>NC_053024.1:395578612-395934500 GCF_003073215.2 Triticum urartu
TAAGAAGAAGACATTTCACCAAATTAGAAGCAATGCAATGGAAGGTAGACACCATATGAAAGATGCTACAAATATCACTCTACCAAGTTAAAACTGTCTCGTCATAAGTGCCATTTCAACAAATTAGTAATACAAGCTAGAAAAGAATGTGAGATGTAACCTATATCACACTCCGAAGTCAAACGTGTCTTATGATAAGTGATTGTTGCAGGTTACACAACAGTAGTAATTTGATGTAAGAACATGGTGTGATAGATAGATATTGTATGTTCTAGAAACAGGAACATGTGTCTTATTCAAGTATAATGTGTAAAGTAAGCAGGTGGAATTCAACAAAATTAGAAGCAATACAAGCTAGACATCACACATAACATGCAACCACATATAACAGTGCCAAGTTAGAGGGAGCACCGGTAATGCTGCACTAGGGGAGATGTGCTCATCATAAACACATCTTTGTTGACTGTCTATGCATGTGTTGTCTTGGAAATCATCTTGGGGGTGTGGAGGAGTAGAAACTGTAGAGGCCCTCCGTTCGGAAGGAGCACCTTTATCTGCTGCCTTGCTAACTTCCTTCCGCTTTATTGATTTTCAATTGTCAAGTAAAACCGACAAGAAAAAGCAATAAAATTCTCTCTTCAGAACTCATTCATGCATTATACTGACAATCATTACTTTGATGTAAGGCAAACACATGATACCAGGATGGAATATGTACAAAAAATAGGACGGCATGGCATGTTCACAACTGTTTGTGTAAACTAAGCAGATTCCGGCAAATAAGAAGTAATGCAAGCTAGACACCACATGAAAGATGCAACCAATATGACTCTGCCAAGTTAAAAGTGTCCCATCATAAATGGAATTTCAACAAATTAGAAGCAGCGCATGCTATAAATCATATGAAAGATGCAACTAATATCGCACTACCTATACTAAAGGTGTCTCGTCATGTTGATTTATGCGGGATACAAAAAAACAATAGTTTTATGTAAGGACATGCTTAATAGACAGATGTACTATGTACTAAATACAGGAAGGCATGTCACATTAACAGGTATAATGTATAAGCTAAGCAGACTAGCACATGCAGTTTAACAAGATTGGAAGAATTACAATCTAGACACCATATGCAACATGCAACCACATATCACGCTGCCAAGTTAGAGCAAGCACCTGCGATGCTAGTGTAGGGGAAATGCTGTAATCAACTATAGAGCTACGTTCACTATCTTCATCTAGCATTTTCTGTTTCTTGAGAATCATGTCGGGAGGCTAACGCTGCATTCTTTAAATGAGGAGTAGTCCCCTTGCCTGCCTGCCTTGTCATAAGTGATTGATGAGGGATACACAAGAACATTAGTTTGATGTAAGAACATGGTTAGTACACAGATGTACTAGGATGTACCAAAAACAGAAAGGCATGTCATATTCAAAGGTATAATGTGTAAGCTAAGAAGATGCAATTTAACCAAATTGGAAGCAATACAAGCTAGACATCCGGCTGGAGTGGTGAGCATGATCATCTAGGACCTGAGAGCCTGGTGGGAGGCGGGCTGCTTCGCCACCATCGCAGCTTTTTAGTTGGCTTCCAGGTGATGCCTATCTTTGCTGGGCTTGTCACTGGCTCGGCCAGTGCCCTGACTAGCTATTTGTCTTCTGGTGCTCATGGGATGGTGGTTCATGTAAAAAAAATCTTTCCTTATCTTACCGACTTCGGCCTTTCGAATACAAGCTAGACACCATATGGAACATGCAACCACATATGACACCGCGAAGTTAAAGAAAGCACCTGGAATGGTGGTTCATTGCGAGCGAGGTCATCAACTCCAGAGCTACGTTCCCCGTCTCCATCTGCTGACACTACACACTTTAAAGCGTTGAAACGTGTCTTGACTAGCCGCACACCAAACTGGAGCGACTTCTCTCTTTTCTTTTTGGCTTCTCTCATAGCAGCAGAGTCTGAAATACCCTTGCATAAAAACACAACAATGAGAGTAAGGGTGAAGTGTGTGCAGAACTAGTGCACTGTAAAAGTAGCAGATAGGAGGTGGCTGAAAAATGAATGACAGGAGACATATGATAGCTCTACAACATTGCATGGCAAACAAAATTAGATTCTACTCTGTATGATTTTGTAATATATGAGCACAGGAAATGCAGGTACTCCTCCAGCACACCACCACATCTGGTCATATCTAAGATAACAGTCGACTGAAAATAAATAGGTCAGTCGATTTTTTTAATGAACCGTCCGATCTATAAGGAATGGGCAGATGGCCTTCGTCTACCTCCTGCCAGTCACTGCTGACGATCTTTCTCGAACCGCCAGCGACCACTGGCCCAGACCCCTGCATCCGCCGCCCCGCCCTCCCATCGACCTCACACCACCGCCGTGCTTGGCAGCGCCCCCAGGGCATCCCTTTAATCCCGGCCGACCTCCAGATCGGGCGCCAGTAGCTATAGGCCGCACACACCCCTAAGATAAACACCAAGGCACTGCTTCCCCGGCATAATAGGCGTACTAGAGCCTCTTACGCCGGGGAATGCTTCCGTTAATTGGGAATCAAGTGGCCAGAAATTGAAATTCAGGGGGGCGACGAACCTCTAGCTAAGGTGAAATAGTATATGAGGAGAAACCTTGTGCATCATGAGTTACACTAGTAGAAAAAGGGTCAAATGTGAAGCACATTAGTGTCGATTTGAATTTGAGCCGGCACTAATGTGTGCATTAGTGCCGGTTCCAACGGCTAGCCGGCCGCTCTCATTAGTACCGGTTTGTGGCGAACCTTTAGCACCGGTTCATGCCACAAACTGGTACTAAAGTGAGTGGTGGCAGGATGTTGTCAGTCTGGGGCCCCTCCAGCACCTTTAGTACCGGGTCATATCATGAACCAGTACTAAAGGTCGTCCTACATAGACCCTTCGTCCACCCGAGCTCGCTCTGTTCTTCCCCTTTCCCCTCTCCTCTCTGTTCTTTTCCCTCTTCCTCTCAAGCTCATCACACATTTTGCCCAAAATTTGTCAAGATTTGAAGGCCCTCATCCATTCAAATGATCACAAAGGTTAGAAACTTTGTCCTTTCATCTCTCATTTCTAGATTAGCTCGTGCAATGCTTTATATAGTGATTGATTTTTGAGTTTAGAGGAATTATATATATGTGCTAGTATTTGATTTATATGCAATTTGAGGTCAAAAATAACACTTAGTTTGCATATGTAGGTGTGGTTTACTTAGTACCTTCTAAATCTCCGTCGTAACCACCGTCGATCGCTCGCAACGTCCCGTCGCCGGCACCACCTTGTGTTGAGCCTCTTGTTCATGAAGTTTTATATAAAAAAATTGATGTTTGTGTGATTTGGATATATAGTTACTCGTATAATTATCTTACCCATACGTTGTTTGTTATACATAGTGCCATGGTTTTGATATCCGTCCCCGTCGGCCCTCGGCCGGGTTACGATTCGGATGTGGTATATTCTCTTTTAAAACTATTCATTGCATTTCATGTTTATGACAAATTATGCCCATCAAGTTGACATAGATATTTGTATGTAGGAGGTAGTTGAACCGGAAATTCCAACTGACCCTATTGTCGAGAGGTTAAATTTAGTTGAAAGAGAAAACGAGGATTTGAAGGAAAAATTGAAAAGAACTGAGGGGGAGAAGATGGAATTGGAGTTGCATGTTGCCGATGTCATCGATGATCACAAGATTAAGATGGAGAAAATGCGCTTGAAGATTAGAAAGATTAGAAAATATGCCATTCATAGTGAGGCTTGGTATCATTATGCTGTTGGATCAATTGTTACCTTAGTTGCAATCTTGATCGCATTTGTTGTTGCATTTAAATTCTTTAGCTAGAGAGTTATTTGTTTGTTGCATTTAAGTGTTGTATGATCTTTATGTATGAACTTTATGTATTGTATTAATTTGGTGTTTTTGGTGTTGTGTATTGAAGATGAGCCGGCAATGTATGTATGATGACCGATGCTCTCCCGAGTTCATTAATGGCGTGCGTACTTTTCTGCTTGCGGCTGAGGCAAACAAGCAGGCGGATGGTTTTATGCCTTGTCCATGTGCTGGCTGTAAGAATGGTCACAATTACTCCACGTCAAGAACCATTCACGTCCACCTGTTTGAGTCCGGTTTCATGCCACACTATAATGTTTGGACCAAGCATGGAGAAAGAGGGGTTATGATGGAAGACAATGAAGAAGAAGAGGACGACGACAACTATCCTCGCCATGGGTTCCCTGAATACGATGATACAACAATGAGGGAAGAAGCTGAGCCGGTAATGTGGGAATAAGCTGAGCCGGCAATGCGGGAAGAAGCTGAAGAAGAGGCATCGGATGAGCCCGTTGATGATCCAGGTCGGGCCATTGCCGATGCAAAGAGAAACTGCGCAAGTGATTTGGAGAAGAAGAAGTTGCATCGCATGTTAGAGGATCACAAAAAATTGTTGTACCCAAATTGCGTAGGTGACAAGAAAAAGTTGGGCACCACACTAGAATTACTACAATGGAAGGCAGAGAATGGTGTATCTGACAAGGGATTCAGAAAGTTGCTGGTAATGATAAAGAATATTCTTCCAAAGGACAACGAATTGTCCGAGAGTACGTACGAAGCAAAGAAGGCTGTCTGCCCTCTAGGGTTAGAGGTGTAGAAGATACATGCATTCCCTATTGAAGATGACCTGTACTTGTTGGTTGCAGACACGTACCATGCATGACGCCTCTATTGAAGATGACCTGTACTTGCTGTCCCAGTTACCATCTTCGAATATAATGACTTTCAAAGGGTACGAGATAAATGGTAATACATTTTACACGATCGCCCAAGATAAGAAGAGCACCAACCAAAACAGTGGTGTCCGCTTTGATGCAGAAACCAAGACGGGAAAGGAAAGATATTATGGTTATATAGAGGACATATGGGAACTTGACTATCGACGTGGTTTGAAGGTCCCTTTGTTTCGGTGCAAATGGGTCAATATGACACGAGGCGGGGTAACAGAAGACCCGCAGTACGGAATGACAACAGTGGATCTCAACAATCTTGCATATGCAGACGAACCATTCATCCTAGCCAATGATGTGGCACAGGTTTTCTATGTGAAGGACATGTCTACCAAGCTGAGAAAAAGAAAAGATAAGGAAGCGAATGCATCGTACGATGAGCCAAAGCGGCACATAGTTCTTTCTAGGAAGAGAAACATCGTGGGAGTGGATGAAAAGACAGACATGTCAGGAGATTATGAAAAGTTTGATGAAATTGCTCCATTCATAGTGAATATTGACCCGAGCATCCAGTTAAATGATGAAGATTTTCCATGGCTACTCCGCAAAGGGACACACGCAAAGAAAAAGTTTCACACCCAAAGATCTGGGATGTGATCGGCTTCAGTATCATCACTTTCTTCTGTGTTTCACACCCAGGAGGGAATCTCTGTAATAGTTAGGGTAGCTAGTTATGTGTTTTGGCATTTGAAATGCGAAGAAATTTTATGTGCAAACGAACTGGATGCACTTCGTGTACAAAATGGACAATCTCTTTTGAAGTATCAGGGTTTCAGAGGAAAACTCATCTGTTACAAAGGCATCTCATTTTTTAAATAACCTAAGCATTACCAAATTGAATATAATGATAAAACACACTAATATTAAACATAAGAAAAAAGAATCACTGAAAAATCTATTTTCAAAGTTAAGTTATTCACAAACTAGTGATTCACAGAAATTTCAAATAATTCAAAATTTAAACTATTCAAATTTGAAAACTACGGGCACTAACAGAAAGTTTGTAATTTTTTGTACCTAAAGCAAAAATATTCACAAAGAAACTCTAAATACAGCAAAAAACAACTCAAAAATAAATAAAACAAAAATAAATAAAGCAAAAAAACAAGAAAATAAAAAAGCCCGCCTACTGGGCCAGAGCGGCCTGCATACGACTAGAAACCCAACGTGTTGTTGGGCCCGGATGCAGGCCCGCAAATGCCCTATAGGCCCACAGGGCAGCATAGAACAGGTAGGCCCAGTAGGCCTGCTTTGGAGAGGAGCTCGAGAGAGCTACTGCACTGGGGCTTATAAACCAGTGCGGACACCCCTCGGCGAGCGAGGTGGGACTAAACTTGCCGCACCGCACCTGCGCCAGCACACTCCCTTTAGTACCGGGTCGTGGCTCCAACCGGTACTAAAGGGGGGGTCTTTAGTACCGGTTGGTGCCACCACCCGGTACTAAAGGGGTGCGCTTCCCGCCGCTTCGCCTGGCCAAAAGAGAACTGGTACTAAAGGTGTTTTCTATATAAGAAAACACTTCGAAAAATTTCATCAGTTTCCTTCTCCACTTCCCTCTGCTTCATCGCCGCCCCCCAGTCCCGCGCCGTCGCCACCCCCGTCGTGCCGTCCCCGTCGACTCCGCGCTGCCCCTGTCCTCGTCGCGCCGCCCCCTTCACGCCGTCCGCGTCGCCGGCCCATCCCCGTCCCCGCACCGGCCCGCGTCCACGTCCCCGCACCTATTCGCGTCGCTGTCGTCGTCGCCTCGACCTCTCGCCCACGCTGTGAGCCCCTGTCCCCCCTCTCCTCCCTCCAATCGAAGCCGTCGCGCTGCCGACGCCGTTGCCTTGGCTCGCCGTCGTCGTCGCCTCTGCACACACATGCATACACAAACACACACATACACACAAACACACACACACACACACAATGTTTTTAGTTTTAGTTTTTCTGGTTTTAGTTTTTAGTTCTAGTTTTTTTCTGTTTTTTCTGTATTAATGTTATCGAAATGTTAGTTATATATAGAAATGTGTTAGAAATGTTAGAAATGTTAGTTATATAGAAATGTTAGTTTTTTCTGTATTAATGTTATAGAAATGTTAGTTATATAGAAATGCTAGTTTTTTCTGTATTAATGTTATAGAAATGTTAGTTATATAGAAATGTTAAAGAAAAATTAGTTATACAATTTTCGTTATAGAAATGTTAGAAATCACAATCCAATCATTTAAAAATGTTACTTTTGCGGCATATAGTATTTGTTGTCGATGATGCCCGGCCGACATCCTCGTCGTCGACCCGTTCGTGACGATGTCCTGCTTCAGAGGACCCATGTCCGGGACTGGGCTCCGCCGGGCTGGCACTGGGAGGTGCTACCTTCAGGGGCGCGACGCTTGGTGAGGAACCTGGCCCCGGGTCCCGTCGTTGACCCTGATCTCCTTTGGTGGCGTTCGCGTGGGCCACTTTCGGTGCGGAGGGAGCCGGCCCCGCCGGAGGTGGTACGTCGTCATGTCAGGGAGGAGGACGAGCACGCCCATTGCTACATGGCTGCTATGGACGTCAGGTTCTCCAATACCTGGCAGGTTCTTTTGGGAGATCACCCGAGCTATGATCCAGTGATGGTTCCTTCTCTTTGGGTGTCCACCGCCCGCACCTCAGGAACCGCGAGTGGCCTAGATTACTCTGTAGTATTCGATCTTTATTAGCTTGCTAGCTAGCTAGTGATGTATTCGATATTTCTATTATTCGAGACGATGTATTCGAGATTATATCTATTATTTGAGACGATGTATTCGAGATTATATCTATTATTCGAGACGACGTATTCGAGATTATATTCGATGATGCTTATTATGTACTATGATTGATTCAGTTTTTCCTTATTAATTGATTCAGATTATAAATAAAACCTATGGCAGACAATACCAGCAGAGAGGGAGAAGAGGCCCTATTCAATATCATACGCAATCCTCGCGGGCCAGATGATGATCAAAATGAAGAAGATTATGACGGCTCCGAATATCTAAACAACACCGGGGAGGGTGATATGATATTCGATCGCGACGAACGAATTGATGAAGTCATGAACTATGAACATGATGAAGAAAATGTTGATCTTGAAACAACAAAGACTGGCGAGGTATATATATTTATATAAGCAGGCATCTGGTGATCATCACATGTTTTAAATGACTTGAAGATATATTAACGAATCGATCTTTCTTCTTTCAGCCATCCGGATCGAGGAAATCTTCAGGCAACAGGAAACGAGGCCCGAACAAAAAGTTGAAGGAGGGCGTAAAGTACAATATCGAGGCCATCAAAACTAATGGCGAACCATTAGCGCCTAAGAAGATTGCACACAAGTTCATTCGTCAGTGCGGAGTTCTTGTGAAGGACCAACTCCTGATCTCCCTTCAAGAATGGAGAGAGCCAGCAAAGCCACGTCCAGGAGTTACTTTTGTCGACGACAGACAAAAACTTTTGCTTTGGGAAACGCTCGTGGAACATTTCACCCTACCAGATCATTTCACAGATGCAGATGTGGAGAAAGTCAAGGACGCTGCTCTTCGGAAGATGGCGGTTGCATTCAACAACCACAAGAATTGTGAATGGGCCAAGTACATCAAGGGAGGAAGGAAGACTCCAGTATTCGAGGGAACACTAGAGAAGCAAAGTGCTCATTGGGACGATTTCATGAAATTCAAGGATTTGGAATTATCTAAGGAACGGTCGAGAATAAACAAGGCCAATTCCGCAAAAAAGGATTAGTTCCATAAGCTGGAGCCAGGTGGCTATGCGGTGGGAATGCCTAAGTGGGATAAGTCTGAGAAAGAGATGGAGGATGCAGGTGTCACTCCAGAAACATTGAGCTGGCCCCCAAGGTGCAGGACTTGGTTCTATGCGCATGGGGGGAGTTGGACCCGAAGACAGGCAAAGTTTCGAAGAAAGCATGTCTGGACGGAGCCGAAGATAAGCTACTTGTTGCAATAGAAGAGGCTCGATCGGGGGTGTTACAGCCCAACAGAGAGAATGACGAGCTTACGCGTGCCCTAGGAAATCCTGAACACCCGGGAAGAACACGAGGCATGGGCGCTATTCCGTGGTATGAGGGGTTTTCGTACTGGAATGCCGACTACAGAATTCGTGCAAGAAAGAAGATTGCGGAGGAGAAGAAGAGGAAGATGGAGGAGGAGCAGGGGAAGCTAGACTATGAACGCCTTCAAGGCCTAGAATCAGCACATGCGGACTTGGCAGTCAAATTCCAGCGGCAGCAGGAGTAGATCGACTCACTTAGCCAGCAAAGGGGGTCTCAGCAGCTGCAGCAGCTAGTGGATGATCCAGCATTGGATAGCACCGTCCCATCCATGCCGAGAAGCAGCGTGGGTTCCGCCCTGGGTGACGCATTGCTGGATAGCTACCCAGTGGATGACATCATGGAGAACACTAACTGCGAGCTACACTTGAAAATGAAGAACATATCCATGAAGGTGGTGGACGCCCTTGCTTTTACAAATCCCCCCGAGGCAACTTTCCATTGCAACCCGATTCCAGCGGGCTATGCTCGTGTCTTGGTTGATGAGGTAGTGGACCAATATTCGGGGCTAGAGCTTGACATTCCTGGAGGTGACGATGAGCACACACTAGGAGAGTTCAACCATCGTATCATCCTATGGAGAAAGGATTGCATCATCTTTCAAAGGCCACCGACACCACGTCATCCGACTCCTCGTCGAAGTCCGCCACCGAGTCAGCAGACTCCCGCTCCTCCAAGTCCACCAAAGCGTCAGGCCACTCCTCCTCCAAGTCCAGCATAGCTTCAGGCCACTCCTGCTCCAAGTCCAGCACAGCTTCAGGCCACTCCACCTACAACTCAGCCACGTCAGTCGTCTTCGCCGCCTCAGCAATCACGGAAGAGAGCCGCCTCAGCTATGGTGTGTAGCGGTACAAGTCGAGGTAGTACTGGAGGTACAGGCGGAGGCAAGCGATTTCAATATGGTCCAAGCCTCGCGCCTCTTCCGCAGAGGCCTTATGACAAGTCCGAGGAGGAAAACGTAGCCATATCGGAGGCCGAGGTGGAAGCCCATTTTGCACCGAAAACGCCACCGCCGCCAAGGGAGAAAGTGCCTGAGGAAAAGATTTACCACTTCATTCGTATGGCTAGCGCACCAGCTCCCAAGCCTGTTGACACAGACTATGAGCGCCACATCAAGAAGTTAAATCGAGCACGTCTACAGAAAGAGACGAGCTCGAGCTCGAGCAAATCAGCTGGCAAAAGGAGCGGTAAAACCATTCGCCAGTTGGGAGAACAGGCGGCGCAATCAATCCCCCCGCTTGTTGTGCCAACAACACATGAGAGTAGGCGCGCCCAATATTATTGTGGGCAAACCGTTAACGTTCCCGGGTTGGGCGATGTTGTAATAACCGAGGAGCATATTGAGCAGGCTGAAACGCTCATGATCACTGTTGGACAACTCCTCGATATCGAGCCCATGTCTCCAACTAGAGAGGAGGAAATAAAACGGAAATATGTCCGGGGCCAACCTTTCGTCAAGCCAGACGAGGTCAAGAAGCTCCCAACGAGAATGTATGAATTGCATCAATGGTACATGGACATTACCAAGATTTCCAATGGAGAGTCCCTCATGGTGAATGTCAAGAAGGATCATTACTTCCATGAGACAGCTGTGTCCGTTGAGTATTCAGAACTATTTCAGCTATACAATCAAGATGCACTCGACAAATCTATCGTCAGTTGCTATTGTCTATAAGTGATTTCTTTCTGTAATTTAAGTCTCAAGCTAGCTCTAGTGATCATTTTGATCAATCATTACCTGTAATTATCCTCACTATATTCTTTTCTGTGGTATTATGCAGGATGAAGATTTACGAAATGAAAAAAGGTGGACGCTATGGCATTGGGTTCATTGACCCAAATACCATTAATGAATACACATGGAAATTAGATCCATATTACGAAAAAAGTGTAGAGGAAAGCATGCTAGAGTTCTTCAAGCGCCTCAAATACAATGAAGATATACTACTTCCTTACAACTTCGAGTGAGTCACACTGTCTTGTACTACAAATTCTGTTTTTGCCTACTAGCTAGCTACATGTTTTTGCTTACAAATTCTGTTTTTGCCTAATTAAGACATGCAAACGTGTGTGTATGCAGATTTCACTGGATCTTGTTAATCATTAAAGTTGATGAAGGAACAGTTGAAGTACTAGACTCACTACATAATAAAGCAAGTGACTACACCATCGTGAAGGGGATAGTCAACAGGTAATTTCAATCATTATTAACTATATCTCGGCCTATTTAATTAGTTCGTCATTTCTTGATAACAACTATTTAATAACCCATTTATTCATTTTCTTTGTCGGTGGGCAGGGCTTGGGCAAAGTTCATCAGGGCCACTCCAGGCCCATGGAAACAAAATCTGAAATGGTATCGACCCCAGGTAAGTAATTAAGTAGTACTAGCTAGCTGCCATCTCTTTAATTATCATGCTTGATTAATTATTATCTGATCAAATTCCATTCTCGTAAAGGCCCTGAAGCAGGCGCCGGGGAATAATCTGTGTGCATACTACATTTGCGAGAACATTCACATGATGGTGTCAGAAAGGAGCAGACCTCAAAGACAGGAGTGGGTACGTTTGTCAGAACACTATTCACAATTTTTACACCATTATTGATATCTAGTCACACAACTAATACACATGCATATTGATCTCCTTCTTAACAGTTCAAAGAGGTGCGGGAGAAGCTCCTACCAGAGGACCGCATAGAAGCAATTCAAGAGGAAATAGCGGGATTTTTGCTCGACCAGGTCATAGATCCCAAAGGAGAATACTATTACCCGCTACCGCCCCCATGAACCACTTCCAATTGTTATCATGCTCCGAAGGCACCAATTAGGCTAATGCCACTGGCTTCGAAGGCACCAATTAGGAGAAATTCTAGATAGCTAGCTAACTGTATATATATATATATATACACGTGTGTATATATGTGTGAATTAATTAATGGTGGTTGTGAGACATTTGATGATATATATATATTATGATCAGTTCTACTAGAAATTCTATTTATATATATGCATAACGTGTACAATATGTAGTATCGTAAAATACCAGCAAACGAAAAAGAATTAAATGGAAAACACAAAATTAAATGAAAAAGAAATCATAAACCCACCCCCCAACCTTTTAATACCGGTTGGTGTCACCAACCGGTACTAAAGGGCTCCCTGCCCCCGAAGCTGGCTCGTGCCACGTGGTTGCCCTTTAGCACTGGTTCGTGCTGAACCGGTACTAAAGGGGGGGCCTTTAGTGCCCACACTTTAGTGCCGGTTACCGAACCGGCACTAAAGGGCCTTATGAACCGGTGCTATTGCCCGGTTCTGCACTAGTGTTGCTAGGAACATCTAGTATCAAGAAGAAGCGGTCAACTAGTGTCTTCTGTGGGATGAATACCGTGCAAGCAGAGACGTAAGATTTGGACGAATAAGGGAAGAGGAGTACCTTTTTCGGTTGCCGGTGTGGTCACCTCCACAAGTCGCGCCAATTTTGTTCTTTTTACCGGGGAAACCGATGTTCTAGAGGGTGCAAGCTTGGACGAACCCATGGCCAAATTGTTGACTGTGTTGTCGTGGCCGTATGTCGGTGGAGGGGAAGAAGATCCGAGGCGGCGAAGGACGGCATAGTAGGAACAGCTCCGGTGCGGTGGAGGGTGGCGAAGCTGGAGCGGCAGCGGTGAGGCGCAGGACGGCGTGGTTGAACTGGCTCGGGTATGGACGGCTCGGCCTCGGCTTCAACAACTAGCTGTGGAGGGCATTGCGGTTGAGGTTGCGGTGGACGACGACGTCGGGGTATCGGCTCCGGCGTGATGGAGGAGGGCGGCGGTTGATGGGTGGGATGGGGTGGCGGACGGAGGACGCCGGGGTTTCGCGGCTGGTGGAGAGGTAGTTTTTGCGCCCACGGAGTACGAATGGGGAATCAACCGGGTAGGGGGGAACCATGTTTCGGTCTGGGACGCGCTTGTTTTGGGCTTTTTTGAATAGAAGATGCGACGCGCCTGTTTGAAATTTGGGAAAGTACAAACTTTGCCCCCCTCTTAAATTTCGGACCTACTACGGGTCGGGGGTAGGATGGTAATCCCAGGTGTCCCAAATAGTGGGAGGGAGCGATTTTATCCGCGCGCATGTGTGCTTAGGCGGCCATTGTGTATGAATGTTTTTCGGATACGGTTGCATGGCGTCTAAATGAAGCTACAAACCTACCCCGGTTTAGACCTTTGGACGTCGGGCCGGTAGGTTTCACGGGTCGGAGTTATTAGAAAAGTAATTTCCTTGTACTACCAAACATTGGTCTCACGCGGTTTCGGGCGAGTAGAGGCTCTTTTGGTGCTTTGTTCGAAATTTTGAAACACAAGCATTCACGTTTAGAGTACTCTTGAACTATGAGGATTGACCTAAATATACAATGTTATATTTGACCTTGTATGTTTGAAAACCTCATTAAATTATCCGCTTCTTTTTGAAATTTTGACACTTGAAAATCCTATAACTACGATTATTTTGGAATGGAGGAGCTAAATTTGAATCTATTTTGTACACGACTACATATGCTATTATGTACAAAATCAGAGCAAAGATTGGTGCCCCCATAATTTAGGTATGGTTTACAAATGCCATGATATCAAATTCAAATAATTGAATGGACTTCATGTTGAATTCGATTTTTTTAAACCACCTTAAGTTGAATTCAAATGTATGCTAGTTCATAGGTAGTAGCTATTTATAATGTCCATTGTGTAACTTTCGTATGTATAATGTGCTTTACACACACAACATGAACTATACTCACATTTATATTCGATTGCTAAAGCGATGCATTGTCTGGAGTTCAAAATACTAACTATGTGGATCAATTGTGTCGAATAATAACATAGACATGCTCAAATTCGATAGAATCTAGATGTCTGATGGATCAATGACCGCTCCTTACGCGAATTGCAAATATCATGATCCCATCCTAATATTTGGATACAATTTATATCTTTAATCAATGTGTAGAGCAGTCTTTTACGTGTAGTTTCACTCTCCATCGGTGGTCTCTCACACATGCTCACACACTCTCTCCCGAGGTGTCTTTCTCGCACACATGCTCTAGATATAACCCTCCCTCCCTCTCGTAACCATTTACAACTATTTTCACTAACCTTTATCACAAGCACTCTTCCTCTCGAAAACATACACACGCACAATCCTCATCGACCCTTTCTATATACATGGACCTGCCTACGTGTCTCATGTACGCACATTATCTTTACGCCTGTCTCTCACGCATTGTCTCACACCTCTCTTCCTAATCGACGAGTGTGATTCTAGCAGAGCATTCTATAGGATGCCCCTTAAAGTTAGGTTGGATGAATAGTAATATCAGAGATAAAGGGGTTACCTTAGTCCGAGAACCTAGGGTTACAAATCCTAGCCGGCTTTGTCAGTGGACACAGAGTCCTTCACAATTCTGCTATCTTTGTCTTGTACGACTAGTCATCCATGGGTCTTCCTAAATGCGTCACGGGCCAACCAATGTGGCGCTGGACGGAACAGAACGAAGGGCCTCACCTCGACCCACCGGACCTCACGCCGTGACGCACCCTCTACCCCACATCTCATTATCTTCTCACACCCACACATACCAACACAAACACCACACACACAGAAAATTTCTCCTGGTGCCTCTATTCCCTCTCCCCTTGCATATACACACTCAAGGGAATGGAATCTCTTGTTGTGACGTCATATTTGTCTCTCTCTCTAGACCACTCTCATTTCTCGTGCTATCTCTCCCACGACCCCCCCCCCCCCCCCGCCCCCCCCCCCCCGTCGGCCCCTCTATCCACGCCTCTCTCGAATACGTAATACACACACATACCTCTCTAGGCCCCGCCAAATGCATCAACTACACATTCACACATGTTACATCATGTACCCCATTGATCTAAAAAGCCCTCTCTTCACGTTTATTTCGCATACAACATTCCTTTTGAGTAAAGTGTGGCCAAAAAATTATTTTAGAGTTTCTACATATATACAACATTACAAAGTTATATGAAGGAGTACGAACGCTAATTTGCATTGCATGGTGCCCACAATGATATTTATTCCGCACTATGAATTTGTATATTTTTATACTATATATGAAGTTAGTCATAATAAAGAGAAACGTAGAGCATCTCTCTCTCTCCATCGCATACCCCCCCCCCTGTACACCCCTTTCACGTATGCACACAAAACTATCTCCAGGTCCTCTAAAAGTAAGCCCCCAGAAAATCCATGCATGTTTCATCTTTCTCTCGCGATATATGCAATGACGATCATTGTATTTGAAGCGAAAGCACGATACGTACATTGGACTTCAGAATCCACTCATTACAGTCACCATTTACGTTTAGTGGTTATTATGCAGTCACGGGCTCACCGTACAACTCTGTATTTGCTCATGACATGACTAATTGACCAGTTAAACGCTCCACGTGGCACCTCTAGTGTTGCATCACATTATCTCACTACCATCGTGCCCACCTGTCGACTTGTATCTACTCTACATCGACACCCTTATAAAATACATAAAATACACTCTTATAAAAAACAGAGTTGGTGATGATGGTGTGCATGCCATCCTGCAATATAGGTCATCCGTTTTATATCTGACGGATAGGAAAGAAACTATGGCAATTTTGCAAAAAAGGTACCCACACACCTCTCCACATTTGCAAATAAGGCCTTCCCTCGTTCATCCTTTTCTCTCACAAGATAAACAAGTCGTACAAATGCATCTTGATGTTACATGCAATGCACGGGCATCTTGCTAGTAAGAATGAAAACAAACGACAAAAATATATTTGGACGGTGGTTCGAAGTCATGACCGCGGGCACAGCGGACAAGGTGGCCTTGTATTGGTATGCTGAGCCGTCTGTTTTAACACACAGGAGCTGGTGTGGTGATTATACACACACGCACGCATGCACACGAACTGCATCCACGCAACACTCACACAAACACATGCACCCACGCATGCACGCAACACTCCCATGTACACACGCAGCCACGCACGCACGCAACACACACACGCATGCACGCAACACTCACACGCACACGCACACATGCACGCATGCATGCACACACCAGTACACCACACGACCAACACACACTCTCACGCTCAAGTGCTCAACCTACACATGCATGCGCACACATCAGGCCCTGACAGACACATACACAACTAGGTGATTCCCGCGCATGAGTTGGAGCCTTGTCGCGCCTGCGTAAATTTGTGTTTATCTGACCTTTTGCCTATGCGAACTGACAGGTGGGACCCACAATGAACATGGTCAATTTAACTAGTCAACATCGCGCCACGCAGACTATTTGGCCGGTCAACAGAGTGCAATCCGATGCTAAGTTGTGAGCAAGTGACCGTATAATCACCGCAAAACGTATATAGTGACCGTAATCAGCTTATTCTGAAGTTCGGTGACCGTATTATGCTTTTCTCTCTGTAGGCCCTCCAAAACTACATCTCTACACGTTCTCACATGTTACGTCTAACAACTATGCAATACAGCACTACTACTACACTCTAACACAATAAATCATATGTGTTTTTAGTTTTACTAGATATCATATTGTTACTTATAATTATTCAGTTTGCATACATTAAAATTGCTTTTGATATGTATGGCCAGTATCATCTACCGCGTGAGAAAAATCCCGCCCTTTCCTGTTTAATCGGGTTTGTATCGATGGATCGTGCGAAACAGCAAAACTATAGTACTATACAGTACAAGTGACAGTTCACTGGTCTATCGTGTCATCTACTCCTCCGTCGTAAGAGTGGAGCACTCGCTTTCATAAATCTTCTAGTCCCTTTCACCGACATGTGGGACAACAAGCTACCGGGTCCACGTGCCATACCGGAATACAGTGCAGAGCAGCCGGGGTGAAGCACCCCAGTCATGGCGCCGGCATAGTAATGAGCAATGAGGCGTCAAATCACAAAGCTGCACCTTTCCCGCAGTTAAGTTGGAGGGACAAAGCAACCATCATTTCACTCGTTGCTGAATCCGCTTCTCCCTCATCTTCTTCAACTTAACCACGTGTTGCTTCTGCCGTTGTTTTGCCTCATGTGGGACGCGGATCGGCTTGGTAAAGCACTAACATGTGGGACCGCATGTTAGCAAACCGCCAGGACAACGTCGTCCGAAAATAAGAAGCCTAACCCTAGACTTACAAAGGGCTACGTAGCTGCTACGTATACTTTCCATCTAATCTATATATGCCCCCCTGATTTTCAGGTGGGTGGGCCTAATCCTCTCCTTTAATCCAATCAAATAGTCCCACATCACATCAGTTCGTAACTTTACATAAACCATTACGTGGATGTAGCATTGCTCAAATAATAAACCTCCCCCGCCATCCGTGCGGCAAAATCACCTCCTTTTTACTAATCTCGATTCTATATTTTTTTAGATCAATATAATTGAGATTTGTATAGATAGCACACAGGAGCAAAACCAAGTGGTACGGTTAAGGGCATCCACAATGTGTAGCCAAATGTGAAAATAGCTTTTGGCATCGTGGGAACCATTATGGACGGTGTTGCCAAAGCCAAAAAGATGGAACGAAGCTCCCTGATTGATTGATTGAAGGAATAGAAAAATGCAACGTCTCTCCTCTTTCTCCCATGCTTGGACGCATGTAGTACATTATAGAGCACAGAGTCTACTCCCCTGTCCCTTCTATCACAAATCACAAAGTAGTAAGGCATCAAATCACAAAAGCACGGATGAAGCAACCATCATTTCACTCTTCGGTGACTCCGCTTCTCCATCATCTTCTTCGAGAAGCCATCTCATCGCATTAGTTACTCCTAGTAGTACTAGTAAAGGACTTCCTGGATGCAAATAAGGCGGTTGTCTCGGCTTGCAGGCGGCACTTGAGAATGACTTACTGTGGTATCCCTCAATGGTGTTCTCCGTCGAACGCACTTCGCCAAACCACCAAAAAAAATCGTCGACGTCACCGCAATGGGGAAGGAAGTCAAATATAGTTACTACCTCCATTTTTTGTACACAAGGCCAGTATATCAAAATTACTATTTGCAAAGGGCCACTAACACTAATCGAGGCAAAATTGATGGGGTTAGCAACCAAGGACATTAATATCCCCTGCATGCATGCGGAAGTGAGAAGGTTGGCTTGCATGGCGCTGCATTAATCAAGCGATAAGGAGTGAGATGGTTAGCTCTTTGGTCTTTGGAGAAAAAAATACACATTAATTGACACGTGAAACGAGGATTTGTATCGATTAAATCCCGCGAAGGAAAACCCAGCCTTTCTTTTTTAACACTAGTACTCCTAGTACGTACGTACTTATCCTGTTTGGGTCTAGGCCTTGCATTGCCAAACTTTGCCACACATTTTTGCCAAGCTTTCCTAAAGTTTTCAAAATGGGAAGGAGGTCCACTTGCACACGGCTATCGCAGTCGCACCGCACCCTCACACGGTCGCTCCTGCACGTCGCGGTCGCACCGCACCCTCACACAGTCGCTCCTGCACGCCGCAAACCCAACGAAGGGAACGCACCCTCACTGACACGTGTTGTCGCATGTGAACACACCAAACTCAGCCATCCTATCGCTGACACATAATTTTCGTTTCATAGAGTATGTTTATACAACCGCATGTTGGGGAGTATCCATACGGCCGGTGCGGTGGTCTGTTGGGGAAGAAGAAGAGGTGAGGAAGAAGGAAAGAAGGGTTAGGAGACGTTGGATATTCATCCAACCGCCTGAAATGGTAGACTGACCCAAGTCAGGCGACTTGCATAACAAATATATGTTTTTACATAGAAAAAGATCCATAAAAACAACAACATAAAGAAAAACTATCACTGCTCGCGGAAAGAGACAACCTCGTCATCTTTGGCTGCCGGCGCAAACCAGCCATCGCTGCCGACGTGTGTCTCCGCACCGTGGTTGTCCTCGGCCTCCAGCTACTCATTCAAGCGGAGCGTGCGGGCACTCTGCACGGATGAGAGCACAGCCCGGTTCAATTCGAGGACGTCCGGTTCCTCCTGCAGGAGGGCCTCGATGGCAGCGGCATTCGCGCGCTCCGTGTCGAGTCGAGCCTCCGTCGCCCGGTTTAAGTCCAGGACATACGGTTCTGCCTGCAAGAGGGCATCGATGAGAGCGGCATCCACGCGCTCTGCGTCAAGTCGAGCCTCTGCCGCCCGGTTCAAGTCTAGGACGTCTGGTTCCGCCTGCAGGAGGGCCTCGATGGCAGCGGCATCAGCGCGCTCCGCCTCAAGTTGAGCCTCCGCCGCCCGGTTCACATCCACGACATCCGGTTCCGCCTGCAGGAGAGCCTCGATGGCTGCGGCATGCGCGCGCTCCGCGTCAAGTTGAGCCTCTGCCTCCCGGTCCTCCTTTAGTATTGCCATGTTGAACCGCTGGTCCGCCTGCACCATGGGGGACTCGGACGCCGGCACGAAGTCGACGTCCATCGTCTCATACCCATCGGGGGCCTTCTGTGCGGCGACCTCCGCCATGAACATTGGATCGGCTTTCTCCTCGTCGTAGTTTGGCTCCAGAGAACTCGGGGATTGGCCCGCCGCAAAGCGAGCTTGGGAACGGAGGTCTGTGGCGCCGACCGCCGTCGTGATTTCTGCGCGGCGCTCCGGCGTCAGCATCTTGTAGTAAGTTATCTTGCGACACCATAGCTTTCCGGCAAACTAGGGGACTCTTGATGCGGGCTAGGGGATCGAAAGGTGGGGGAATGGGCTGGAGATTCGGTGTGGTTTTAGGGCAGTGGCTGGTGTAGGCCGAGTAGCGAAGGTTCTGGTGTGAATAGTGGTTCCGGTGACGACCGGTCAATCGGTTTTGACTGTACATCGCTCTTGTCGCGTTCGCGTTGCAGCCCGGCATGCTGGACCCTCCACGTCGCTCACCGAATGGAACGCGCTTCATCTTGCATCTTCGCTCGCTTGTGGGACCGCAGTTGAGAGCAAACCGACGTCCCTCCCCCTCCCCTGCCTGCGTCATTTATTATACCACCACTCCCTCTGTTTTATGCGAAGTAAATAAAAACAGAGGGAGTACACTACGGATGAGGATCCCCTGACGTGGCCGAACCCATTGAGTAACTGACATGTGGGGCCTAGCAAGCATGGGGTCCGCCAGTAAGTGACCGAAAGGGAGGGTAAGGCAGGGATACCTACGTCAGAGGATCCACTTCCACTATACTACTTTGACCAAATGTTAGAGTAAGAATATATGACATGCAACTTACACAAATGTTAGAGTAATAATATATGACATGCAACTTACACAAAGCATACAGGGTCTAATGCGTTTTTCGAGGCTAACTTTGACCAAATGTTAGAGTAATAATATATGACATGCAACTTACACAAAGCATACGGTCAAATTCGTATGTGAAAGGAGTTTCCAATGATATAATTTTCACATTATACATCTCATGTACTATTAATCTTGTCAATAGTCAAATTGGAAACCATCTCGAGTACAAATCTAGGAGTACGTACGAATCTAACAATATTGATTCGGCGTTGTTGAATGTTGATACCTTTTTGATCAAAGTAGATATACTTTGACTACACATAAAACTTATATGTAAACTAGAAAGGATAGGAGGGAGTATATTGTACGTTCAAAAACGAAATGAACATTTAATACCCTTTATATATGATTTGTGGATGCTATGATCACCGGTTCAAAATTTTGAATCCGCCTTAGGTATCATGTGCCCCCACTCGTTCCCTCTCGATTTCATCTCGGGGTCCGGAGATCTATTGAAAGAGGACTAGGGTGGGTACATGTGAATGATACTCGGCGGGAAGTTCAAATGAGGCATGCGGGAGGATGGACACGACTGGAGGGCAACATGATCGATGGAGAAGAGGGTTGGAGAGGAATGAGAAATAAGCAAACGCCACATGATTATACTTGAACGGCTCAAATAAACAATAAGTTGTCTCGCTTGGCCTACATAGTGAAAGGCCTAAAGCGCAACGCGGAGCACTGACGCTCGAATATGGCCGGGAAAACAGGGAAACAAACATGTGGGGCACACCCGTCGGGACGATGTAGCGCAGACTAGTCCAATGGAGGAGCTGGCTCACGACCTCCTCGCCACCAACAACCGTTCATGTGGGTCGTTGGGGCCAACAATGGGGCGCAGCTCCAGCACCGCCTCTGGACACGGCGACCGCGGTGAGCGACACGCTCATATCATCGCTAGACACGGTCGGTTTCAGTTTGCCGAGGGTGGCGTTAGTGCTGTGGCACGACCAACGGTATGTTTGGTTTGTGCCCAAGGTTTCCCCATCAAAGCATTGGGTAGCCAAAATTTTGGTTGAGGTATTGGTTGCCCATGATTTGGCCGAGATTGGCAAGAAAAATGAACTTGAGTTGGCTAGAGTTCATTGGCATGCCAAAGAAATGGCAACCATCCAAACAAAGACCAATCTTTGGGTTATGACCAAAATTTTGGTCGAGGTATTGGTTACCCATGATTTGGCCGACATTTGCAAGAAAAATGAACTGGAGTTGGCTAGAGTTCATTGGCATGCCAAAAAATGGCAACCATCCAAACAAAGACCAATCTTTTGGTCATGACCAAAATTTTGGCAAGGTGCACTTTCGCCACAATCCAAACACACCCCAACACCTGGCTCGTCGAGGATGCATGGGGCGCCGCGACGCATCCGCGGAGTGGTGTAGCGCGACCAACTGCATCCTCTGGACTTGAGACCATGCCGGGTCATCTTGCTTTTTCAATGACATGCGGAGATCGCATGTGAGCAAAGGGCATCTCCAACATTGCCATGACCGCAGCTGACTACACTGGCACACCAAAACCCTTGTCCCTTGTGCTGTCGCGCGGTGCGTTCACAGCCGGCGCCAGCTTCCCGCATTCATGTCGTCCGTTCGTATGTCGTCATTAAGAGGCTCGCTGCCCACGGAACCAACTCCGGCGACTTAATGACGCACCCGGACGCTTGGCCTCACCGGAATGCGCTACTTAAAGCGGCAATGCCCAGCTAACCTCCACACCATGGCGCATCATCCTCCTACCTGGAACCACATCTGCCATGACCGCAAGCGCGAACGCTCTGCGGGAGAGCTTGTCTTCGGGGATGGAGCTCGAGGTCGCCGCCCTCGCTCAAGTCACCGCACAATCGGTGGCCACGCTGGCGGCCAACGACGGGAGCACCGTCAGCCACACGTCCTACTTGCCGCCGTCCAACGTCCGGCACCGCCGAGGTCGGGGACTCCTCCGAGGATGAGTAGGGCATGGGAGGCGGCAGGGCATGGTGTGCCAACTGGTCGGTCCGTCTCCCGTGTTCTACTTTTCCTCGCCGGAGACCGCACCTTCACGTCACGGGTCTTGAACCCCGCCCCCGTACATGGAGATCACAGATGGAGGACGTCGGTCGCCGCCGTAGAATAGGTTTAGGGTCGGGTTTCTTTTATTTTTTTGTCCTATAAAAGTTCGAAATGTAATGAAAATCTGTTGTGTTTGCATTAATCTCGGCCGGTGTATATGAACTTTCACAATAATATACATATTGTAGGAGTACTAGCAAGATGCCCGTGCGTTGCACAGAAGATCAAGATCTTGTGGGAGAAAAGGATGAACGTGGGAAAGCCTGATCTGCAAATGTGGAGAGGAGTGCGGGTAAATTGTCATAGTTTCCTTCCTATCCATTAGATATAGATCGGACGGCCTATATTGCAGGATCGGACACATCTTTCTACATCTATGGGAACCTACGAAAGGGTTAACGTAAATTGCCTCTCTCTCTCTCCTCCCCTAATTTTCATGGTGGTGGGCCCCTCCCTCCCCCCAATCTACAATCAACAGCTCACACATTTCACATTACGTTAATTACGTAACTGGGATTACGTAGGTGTAGCATTACTCGTCCTAAAAAACCCAACTAAGCCAACCTCCCAGCATATCGCGTGGGAAAAGACCCGGCCGCGCCGTTTTAGTCAGGATTACCGGATTACTAGTAGTAGTATCGATGGATCGCGTGAAGCAACAGATTTTTTTAGGGGGCGAAGCACCTAGTTTAAAAAGGAAAAAATGTGGTACACTCACAGCACTCCTGTCGCGGTCGCATTGCACCCCACACACGTTCGGTCCTGCACACGGCTCACGCAAACGGAATGCGCTTCGGCTTGCCTCTTCACTAACACGTGGGATTGCACTTGGAGAAACCGACCATGCGCCAAACTCCCCCCGCCCACCGCATGAAAATCCCCCCCCCCACACACACCCAAAAATTCCCCCCAAATCCGATTCAACCGCCCTTCAGCCAACTAGCCAATAATATCCCCTAAACCCCCCTCCCCCCTGTCCCCCTCCACTCCATTCGCTCCGCCAAAGCCGCCCTCCCCGCCGTGCCGATACGTCAGTGCCGCGGTTCGGTGATCCTCTCGCTCCCACAATACGCTCTCGTAGACTGCCGTCCTCTAGCCGCGCCACCACCTCTGGCTACGTTCTTGTGGAGGCGCACGGCGGTCAGCGCCGCCACCGCTGGCGACGTTCGTGTGGAGACGCACGGCGATTAGCTTCTCCCACGGTATTCGCATTCTAGACTGAGGCCCCGTTCATGTTGGTGTAGCGCTGAATGTTAGCTGATAGACGCTATTAATCTCACTGTTTGTCGAAGTAGTTTACTATCAATATGCTCTGCTTAAGAAGCTTCCTTGCCCTATTCTGCACTCAATCTGCTTAGCTGAGATGGCATGCCAAGGCCGATTAGTTGCTAAAATAACCTGCCATATATTTATTGTGACGTAGATTGCCATGGTCGACTAGCCAATCTGTTGGCTGAAATAGCTCTACACCGTTTTATACTCGATCTTTGTTGCTATGATGGCCTTCGATAGTTCGATGGCTATGTGCTCGGCTTCATTGATTGCTGAAACATCCTGCCATAATTTGGCACTCAAATATGTTTGCTGAATTAGCTTTACATATATTTCGTTACTTAGATCTGCTCGTCCAAATATCTTGCCATAGCTTTAATCATCGACCTAGGTATTTTTTTCTGGACTTCATAAAAAAGCATATATGTTTTTCCTGTAATATCTAGTAGAAGAACTAATTTGTATGTCTAACAGATGGACATGACTTGGATAACTTCTGCTCGAAGATTCTCCGCTGCATATGTCGAGGGGGTTGAAAACTTCATGAACTTTATCAGAGCTGAGTACGGTGGTCCGAAATCAGATGTGCTATGCTCGTGTAGCAGTTGTATGAATTCAGTTACAAGACCCCAGTCAACTGTGCAAAATCATCTACACTTGTATGGGATGTCGGTCACATATACTAGGTGGGTTCATCATGGTGAAGCTATGAACATCAATGTTATTGACTACGTGGAAGCAGCAGATCACCATCTTGATCTGCCTGATGCTCAGGTGGAAGAGGAGGAGGAGGAGGTGGTGGCGGAGCCAGTGAGTTTGACCAACATTGAAACAATGCTACGAAATGCTCGTGCATTCCATGAACTTTCACCTGCAGAAGAAAAACGGTGGGCCGGCATGTTGGAACAATGCAATGTTGCTGTCAACCCAGGAAATAAGTTGTCAGTATTCTCAGCTATGGTCACCTTTCTTCAGGTGAAGACATCTGAGCCAATGACCAACAAATCATTCGATGCGATGTTGGCTGCTTTTCGTGAATCTTTCCCAGATGCATCTGAGCTGCCACACACCTACAGTAAAATGAAGAATTTCCTTCGTGCAGCTGGAATTGGATATGATATGATCTATGTTTGTAAGAATAATTGTGTTCTGTTCCGGAAGGATTATGCCAACTTAAGTGAATGCTCGAAATGCAAATCATCAAGATGGAAAGATGGCGATGCTGTGAAGAGGATTCCTCATAATGTTCTGAGACATTTTCCAATTACACCAAGATTGTAGAGGTTGTTTCATGATGCTGAAACAAGAGAGGATGTACTGTGGCATTCTAGGAACCAGGAGTACAGAGATCAGAATGTAATGAGCCATCCATCTCATGGTAGTGAGTGGAAAAGCTTCAATGATAAACACAAAGAGTTTGTTGCTGACCCGAGAAACATTAGACTTGGCTTAGCTTCAGATGGATTTAACCCATTTGGCCACCAGAGCGCCACATATAGCATGTGGCAAGTGCTTGTTATCCCTTACAACATGCCTCCAAATGTCTGCACCAAAGAATCAAACTACATGATGGCCTTGCTCATCCCAGGTCCAAAAAGTCCTGGAAAGGATTTTGATTTGTTCATGGAGCCTCTTGTGGAGGAACTTCAACAGCTATGGAAGGGTGTTCTCACTCGAGACCTATATAGCATCCCACCAGCTGATTTCTTTCTGCGTGCTGTTATAATTTGGTGCATCCATGATTATCCGGCTTTGGGCACTATGTCAGGGCGAACGACACATGTTTACAATGCATGTGTTCGCTGTGACAGGAATCCGCTGTCATATGAAATACTTAGCAAGATCTGTTACATTGGACACCGCCTTTTCCTTGCCAAGGACAAGCCGCATCCTAGAAAATACCGAAGACATGTGTTCAATGCAAAGAATGAAAACCATGATGCGCCAAAGAGGCTCACCACCGATGAGTTGCAAGTGGAATTAGAGAAGGCCAGGCATATTACACCAGGAAACCATCCTGGTAATGGTAGCGGGAAAAGGAAGCATGGCAGGGTAGAAGACAGATTATTGTTTACCCGCAGGTCCACTTTGTGGGACTTGGAGTATTGGAAAGAATTGGATCTGCGGCATAATCTTGATGTGATGCACATCGAGAAAAATATATGTGACAGCATTATCAGCACACTTCTTAATATTGAAGGAAAGATGAAAGATACCTTAAAATCTAGGATTGATTTGACACACCTGGGTATTAGAAAGGATTTGCGGGTGCAAGATGAAGGTAAACCACGGGATATGGCACCAGCTGTGTACGTCTTGGACAAGGTAAAAAGAAAAGAATTCTGTGAGGTCCTGTCACGTGTGAGATTCCCACATGGATTTGCTTCCAACCCTGAAAGGAGAGTCAGTGCAGATGGAAACAAGGTACAAGTGTTGAAAACTCATGACTGTCCCGTCCTACTTCAAAGTGTCTTACCTGCTATCCTTAGAGGATTGGGCCGCCCTGACTTATATAGAGCAGTTGCAGAGTTGGGACAATTCTTCAGGGAACTCTACAGTAGGAATATCAGGATAGATGCTTTGGAGCGTCTTAGAGACAAGATACCAACTATCCTATGCGACCTTGAGAAGATATATCCTCCAGCCTTCTTTGATGTGATGGTGCATTTGGCTGTTCATCTACCTGATGAGGCACTACTTAGAGGTCCAGTACAGTATGGCTGGATGTACCCTATTAAAAGGCGGCTAGGCACTTTCAAGGGCTATGTTAGGAACAGAGCTAGACCCGAGGGTTCCATTGCAGAGGCCTACATTGCTACAGAAGCGTTGACATTCTGCTCAAAATACATTGAAACAGCTGATCAGCTTAGCAAAGAGGTGGGTGAAGACAATCCCGGGCTCAATGTTTTCGATTATTCTGTTCGAGTTACAGGGAAGAGTCGACAAGAGGACAAACCTAAAGATTTGGACAAAATGGTTTGGTATGTGTTGAATAACTGTCCTGAGATACTACCTTATATCAAGTAAGTGCATTACTGCAGCTTAAACATCGTAATCTACTAAACTTGCAGCACATTCTTATATATTTAGATGTTTGACGCGATCACTATGTTGTGCAGCATCAACAAAGAGGAGTTACTGCCGCAAAATCCAAGAAACATTGACAAACTGGTTATGGCAGGATTTGCGAAATGGTTCAAGAACCATGTAAGCTTTTGAAGTGCACTGTTAGTTTTTTAATATATTGAGTACATAAGATGATCAGCTTGTCTATTTTCTAACCATAGGTTAAGAAGATGCGGGAGGATGGGTAGGCAGTTGATGATGCCCTTTACTCACTAGCAATGGGTCCTGATACTCGGGTAAGACATTATGAATCTTGCGTTGTTGGAGATGTGCGCTACAACACCCTTGCACGAGACGAAGGTAGGAAGACACAAAATAGTGCCATCATGAGCACGGATATGTATGACAAAGAGACAACTAAAATGTATGCTAACATAACAGATATTATTCAGTTGCAGTATATCTCCAGTTTCGAGGATCATCGGTGTGTGGTTCTGTTGTGCTGTCGTTGGTATAACCTGTTTTCCAGGATCACAAAACCCAGAGCTGATGATTATTTCAAATCCATCAATGTCAAGGCGGTGTACCAGACCAACGAGCCTTTTATTTTGGCAAATCAAGCCACACAGATATTTTTCTTGGAAGACACATTTGCATGTAGCGATGACTGGAGAGTATTGCAAAGGTTTGAGGAGAGGAATTCGTTTAATGAAGTTGCACAACAAGATGATGCTTACACTGCTCCTGATGTACAAGATAACACAGATGTTCCTAATATCTTTGAGAACCATCACGTCAATGACGCCGGCGAAAAGATTGCCTATCGTGCTGTGGACATACAAGAGTTCATCAAGAAGAAGCCAACGTTCGAGGACGTTGAGGACGAAGAAGAAGATGACACCGTGGGGAATTACGATTCAGACTAATACACATGGCGAAGATGTTGACGCTGCTGCTGCGGATGATGATTACATTGCTTTTGTCATATTTGCGTGTCAGAAAATGTTTTTTATCTACTATGTGAAATTGTGTTTGCTATGACAACTGAAACCTGATGAACATGTTGTTTAGTATTTTGCTGTGAGAACATCACTTGTTATGTATGCTGATTTGTGTTTGGTGATTGTATGACAACTAAAACATGATGACATTGTTGTTTAGTTGTACTCATATTTGGCTGTGAAACTTGAATTTGATGACATAGTTTGTTGTTGGACTGCAATTTTCTCGACGTCTTCGAATGAGAACAAAGCTGACCCGACAGGGCCTTTGCTATTTCTTTATTTATATGAGCAAAGGGGGATACCCCCTGATTTCCGTTAATAGAAATCATTAGATGTTCACAACACTACGCCCAGCCTGCTACACAGGTTTCATTCATTACTAGTTTCAGCAAAGTGCTCATGTCATAGCCACTGAATACATCATGAGTGTTACATACACAGCAAATAAAGAGACAATCATCCTACAGAGCACATCGATTTTGCCCGTTATCTTCACAAGCTCTTTCATCTCCTCATTGCTGTCAAGGTTGTTCAGCAGTTGTTGCTTGGCCATGATCAGAGGAACTGCATCTTTAACCATCCGCTCTACATCTTCCTCTTCTGTCGTTCCTTCAGTTACTTGTCCAACACCACAACCTGCTAGTATTGGGATTCCTCGGCTAACCAAATAATCAGCGTAGTTGCATTCCCCCACATCAGCAACTTCCCAGAAATACAAATCACACGAATCTTCCCTTTTCTGCACAAATCAAATTGGTAGATCATCAACCAAACTATTAAAAAAATCAGCAACTGAAAGCAGCAGAACAACACTTAAACATATTTTTACCCCATGATTCGGGCATTTGTAGAAGACTCGGCCAGGGTTGCCGATTGTGGTTGAGACGCGACGGATGACTGTGCGTGATTTGTAGCAGTGGCACCACACCAATGGCAGCGGGTTGCGATGAGCAATCGGCTGCGGTGCGCGTGCCAGCGAGGGTGTGATGAGCCCCACAGGCGATGGTACGGGTTGCGACTTGGCGCATATCTGGTTGTTGCCTGCTGAAGAGCAGGTGGACGAGCAGCCAGCGGACATGGTTGCTGCGGCCAGAGCTTCTAATGCTAGGCAGAGTAAGTAGAGAAGAGGAGAAGCGAACGTTGGATATGTCAGTTCATTACTTGCAGAGTAGCATAGCACCATATATAGTCATAGTCTAGGTTTGGATTCGAACCACCTACAGGAGCACGTCTTTCTTTTTTCTAAAACTCAGCAACGTCTCATTACTGGTACACTAGCTTGTTCTGTACGCCTTCCCAAGTCTTTGATTTTCTTTCCCTTTTTTGCGAGGAAGGAAGGAGGACAAAATTGAGAGTTCCTGGGACTCGAACCCAAGACCTCTCGGTTGAAAACCAAGGGTGCTAGTGACTTATGTGGCAAACGTTCCTTGTGAGGAGGACGGCAGATGAACACATTTTCCTCGCAATTTTCTTCCTATATATAAAAAAGTATGCTACTTGGTGTCCGCTTAGTCAACAAACGATTGTGCCAACCTTGACCGTTGGATTGACATTCAACGTCTATCACGTTTCTTCAGTCTCTTGTTCCTCAAGCCGCCAAAGCCAAACCAGCGCCGGCGGGACCGCCTGCTCCCGCCTCCCACGGCTGGCTGTGATCTGCCCCGGCTCATGTTCGTTCCCGTCCGAGGCCTCACCATCGTCCTCCGCCTTGGTTCGCTCGCCGCGGTGCCGCCCTCCGGTGTTGTCAACATGGTCAACAACCAAGAGGAATAAGGACATGACTGTACATGGTGAGGATGACAGTAGGGACCCAGCAGCGCGCGCAGTAATTTTGTTTTTTCGGGACGGAGAAGGGTATCAACTGGGTTGTGTAGGACCTGTGGCCCGTCTAGCCTAGGCTTTTATTTCATATGTTTAGCACATGACCAGCCCAGTTTGTTTTTTTCTTTCTGAAAATTGCTAGCCAGCTATTTTGTTTTTTTGCAGAATAACCAACGTAGGCCTACTTGCTTTTCTATGCCCTGTTGGGCCTGAAATCTTTCAAGACGAGGAGGGATGCATTTTGCCCAGAAAATGGGCTATAAGTAATAAAAAATGGGCTATAAGTAAAAATAAATGGGCCGTAAAATGAAAAAATATAGCAAACAGACAATTAGTTCCAAAATACTGTTTTCTTTCGGATTTGGATATTTTAAATTTCATTGTTTTTGTGCGGGTAAAATTTCATTGAATTTAAATTAAGGTATATTTAGATTTAAAATTAATTTGAATCTGGTTAGAAATTTTGGGTTGTATGCTGTTTGGGACAGATTTGGAGGCTGACTTGTGGGTCTACTAGGTTGACGTGTACTTTGTCTTTGTCAACTTAGTCCACAAATGATTCTAGCAGCAGTGACCGTTGGATGTTAATCCAACGGCCGTGCTGCTTCTTCAATATCTGATATTCTTGCTCCAGCCGCCCAGACCAGCTCCGGTGGGACTGCCTGCTCCCGCCTCCCGTGGCCGGCTGTGCTGCCATACAGGCCGCACCGCCCCACCCTACTTCATTGCTGGCCAGGCCATTCCTCTACTCACCCACACCTCCTGTTATTTTCCGGTGACGGCAGCTGGACCAGTAAACCCTCGTACTCCCCACCGCGTGGGCAACCATTGTCGAGTCTTCCCCGGCTCCGTGTCGTTCCCTTCCTAGGCCTCGCCTCGTCCACCACTATGGTGCTCTCGGCGCAGCCTGGTCAACTTGGTCAACGAACAACATCCATCGGCCGTGGACTGTACGCGCAAAATAATGATTCCTCCACCTAACAGCTGGGACCCATCGGAAGGGCCTCTATATTTCGCGAAAAAAACGTTCCCCCCACTGACATGTCGGACCCACCAGCTATATCTTCGCACGCAAGGAAGTGCCTCCTTATTACACACAAAAATGAATACCCCCCTGCTAGCTGGGACCCACCATAGTGGGAGGATGAATTGTGGGCCAACAAAGTTGACGGGGACGGAGGGCTTTGTCAACTTAGTCAATATGAACGATTCTAGCTACACTGACCGTACGATGTCCATCCAACAGCCGTAGTGCTTCTTCAACCTCTGGTCTTCTTGCTCCAGCCGCCGAAAGCAGCGCCGGTCATGCCGCATGCTCCTGCCTCCCGTGGCCGGCTGTGCTACCGCGGAGGCCTCACCGCCCCCCTACTATTCCCACCGCTGGCCAGGCCCTGCGGCGATGGCAGCCTTACACCGCAGCCAAACCAGTGAACCCTCATACTCCTCTCCGCGCGGGCTTCCACTGCCACGTCTTCCCCGGCTCTACGTCGTCCCCTTCCTAGGCCTCGTCGTCGTCCACCGCCATGGTGCTCTCCACACGGCGTGGTCATCGTGGTCAAGGAACGACTTCCATCGGAAGAGTACTGTACGTGGAGAGGCTGATGGCTGGGTCCACGGCCACAGCCCAGTTTTTTTGTGATCTGCCAAGTAAGTCGCTTTGTCAGGCCTGTTGGGCTGCAAATCTTTCAAGACGAGGAGAGCTTTCATTCGGCTGGCCGAGAAAATGGCCCATCAGTAATGAGAAATGGGTTGTACATTTTTAAAACACATCAAACCGGCAATTAGTTTCAAATATCTTTTTTTTCATTTCAAGATTTTAAATGACATTAATTTTTCTGCGTGGAGAATTTGTTGGATTTTATATTGATATACATTTCTTTTTAAAATCAGTTTGAATGTGAGTCGAAATTTCGGGATTAAAAACAGTTCGGACCGCACCGAAATATGCAAAAATTCATATAATTTTTTAACCGTGGCCACAATTTGGGCTGTAATGCTAACAAAAAGAATATGGGCTCCAAAAAAACCTTAAGAATTAGCAAATGGGGTGAAAATTATTAGAAATAATGGCAGATGGGTTGTATGCTATTTTCCACAGATTTGAGGCTTTCCTAAAAAAAGGTTGACGCACAAGCAATGACTGTTGGATGTCCATCCAACGGTCGTCGTGCTTCTTCAATCTCTGCTCTTCCTGCTCCAGCCGCTCAAACAAGCGCCGGTGGGACTGCCTGCTCCCTCCTCCCCTCGGCCGGCTGTGCTGCCGCGCAGGCCTCACCGCCCCACCGTACTCCCATCGCTGGCCTAGCCATCCCTCTACTCACCCACACCTGCTATTATTCTCCGGCGACGGCAGACGAACTAGTAAACCCTCGTATAGTCGTACTCCCCTCCGCATGGGAAACAACTGCCGAGTCTTCCCTGCCTCCGTGTCGTTCCCTTCCTAGGCCTCCCCGTCGTCCACCGCCCTGGTGCTCTCGGCGTGGCCTGGTCAACGTGGTCAACGACCCACATGCATCTGAAGTGGACTGTACGTGGAGAGGCCGACAGCTGGGTCCACGGCCGCACGCAAGGAAATGCCTCCTTATTACACGCAAAATAATGATTCCTCCACCTGACGTCAGGGACCCACCGAAAGGGCCTCTCTATTTCGCGAAAAAAACGTTACCGCCGCTGACAGCTCGGACCCACCAGATATATCTTGGCATGCAAGGAAGTGCCTCCTTATTACGCACAAAAAAATGAATACTCCCCCTGTTAGCTGGGACCCAGTATAGTGGCAGGCTGACTTGTGGGCCTACTAAGTTGACGGGGATGGAGGGCTTTGTCAACTTAGTCAATATGCACGATTCTAGCTCCAGTGACCGTACGATGTCCATCCAACAGCCGTAGTGCTTCTTCAACCTCTGGTCTTCTTGCTCCAGCCGCCCAAACCAGCGCCGGTCGTGCCTCGTGCTCCTGCCTCCTGTGGCCGGCTGCGATGCGGCGGAGGCCTCACCGCCCCTACTACTCCCACCGCTGGCCAGGCCATCCCTCTACTCACCCACACCCCCTGTTACTCTGCGGCGATGGCAGCCTCACAACGCAGCGAACCAGTGCCCTCGTACTCCTCTATGCATGGGCATCCACTGTCGTGTCTTTCCCGGCTCCGCGTCGTCCCCTTCCTAGGCCTTGCCGTCGTCCACCGCCCTCGTGCTCTCGGCGCTGTGTGGTCAACGTGGTCAAGGAACGACTTCCATCGGACGTGGACTGTACGTGGAGAGGCTGACAGTTGGGTCCACGGCCGCAGCAAGGAAGTGCCTCCTTATTACGTGCAAAATAATTATTCCTCGACCTGACAGCGGGGACCCACCGAACGGGCCACCGTATTTCGCCCCCTGACTGCTGGTACCCACCAGCTACACCTTCGCACGCAAGGAAGTGCCTGACAGTCGGGACCCACCTGGTCGAAGCATATGTAGCGTTGTCATTCTGGTCGCGAACATGTACATACATATATACTGGTGGGTGTAGAGGCGCGCACGTGTCGTAGTAGAGGCGGCCAGGGTGCAAGGAAGAAAATACGGCCACGTATGTGTACATACGGGCGGGGTCTCGAATGCCTACTCGCGCATACGTACGGCGAGGGCTCGTTAACATGGCTGGGTCGGAACGGAGGAACAGCGTCGTCGTCATGTTCATGGGGAGGCAACGGAATGCGTCGTGTTCATGGGGAGGCAACGGAATGCATCGTGTTCATGGGGAGCCAATGGAATGGGTCGTGTTCATCGGGAGGCAACAGAACGCGTGGGAGCCAACCGGCTGGGTCGGAACGGAATGTGTGGTCGTGTTCACCAGGAGGGCTTGGATGGAACAGGCAATGGAAACGAGGCCTGGCGTACCGCAAAACGGAGGAAACTGCCTTGTGTTCGATCGGCCACGTTCGAAACGGGATCCTGTTCATCGGGAGGGGTCTGGCATACCGCAAAATGGAGGAAACAGACCTCCTACGGTCGAAACGGGGGTCCTGTTGATTGGGAGGGGTGTGGCGTACTGCAAAATGGACGAAACGGACTTGTGTTGGAGCGCTACGGTCGAAACGGGGGTCCTGTTCGTCGGGAGGGGTGTGGCGTACCGCAAAACGGGACTCCAAGAGATACTATTCATCTCCACCGTCGACCCCCTCCAGCCTCCACGAGCTACTATTCATCCACCGTCGCCTCCTCCAGCCTCCACCTGTGACTGTTCATCCATGGGCTCCTGTTCATCCAGCCTCCACCGCGCGCTACTCCACCGGCTACTGTTCAACTAGCCCTCCACGGGCTACTGTTCATCCTACCCTCCACCGTCTACTGTTCATCCTGCCCTCCATGGGGTGGTCCTGTTCATCCAGCCCTCCACGGGGTCCTGTTCATCCAGCCACAACCGGCTCGATCGATCGGGGTCATGTTCATCCAGAGGCAACACCACGGGGTCCTGTTCATCCACCCCCACCGGGAACTGTTCATCCAACCCCCCCCCCCTCGCAACACTCACTGTTCATCCAGAGGCAGCATCGATCGGCTTCAGTTAGCAGAAGTAGCGAAGGAATCGCTCGATCGGGTTCACTTAACAGCCATCGATCGATCACTCGGGTTCAGTAACACGTAGCCTGCAGTGCAATCGCTCGGGTTTAGTTAGAGCGCAACGCCTCGCTCGGGTTCAGTTAGAGCCAACGCCTCACACACACGCGCGTATGTGTACGAGAGAAACGCGTATCGCTCGGCCCCCGACCTCCCACCGTAACCAGGAACTCCCCGAAATTTTCCTCCCCCTCGCTTCTACCATGATTTTTTCCATCATGGACGGCCAAAAGAATGTCATGCAGCTGCGTCTCCGGCCCGCCCAGGATGAAAAGCCCATTTTCTATCATGATTTTTTGTCATGGAAGTAGGAGCCCACCACATCTATGATGATACCGGGTTTTGTCACAATTATCGTCATAGAAGTGTCATATGTATGACAGAAAAAAAATTTCGTTCGGCCCAAAATGTCACGGATGTGTCTTTTTTTGTAGTGAGATCTTGTCTACATCATGCCATCGTTCTTATTGCATTACTCCATTTTTCCATAGCTTAATACACTAGATGCATGTTGGATAGCGGTCAATGTGTGGAGTAATAGTAGTAGATGTAGGCAGGAGTCGATCTACTAATCTTGGACGTGATGCATATATACATGATCATTATCTTGGATATCGTCATAATTATTTGCTTTTCTATCAATTGCCCAACAGTAATTTGTAGCCACTAGTGAAATCTACGCCCCCGAGTCTATTTTCCATCATATACTTTTAGATTCATATTTCCAATTGCCTTTTCTTTTATTTTCTTCTTTTATTTTCAAATATGTATTATCAAAAACCCAAAAATACCTTGCTGCATTTTATTTAATTTTATTTGCATCTATCAATCTACTACAATTTTATCCTATCCTCACGTCACTTTTTGGCACCGCTACCCGAAAGGGATTGACAACCCGTTTAACGCGTCGGGTTGCAAGTATTTGTTTTTTGTGTGCATGTTCCGTTTACGTAGTGTTGCGTGGTTCTCTTACCTGTTCAATAACCTTGGTCTCATCACTGAAGGAAATACCTTATCGTTGATGTGTTGCATCCTCCCTTATTCCTTGGGGAAACCCCGATTCATGTCAAGCGACATCACGTAGCTAGGTGATTATAAAGATGCTGAACAGGTATGGCATAGATTGACATTAGGATTTTTCACTCCCAGTATCGGAGAAGTATCTCTAGGCCCTCTCGGTAATACACATCATAAGATTGCAAGAAAATGACTAAGCAGTTTAGTCACAAGGTGATGTATTATGGAACTAGTAAAGAGACTTGCCGGTAATGAGATTGAACTAGGTATGAAGATACCGACGATCGAATCTCGGACAAGTAACATACCGATAGACAAAGGGAATAATGTACGTTATCATAATGGTTCAACCAATAAAGATATTCATAGAATATGTAGGAGCCAATATGGGCATCCAGGTTCCGCTATTGGTTATTAACCGGAAAGGTGTCTCGATCATGTCTACATAGTTCTCGAACCCATAGGGTCCACATGCTTAACGTTCGATGACGATATTGTATTATATGAGTTATGTGATTTGGTGACTGAATGTTGTTCGGAGTCTCAGATGAGATCACGAACATGACGAGGAGTCTCGAAATGGTCGAGAGGTCAAGATTCATATATAGGACGTTAGTATTGGGACACCGAAAGTGTTTCGGGGGTACCAGGTACTTATCGGGTCACCGGAAGGGGTTCCGGGCACCCCCGGCAAAAGATATGGGCCTAATGGGCCAAGAGGGGAAACGCACCAGCCACCATGGGTTGTTGTGCCCCCATATGGGCCGAACCAGAGGAGAGGGAAAGAGGGGAAGGGAGAAGGAAAGGGGGGATTCGGCCTCCCCCTTCCTTCCCCCCCTCCTATTTTCTTCCCCATCCGTTAAATAAGGAAGGGGGGGCGACCGGCCAAGGAGGAACTCAAGTAGGATTCGGTCCTACTTGGGGCGCCTCCTGGCCTCTCTCCTCTCCTCCCCACCTATATATATGGGGGCGCTCCTAGCACACACCAGACAATTGCCTAGCCGTGTGCGGCACCCCCCTCCACCGTTTACACCCTCGGTCATATTTTCGTAGTGCTTAGGTGAAGCCCTGCGAGGATCACTTCACCATCACTGTCACCATGCTGTCGTGCTGACGGAACTCATCTACTACCTCGACGTCTTGCTGGATCAAGAAGGCAAGCGATGTCACCGAGCTGAATGTGTGCAGAATGCGGAGGTGTCGTGTGTTCTGTTCTTGGTCGGTTGAAGCGCAAAGAAGTTCGACTACATCAACCGCGTTGAGAAACGCTTCCGCTTATGGTCTACGAGGGTACGTAGACACACTCTCCCCCTCGTTGCTATGCATCTCCATGGATAGATCATTGCGTGTGCGTAGATTTTTTTCCATGCAACGATTCCCAACAGTGGCATCCTGAGCCAGGTCTATGTGTACATGATATGCACGAGTAGAACACAAAGAGTTGTGGGTGGTGATAGTCATACTACTTACCATCAACATCTTATTTTGATTCGAAGGTATTGTGGGATGAAGCGGCCCAGACCAACCTTACATGTCCACGCACATGAGACCGGTTCCACCGATAGACATGCAACTAGTTTTGCATATTAGGCCAACCTTTGGCAGATGGAAAGCCAAATTCATCCATGACATTACTCTGCACTCTTATAGGATGAAGGCCTCGATCAAGCAATCTCTCCTGGACTGGATTAATGCTTTGCCTTAATCATGTGGCACATGCTGTTGTATATTTGTATATTTGTACAGGTATAGGTAGGTCTCCTGTCTCATAGTTAGTCTTACCTTTGAACTTCTTTGTACTTTTTGGGCCAAGTTTTAATAAAGGCTGTGGGGCTGTTGCCTCACAGTGTTCAGTAAAAAAAACTAGTTTTGCATAAAGGTGGCTGGCGGGTGTCTGTTTCTCCTACTTTAGTTGAATCAAATTTGACTATGGCTAGTCCTCGAAGAAGGTTAAAACATCAAACTTGACGAAACACCATTGTGCTTCGATGCGTAGGTAAGAACGGTTCTTGCTAGAAGCCCGTAGCAACCACGTAAAACTTGCAACAACAAAGTAGAGGACGTCTAACTTGTTTTTGCAGGACATGTTGTGATGTGACATGGTCAAGACATGATGTGATATACGTTATTGTATGAGATGATCATGTTTTGTAAAAGTTATCAGCAACCGGCAGCAGTCTTATGGTTGTCTCTTTATTGTATGAAATGCAAACACCATGTAATTGCTTTATTTTATCACTATGCGTTAGCGATAGTTGTAGAAGCAATATTTGGCGAGACGTCCACGATGCAACGATGGAGATCAAGGTGTCGAGCTAGTGATGATGGAGATCATGACGATGCTTTGGAGATGGACATCAAAAGCACAAGATGATGATGGCCATATCATGTCACATATTTTGATTGCATGTGATGTTTATCTTTTATGCATCTCATTTTTCATAGTACAGCGGTATCATTATAATATGATCCCTTAACTAAATTTCAAGGTAAAAGTGTTCTCCCCGAGTATGCACCGTTGCTACAGTTCATCGTGTTGAGACACCATGTGATGATCGGGTGTGATAGACTCTATGTTCACATACAACGAGTGCAAGACAATTTTGCACATACGGAATACTTGGGTTAAACTTGACGAGCCTAGCATGTACAGACATGCCCTCGGAACACTGGAGACCGAATGGTCGAACGTGAATCATATAGTAGATATGATCAACATAGAGATGTTTACCATTGATGACTACTCCTCTCACGTGATGATCGGACATGGATTAGTTGATTTGGATCATGTATCATTTAGATGACTTGAGGGATGTCTATCTAAGTGGGAGTTCTTAAGTAATTTGATTAATTAAACTTAATTTATCATGAACTTAGTCCTGATAGTATTTGCATATCTATGTTGTAGATCAATGGCCCATGCTACCATTCCCCTGAATTTTAATGCATTCCTAGAGAAAGCTATGTTGAAAGATGATGGTAGAAACTACACGGACGGGGTCTGTAACTTGAGGATTATCCTCATTGCTGCATAGAGGAATTATGTCCTTGATACACTGCTAGGTGAAAGGCCTGCTGCAGGAGCAGATGCTAATGTTTTGAATGTCTGGCAAGCACGATCTGATGACTACTCGATAGTTCAGTATGCCATGCTTTACGGCTTAGAATCGGGACTTCAAAGACGTTTTGAACATCATGGAGCATATGAGATGTTCCAAGAGTTGAAGTTAATATTTCAAGAAAATGCCCAAGTTGAGAGATATGAAGTCTCCAACAATTTCTATGGCTGCAAGATGGAGGAGAACAGTTCTGTCTGTGAACACATACTCAAAATGTCTGGGTATCATAATCACTTGACTCAGCTAGGAGTTAATCTTCTAAATGATAGTGTTATTGACAGAGTTCTTCAATCACTGACACCAAGCTACAAAGGCTTCGTGATGAACTATAATATGAAAGGGATGGAGAAGACAATTCCCGAGCTCTTCGCAATGCTCAAAGTTGTGGAGGTAGAAATCAAGAAGGAGCATCAAGTGTTGATGGTTAACAAGACCACTAGTTTGAACAAAAAGGGCAAGGGTAAAAAGGGGAACTTCAAGAAGAATGGCAAGCAAGTTGCCACTCCCGGGAAGAAGCCCAAAGCTAGACCCAAGCCTAAAACCGAGTGCTTCTACTGCAAAGGGACTAGTCACTAGAAGCGGAACTGCCCCAAGTATTCGGCGGATAAGAAGGATGGCAAAGTGAACAAAGGTATATTTGATATACATGTTATTGATGTGTACCTTACTAATGCTCATAGTAGCGCCTGGGTATTTGATACTGGTTCGGTTACTCATATTTGTAACTCGAAACATGAGCTACGGATTAAACGAAGATTGGCTAAGGACGAGGTGATGATGCGCGTCAGGAATGGTTCAAAGGTCAATGTGATCGCCATCGGCACACTACCTCTACATTTACCTTCGAGATTAGTTTTAGACCTGAATAATTGTTATTTGGTGCCAGCGTTCAGCATGAACAATATATCTGGAATTTGTTTTGTGCGAGACGGTTCTTCATTTAAATAATATAATAATGGTTGTTTTATTTATATGAGTAATATCTTAAGGTCATGTACCCTTGAAGAGTGGTCTATTTCTGTTGAATCTCGATTGTGGTGATACACATATTCATAATATGAAGGAAATATGCCCTAGAGGCAATAATAAAGTTATTATTTATTTCCTTATATCATGATAAATGTTTATTATTCATGCTAGAATTGTATTAACCGGAAACATAATACATGTGTGAATACATAGACAAACAGAGTATCACTAGTATGCCTCTACTTCACTAGCTCATTGATCAAAGATGGTTATGTTTCCTAACCATAGACATGAGTTGTCATTTGATTAACAGGATCACATCATTAGGAGAATGATGTGATTGACATGACCCATTCCGTTAGCTTAGCACACGATCATTTAGTATGTTGCTATTGCTTTCTTCATGACTTATACATGTTCCTATGACTATGAGATTATGCAACTCCCGTTTACCGGAGGAACACTTTGTGTTCTACCAAATGTCACAACGTAACTGGGTGATTATAAAGGTGCTCTACAGGTGTCTCCGAAGGTACATGTTGGGCTGGCGTATTTCAAGATTAGGATTTGTCACTTCGATTGTCGGAGAGGTATCTCTGGGCCCTCTCGGTAATACACATCACTTAAGCCTTGCAAGCATTGCAACTAATGAGTTAGTTGCGGGATGATGTGTTACGGAACGAGTAAAGATACTTGCCGGTAACGAGATTGAACTAGGTATTGAGATATAGACAATCGAATCTCCGGCAAGTAACAAACCGATGACAAAGGGAACAACATATGTTGTTATGTGGTCTGACAGATAAAGATCTTCGTAGAGTATGTAGGAGCCAATATGAGAATCCAGGTTCCGCTATTGGTTATTGACCAGAGACGTGTCTCGGTCATGTCTACATAGTTCTCGAACCCGTAGGGTCCGCACGCTTAAAGTTCGATGACGATTGTAATTAGGGTTTTTGTGTTTTGATGTACCGAAGGTTGTTCGGAGTCCCGGATGTGATCACGGACATGACCAGGAGTCTCGAAATGGTCGAGACATAAAGATTGATATATTGGAAGCCTATATTTGGATATCGGAATCGTTCCGGGTGAAATCGGGATTTTACTGGAGTAACGGGGGGTTACCGGAACCCCCCCCCCCGGCGGTTAATGGGCCTACATGGGCCTTAAGGGAGAAGAGGAGGGCCGGCTAGGGCAGGCCGCGTGCCCCCTCCCCCCTAGTCCGAATAGGACAAGGAAGGGGGGGCGCCCCCCTTTCCTCTTTCCCCCTTCCCTTTTCCTTCTCCAACAAGGCAAGAGGGGGGAGTCCTACTCCCGATGGGAGTAGGACTCATCCAGGCGCACCCCTAGGGGCCGGCCGCACCTCCCCCCTCCCTCCTTTACATACGGGGGCAAGTGGGCACCCCATGACACACAAGTTGATCTTCGTGATTGTTCCTTAGCCGTGTGCGGTGCCCCCTTCCACCATATTCCACCTCGGTCATATCGTAGCGGTGCTTAGGCGAAGCCCTGCGTCGGTAGAACATCACCACCATCATCACGCCGTCGTGCTGAAGAAACTTTCCCTCAACACTCGGCTAGATCGGAGCTTGAGGGACATCACCGAGTTGAACGTGTGCAGAACTCGGAGGTGTCGTACATTCGGTACTTGGATCGGTCGGATCGGGAAGAAGTACGACTACTTCCTCCATGTTGTGTCAACGCTTCCGTTACTGGTCTACGAGGGTACGTAGACAACACTCTCCCCTCTCGTTGCTATGCATCACCATGATCTTGCGTGTGCGTAGGAATTTTTTTGAAATTACTACGTTCCCCAACAGTGGCATCCGAGCCAGGTTTTATGCGTTGATGTTATATGCACGTGTAGAACACAAGTGAGTTGTGGGCGATATAAGTCATACTGCTTACCAGCATGTCATACTTTAGTTTGGCGGTATTGTTGGATGAATCAGCCCAGACCGACATTACGCGTACGCTTACGCGAGACTGGTTCTACCGACGTGCTTTGCACACAGGTGGCTGGCGGGTGTCAGTTTCTCCAACTTTAGTTGAATCGAGTGTGGCTATGCCTGGTCCTTGCGAAGGTTAAAATAGCACCAACTTGACAAACTATCATTGTGGTTTTGATGCGTAGGTAAGAACGGTTCTTGCTAAGCCCGTAGCAGCCACGTAAAACTTGCAACAACAAAGTAGAGGACGTCTAACTTGTTTTTGCAGGGCATATTGTGATGTGATATGGTCAAGACATGATGCTAAATTTTTACTGTATGAGATGATCATGTTTTGTAACCGAGTTATCGGCAACTGGCAGGAGCCATATGGTTGTCGCTTTATTGTATGCAATGCAATCGCGCTGTAATGCTTTACTTTATCACTAAGCGGTAGCGATAGTCATGGAAGCATAAGATTGGCGAGACGACAACGATGCTACGATGGAGATCAAGGTGTCGCGCCGGTGACGATGGTGATCATGACGGTACTTCGGAGATGGAGATCACAAGTACAAGATGATGATGGCCATATCATATCACTTATATTGATTGCATGTGATGTTTATCTTTTATGCATCTTATCTTGCTTTGATTGATGGTAGCATTATAAGATGATCTCTCACTAAATTTCAAGATAAAAGTGTTCTCCCTGAGTATGCACCGTTGCCAAAGTTCGTCGTGCCCAGACACCACGTGATGATCGGGTGTGATAAGCTCTACGTCCATCTACAACGGGTGCAAGATAGTTTTGCACACGCAGAATACTCAGGTTAAACTTGACGAGCCTAGCATATGCAGATATTGCCTTGGAACACTGAGACCGAAAGGTCGAGCGTGAATCATATAGTAGATATGATCAAAATATTGATGTTCACCATTGAAAGCTACTCCATTTCACGTGATGATCGGTTATGGTTTAGTTGACTTGGATCACGTGATCACTTAGAAGATTAGAGGGATGTCTTTCTAAGTGGGAGTTCTTAAGTAATATGATTAATTGAACTTAAATTTATCATGAACTTAGTACCTGATAGTATCTTGCTTGTCTATGTTTGGTTGTAGATAGATGGCCCATGTTGTTGTTCCGTTGAATTTTAATGCGTTCCTTGAGAAAGCAAAGTTGGAAGATGATGGTAGCAATTACACGGACTGGGTCGGTAACTTGAGGATTATCCTCATTGCTGCATAGAAGAATTACGTCCTGGAAGCACCGCTGGGTGCCAGGCCTGCAGCTGGAGCAACGCCAGATGTTATGAACGTCTGGCAGAGCAAAGCTGATGACTATTCGATAGTTTAGTGTGCCATGATTTACGGCTTAGAATCGGGACTTCAACGATGTTTTGAACGTCATGGAGCATATGAGATGTTCCAGGAGTTGAAGTTAATATTTCAAGCAAATGCCCGGATTGAGAGATATGAAGTCTCCAATAAGTTCTATAGCTGCAAGATGGAGGAGAATAGTTCTGTCAGTGAACATATACTCAAAATGTCTGGGTATCATAATCACTTGACTCCACTGGGAGTTAATCTTCCTGTTGATAGTGTCATTGATAGAGTTCTTCAATCAGTGCCACCAAGCTATAAGAGCTTCGTGATGAACTATAACATGCAAGGGATGGATAAGACGATTTTCGAGCTCTTCACAATGCTAAAAGCTACGGAGGTAGAAATCAAGAAGGAGCATCAAGTGTTGATGGTCAACAAGACCGCCAGTTTCAAGAAAAAGGGCAAAGGGAAGAAGAAGAAGGGGAACTTCACGAAGAACAGCAAACAAATTGCTGCTCAGGAGAAGAAACCCAAATCTGGACCTAAGCCTGAAACTGAGTGCTTCTACTACAATCAGACTAGATGCTAGAAGCGGAACTGCCACAAGTGTTTGGCGGATAAGAAGGATGGCAAGGTGAACAAAGGTATATGTGATATACATGTTATTGATGTGTACCTTACTAGAGCTCGCAGTAGCACCTGGGTATTTGATATTGGTTCTGTTTCTAATATTTGCAACTCGAAACAGGGACTACGGATTAAGCGAACACTGGCGAAGGACGAGGTGACGATGCGCGTGGGAAATGGTTCCAAAGTGGATGTGATCATAGTTGGCACGCTACCTCTACATCTACCTTCAGGATTAGTATTAGACCTAAATAATTGTTATTTAGTGCCAGCGTTGAGCATGAACATTATATCTGGATCTTGTTTGATGCGAGATTGTTATTCATTTAAATTAGAGAATAATGGTTGTTCTATTTATATGAGTAATATCTTTTATGGTCATGCACCCTTGAAGAGTGATCTATTTTTGATGAATCTCGATAGTAGTGATACACATATTCATAATGTTGAAGCCAAAAGATGCAGAGTTGATAATGATAGTGCAACTTATTTGTGGCACTACCATTTAGGTCATATCGGTGTAAAGCGCATGAAGAAACTCCATACTGATGGACTTTTGGAATCACTTGATTATGAATCACTTGGTACTTCCGAACCGTGCCTCATGGGCAAGATGACTAAAACGCCGTTCTCCGGTACTATGGAGAGAGCAACAGACTTGTTGGAAATCATACATACAGATGTATGTGGTCTGATGAATGTTGAGGCTCGTGGCAGATATCGTTATTTTCTCACCTTCACAGATGATTTAAGCAGATATGGGTATATCTACTTAATGAAGCATAAGTCTGAAACATTTGAAAAGTTCAAAGAATTTCTGAGTGAAGTTGAAAATCATCGTAACAAGAAAAAATAAAGTTTCTACGATCGAATCGTGGAGGAGAATATTTGAGTTACGAGTTTGGTCTACATTTGAAACAATGCGGAATAGTTTCGCAACTCACGCCACCTGGAACACCACAGCTTAATGGTGTGTCCGAACGTCGTAATCGAACTTTATTAGATACGGTGCGATCTATGATGTCTCTTACTGATTTACCGCTATCGTTTTGGGGTTATGCTTTAGAGACGGCTGCATTCACGTTAAATAGGGCACCATCGAAATCCGTTGAGACGACGCCTTATGAACTGTGGTTTGGCAAGAAACCAAAGTTGTCATTTCTGAAAGTTTGGGGCTCCGATGCTTATGTGAAAAAGCTTCAACCTGATAAGCTCGAACCCAAATCGGAGAAATGTGTCTTCATAGGATACCCAAAGGAGACTATTGGGTACACCTTCTATCACAGATCCGAAGGCAAGACATTCGTTGCTAAGAATGGATCCTTTCTAGAGAAGGAGTTTCTCTCGAAAAAAGTGAGTGGGAGGAAAATAGAACTTGATGAGGAAAATAGAACTTGATGAGGTAATTGTACCTGCTCCCTTATTGGAAAGTAGTTCATCACAGAAACCGGTTCCTGTGACGCCTACACCAATTACTGAGAAGTTAATGATGATGATCATGAAACTTCAGATCAAGTTATTACTGAACCTCGTAGATCAACCAGAGTAAGATCCGCACCAGATTGGTACGGTAATCCTATTCTGGAAGTCATGTTACTAGACCATGATGAACCTACGAACTATGAAGAAGTGATGGTGAGCCCAGATTCTACAAAATTGCTTGAAGCCATGAAATCTAAGATGGGATCCATGTATGAGAACAAAGTGTGGACTTTGGTTGACTTGCCCGTTGATCGGCAAGCCATTGAGAATAAATTTATCTTCAAGAAGAAGACTGACGCTGACGGTAATGTTACTGTTTATAAAGCTCGACTTGTTGCAAAAGGTTTTCGACAAGTTCAAGGGATTGACTACGATGAGACCTTCTCACCCGTAGCGATGCTTAAGTCTGTCCAAATCATGTTAGCAATTGCCGCATTTTATGATTATGAAATTTGGCAAATGGATGTAAAAACTGCATTCCTGAATGGATTTCCAGAAGAAGAGTTGTATATGATGCAACTAGAAGGTTTTGTCGATCCAAAGGGAGCTAACAAAGTATGCAAGCTCTAGCGATCCATTTATGGACTAGTGCAAGCCTCTCAGAGTTGGAATAAACGCTTTGATAGTGTGATCAAAGCATTTGGTTTTATACAGACTTTTGGAGAAGTCTGTATTTACAAGAAAGTGAGTGGGAGATCTATAGCATTTCTGATATTATATGTGGATGACATATTGTTGATTGGAAATGATATAGAATTTCTCGATAGCATAAAGGGATACTTGAATAAGAGTTTTTCAATGAAAGACCTCGGTGAAGCTGCTTATATATTGGGCATCAAGATCTATAGAGATAGATCAAGATGCTTAATTGGACTTTCACAAAGCACATACCTTGACAAAGTTTCGAAGAAGTTCAAAATGGATCAAGCAAAGAAAGGGTTCTTGCCTGTGTCACAAGGTGTGAAGTTGAGTAAGACTCAATGCCCGACCACTCCAGAAGATAGAGAGAAGATGAAAGATGTTCCCTATGCTTCAGCCATAGGCTCTATCATGTATGTTGTGTTGTGTACCAGACCTGATGTGTGCCTTGCTATAAGTCTAGCAGTGAGGTACCAAAGTAATCCAGGAGTGGATCACTGGACAGCGGTCAAGAACATCCTGAAATACCTGAAAAGGACTAAGGATATGTTTCTCGTTTATGGAGGTGACAAAGAGCTAGTTGTAAATGGTTACGTCGATGCAAGATTTGACACTGATCCGGAAAATTCTAAATCGAAAACGGGATACGTGTTTACATTGAACGGTGGAGCTGTCAGTTGGTGCAGTTCTAAACAAAGCGTTGTGGCGGGATCTACATGTGAAGCGGAGTACATAGCTGCTTCAGAAGCAGCTAATGAAGGAGTCTGGATGAAGGAGTTCATATCCGATCTAGGTGTCATACCTAGTGCATCGGGTCCACTGAAAATCTTTTGTGACAATACTGGTGCAATTGCCTTGGCGAAGGAATCTAGATTTCACAAGAGAACCAAGCACATCAAGAGACGCTTCAATTCCATTCGGGATTTAGTCCAAGTGGGAGACATAGAAATTTGCAAGATACATACGGATCTGAATGTTGCAGACCCGCAGACTAAGCCTCTTCCACGAGCAAAACATGTCAGCACCAAGGCTCCATGGGTGTTAGAATCATTACTATGTAATCTAGATTATTGACTCTAGTGCAAGTGGGAGACTGAAGGAAATATGCCCTAGAGGCAATAATAAAGTTATTATTTATTTCCTTATATCATGATAAATGTTTATTATTCATGCTAGAATTGTATTAACCGGAAACATAATACATGTGTGAATACATAGACAAACATAGTGTCACTAGTATGCCTCTACTTGAATAGCTCGTTGATCAAACATGGTTCTGTTTCCTCACCATAGACATGAGTTGCCATTTGATTAACGGGATCACATCATTAGGAGAATGATGTGGTTGACATGACCCATTCCGTTAGCTTAGCACACGATCGTTTAGTATGTTGCTATTGCTTTCTTCATGACTTATACATGTTCCTATGACTATGAGATTATGCAACTCTCGTTTACCGAAGGAACACTTTGTGTGCTACCAAACATCACAATGTAACTGGGTGATTATAAAGGTGCTCAACAGGTGTCTCCGAAGGTACATGTTGGGTTGGCGTATTTCGAGATTAGGATTTGTCACTTCGATTGTCAGAGAGGTACTCTGGGCCCTCTCGGTAATACACATCACTTAAGCCTTGCAAGCATTGCAACTAATGAGTTAGTTGCGGGATGATGTATTATGGAATGAGTAAAGAGACTTGCCGGTAACGAGATTGAACTAGGTATTGAGATATCGACGATCGAGTCTCGGGCAAGTAACATACCGATGACAAAGGGAACAACGTATGTTGTTATGCAGTCTGACCGATAAAGATCTTCGTAGAATATGTAGGAGCTAATATGAGCATCCAGGTTCCGCTATTGGTTATTGACCGGAGATGTGTCTCGGTCATGTCTACATAGTTCTCGAACCCATAGGGTCCACACGCTTAAAGTTCAGTGACGATCGTAATTAGAGTTTTTGTGTTTTGATGTACCAAAGGTTGTTCGGAGTCCCGGATGTGATCACGGACATGACGAGGAGTCTCTAAATGGTCGATACATAAAGATTGATATATTGGAAGCCTATATTTGGATATCGGAATCGTTCTGGGTGAAATTGGGATTTTACCGGAGTACCGGGGGGTTACCGGAACCCCCCCCCTGGGGGTTAATGGGCCTACATGGGCCCTAAGGGAGAAGAGGAGGGCCGGCCAGGGCAGGCCGCGCGCCCCCTCCCCCCTAGTCCGAATAGGACAAGGAAGGGGGGTCGCGCCCCCCTTTCCTCTTTCCCCCTTCCCCTTTCCTTGTCGAACAAGGCAAGAGGGAGGAGTCCTACTCCCGGTGGGAGTAGGACTCCTCCAGGCGCACCCCTAGGGGCCGGCCGCACCTCCCCCCTCCCTCCTTTATATACGGGGGCAAGGGGGCACCCCATGACACACAAGTTGATCTTCATGATCGTTCCTTAGCCGTGTGCGGTGCCCCCTTCCACCATATTCCACCTCGGTCATATCGTAGCAGTGCTTAGGCGAAGCCCTGCGTCGGTAGAACATCATCACTGTCATCACGCCGTCGTGCTGACGAAACTCTCCCTCAACACTCAGCTGGATCGGAGCTCGAGGGCCGTCATCGAGTTGAACGTGTGCAGAACTCGGAGGTGCTGTACGTTCGGTACTTGGATCGGTCGGATCGGAAAGACGTACGACTACTTCCTCTACGTTGTGTCAACGCTTCCATTGCCGGTCTACGAGGGTACGTAGACAACACTCTCCCCTCTCGTTGCTATGCATCACCATGATCTTGCGTGTGCGTAGGAATTTTTTTGAAATTACTACGTTCCCGAACATAATATTGATGCCAAAAGTGCAACATATTTGTGGCACCGCCTTTTAGGTCATATTGGTGTAAAGCGCATGAAGAAACTCCACGCAGATGGACTTTTGGAATCACTTGATTATGAATCATTTGATACTTGCGAACCATGCCTAATGGGCAAGATGACTAAAACTCCATTCTCCGGAACAATGGAGTGAGCCAATGACTTATTGGAAATAAGACATACCGATGTATGCAGTCCGATGAGTGTTGAGGCACGCGGCGGGTATCGTTATTTTCTGACCTTCACAGATGATTTGAGGTGATATGGGTATATCTACTTAGTGAAACACAAGTCTGAAACATTTGAAAAGTTCAAAGGATTTCAGAGTTAAGTGGAGAATCATCGTAACAAGAAAATAAAGTTTCTACGATCTGATCGCGAAGGCATATTTTGAGTTACGAGTTTTGCCTTTATTTAAAACAATGTGGAATAGTTTCACAACTCATGCCACCTGGAACACCACAACGTAATGGTGTGTCCGAACGTCGTAACCGTACTTTATTAGATATGGTGCGATCTATGATGTCTCTTGCCGATTTACCACTATCATTTTGGGGTTATGCATTACAGACAACTGCATTCACGTTAAATAGGGCACTGTCTAAATCCGTTGAGACGACACCGTATGAACTGTGGTTTGGCAAGAAACCTAAGCTGTCGTTTCTTAAAGTTTGGGTTTGTGGCACTTATGTCAAAAGGCTTCAGCCTGATAAGCTCGAACCCAATTCGGAGAAGTGTGTATTCATAGGATACCCTAAGCAAACAATTGGGTACACCTTCTACCACAAATCCGAAGGTAAGATCTTTGTTGCCAAGAATGGAACCTTTCTAGAGAAGGAGTTTCTCTCGAAAGAAGTAAGTGGGAGGAAAGAACTTGATGAGGTAATTTTACATTCTCTTAAATTGGAAAGTAGCATATTAGAGAAATCCGTTCTCGTGATGCCTACACCAGCTAGTGAGGAAGCTAATGATGATGATCATGAAACTTCAGGTCACGTTACTACTAGACCTCGTAGGTCGAACACAGCACGCTCCACACCAGAGTGGTACGGTAATCCTATTTTGGAAGTCATGTTACTAGACCATGGAGAACCTACGAACTATGAAGAAGCTATGATGAGCCCAGATTCCGATAAATGGCTTGAGGCCATGAAATATGAGATAGGATCCATGTATGAGAACAAAGTGTGGACTTTGGTGGACTTGCCCAATGATCGGCGAGCCATAGAGAATAAATGGATCTTCAAGAAGAAGACTGATGCTGATTGTAATGTTACTGTCTGCAAAGCTCGACTTGTCGCGAAAGGTTTTCACAAGTTCATGTTAGCAATTGCCGCATTTTATGATTATGAAATCTGGCAAATGGACGTCAAAACTGCATTCCTTAATGTAGTTCTTAAAGAAGAGTTGTATATGATGCAACCAGAAGGTTTTGTCAATCCTAAAGGTGCTAACAAAGTGTGCAAGCTCTAGCGATCCATCTATGGATTGGTTCAAGCATCTCGGAGTGGAAATATATGCTTTGATGAGGTGATAAAAACATATGGTTTTATACAGACTTTCTGAGAAGCCTGTATTTACAAGAAAGTGAGTGGGAGCTTTGTAGCATTTCTAATATTATATGTGGATGACATATTGTTGATTGGAAATCATATAGAATTTCTGGATAGCATGCATAAATGGATACTTGAATAAGAGGTTTTCAATGAAAGACCTCGGTGAAGCTTCTTATATATTGGGCATCAAGATCGATAGAGATAGATCAAGACTCTTAATAGGACTTTCACAAAGCACATACCTTGACAAAGTTTTGAAGAAGTTCAAAATGGATCGGTCAAAGAAAGGGTTCTTTCCTATATTGCAAGGTGTGAAATTGAGTCAGACTCAAAGCCCGACCACTTTAGAAGATAGAGAGAAAATGAAAGTCATTCCCATGCCTCAGCCATAGGTTCTATCATGTATGTTGTGCTGTGTACCAGACCTGATGTGTGCCTTGCTATAAGTCTGGCAGGGAGGTACCAAAGTAATCTAGGAGTGGATCACTGGACAGCGGTCAAGAACATCCTGAAGTACCTGGAAAGGACCAAGGATATGTTTCACGTTTATGGAGGTGACAAAGAGCTTGTCGTAAATGGTTACGTCGATGCTAGCTTTGACACTGATCCAGATGACTCTAAGTCACAAACCGGATACGTATTTATATTGAATGGTGGAGTTGTCAGTTGGTGCAGTTCCAAGCAAAGCGTCGTGGCGGGATCTACGTGTGAAGCGGAGTACATAGTTGCTTTGGAAGCAGCAAATGAAGGAGTCTAGATGAAGTAGTTCATATCCCATCTAGGTGTAATACCTAGTGCATCTGGTCCAATGAAAATCTTTTGTGACAATACTGGAGCGATTGCCTTGGCGAAGGAATCCAGTTTTCACAAAAGAACCAAACACATCAAGAGACACTTCAAATCCACCCGTGATCAAGTCAAGGAGGGAGACATAGAAATTTGCAAAATACATACGGATCTGAATGTAGTAGACCCGTTGACTAAGCCTCTTCCATGAGCAAAACGTGATCAATACCAAGACTCCATGGGTGTTAGATTCATTACAATGTAATCTAGATTATTGACTATTGTGTAAGTGGGAGACTGAAGGAAATATGCCCTAGAGGCAATAATAAAGTTGTTATTTTATATTTTCTTATTCATGATAAAGGTTTCTTATTCATGCTAGAATTGTATTGATCGGAAACCTAAATACATGTGCGAATATATAAACAAATACCGTGTCCCTTGTGAGCCTCTAATTGACTAGCTGGTTGATCAAAGATGGTTAAGATTTCCTAACCATGGACATGAGTGGCCATTTGATAGCAGGATCACATCATTAGGAGAATGGTGTGATGGACAAGACCCATCTGTTACCTTAGCATTATGATCGTTCAGTTTTATTGCTATTGCTTTCTTCGTGTCAAATACACATTCCTTCGACTATGAGATTATGCAACTCCTGGATACCGGAGGAATACCTTGTGTGCTATCAAATGTCACAACATAACTAGGTGATTATAAAGATGCTCTACAAGTATCTCCGAAGGTGTTTGTTGAGTTGGCATAGATCGAGATTAGGATTTGTCACTCTGAGTATCGGAGAAGTATCTCTGGGCCCTCTCGGTAATCCACATCATAAGCTACCAAGAAAATGACTAATGAGTTTAGTCACGAGGTGATGTATTATGGAACGAGTAAAGATACTTGCCAGTAACGATATTGAACTAGGTATGAAGATACCGATGATCGAATCTCGGGCAAGTAACATACTGATAAACAAAGGGAATAACGTATGCTGTCATAACGGTTTGGCCGATAATAATATTCATAGATTATGTAGGAGCAAATGTGGGAATCTAGGCTCCGCTATTAGTTATTGATCGGAGAGGTGTCTCGGTCATGTCTACGTAGTTCTCGAACCTGTAGGGTCCGCACGCTTAACGTTCGATGATGATATTGTATTATATGAGTTATGTGATTTGGTGACCGAATGTTGTTGAAGTCCCAGATGAGATCACAGACATGATGAGGAGTCTCGAAATGGACGAGAGGTAAAGATTCATCTATAGGAAGATGGTATTCGCACACAGGAAGTGTTTCGGGGGTACCGGGTACTTATCGGGTCACAGGAAGGGGTTCCGGGCACCCCCGACAAAGGATATGGGCCTGATGGGACAAGAGGGGAAACGCACCAGCCACTAGGGGCTGGTGCGCCCCCCATATGGGACAAACCATAGGAGAAGGAAAGAGGGGAAGGGAGAAGGAAAGGGGGGATTCGCCCCCCCCCCCTTCCTTCCCTCCTCCCTCCTCTTTCCTTCCCCCTTCGGTAAATAAGGAAGGGGGGCAGCCGACCAAGGGGGAACCCAAGTAGGATTCGGTACTACTTGGGGCGCCTCCTGGCCTCTCCCCTCTCCCTCCCACCCATATATATGTGGGGGCACCCCTATCATACCAGACAATTGCCTAGCCGTGTGCGGCGCCCCCTCCATCGTTTACACCCTCGGACATATTTTCGTAGTGCTTAGGCGAATCCTTGCGAGGATCACTTCACCATCACTGTCACCATGCCTTCATGCTGACGGAATTCATCTACTACCTCGATGTCTTGCTGGATCAAGAACGCGAGGGACGTCACCGAGCAGAACGTGTGTAGAACGCGGAGGTGCCGTGTGTTCGGTACTTGATCGGTTGAACCGCAAAGAAGATCGACTACATCAATCGCGTTGAGACACGCTTCCACTTACGATCTATGAGGGTATGTAGACACACTCTCCCCCTCGTTGCTATGCATCTCCATGGATAGATCATTGCATGTGTATAGAATTTTTTGTTTTCCATGCAACGATTCCCAACACCTACTACTCCGCTGCCTTCTCTACTTGGGCCACCTCGAACTCCTCTAGTGTGTAGGCCATGACGAAGCATCGGATTAGCCTCGCCCTCTACCCCTTCCTTATCCTCCAGCTCCGTGTCCTCCATGGCCGTGTACTCCTGCTTTTCCTCCTCCTCCGACTCTAGAAAATACGGAGGCAGGTCGAATGCAAACTGAGCTGCGTGCCTGGCCCAGATCTCCTCCAGCAGCTGCAGCCGCCACTCTGAACTGAGCATGGTGTAAGTGGTTATCCTCTGTTAGGCCATGGCTAGTGGTTGATGGTGACCGATTTTTGGAAGGTGGCGACATGAACGGGAGGGAGAAGGAATAAATAGGACAAGCTAGGGTTGGGATGCCATCATCCAGCTTAAATAGCCGAACTTGGTCCTGGTGCACCGCCACACGACGACATGAATGCCCTAACCGAAAAATGGAGGAGGCACCCTATGGACTGATGGGTTTTCACATGGGTCCTTGTGATCAGCTCGACGTGGTGAACACGTCTGAGCGTCCCCATATAGGTCTCACGTATTAGCTGGATATGTGTGGCACCCCGGCTCAAAGAAAACGGAACACCCCATATTCCAGCCCAGAGATCAAGTCTTTTGGAATACGGCACTACTCAACATAGAACAAATCAGCTCTTATTACAACGACTAAGGGATACCAAGGTCTGATTTTACAAAATATCACATCAGCGCAACGACACTATGCGTGCTGAGGTAGCTCTATGGTAATAGCAGAACAACTCGTAGCAGCGGAATAATTTCTAGCAGCGAAACAAAGAAGAAGGTGGTGCACTCCACTCCGCAGGGACTCTGGCTGGGACAGGATCTAGCTCACACGCATGGTAAGCTCGACAAACAATCGATCATGGCATCACCTGCAATCTGGCATGACACGCCAGGTCAGTACATTGAATGTACTTGTAAGCTCTCAAACACTGAAAGCATCAAGGCAAGACAACAACATAGCATTAATAGGTTGAGTTATTAACAACTACTATGATAAGAAAGCAACTACTAAGCATGATATGATACTACTCGAATACTGATGAACCACCATCTCTGGTCTCAAGAACCATCTCACTCTTGGCTACCCGGCCAAGCAATAAATCAACTCGATCGCCTCGTGATTAATACCTTCACGTGATCACCACGTGACCACATCAGAATTGAATGATCATCCTCGAGATCATCCCAAAATCATCACCAACATCCTGCCAAACTGTTACTGCTCATAGAATCAACATATAAATCACCTATAAGTCATTCTGTCATGTGAGTGTTGATCGAACGGTGTGACCTAGTACGAACTTGTGCCCATGACCGAGGACGTGGCTATCGACATATTAAACACACACTCTGCAGAGGTTAGCACACTGTACCCACATCACAGAACCCATGGCCTCGTGCTCCCATTCGGGTGGACCAACGACGTTCCGACAAAACTAGTCTACTGCCATGACACTCTCCCGGCGACTCCGACCAACTCCCCATTGGGATCAGTCCTGGGTGGCCCCGATGTCACCTCGTGACACCCAACGGCCATCGTCGTGGCAAAACAAAAATGGTCCCAAACGGGAACAAAACGCGCAAACAACTCGGGCACACAAGGCTTATACCGACCTACCCGATGAGGGTAGCGCACGCGTATAACCTTCCCTAGTTGGAGGCACCGGCGAGGGGCACAACAATAGACCGCATTAGGGCCTTTCCAGAATGGAAAATGTGGTTGCACTGGAAAAGCCCGATTCAATGGCACCTGACCAACGAAATGACGAAATTTATCCCCAAAGTATAACTGATACTCCGATATCATATATCCACCTGTAATCCAAGTCATAACAATATCCAACACATAATCCAAAGAATAATATAGTCATAACCTAATACTCCAAGGGTAGCGTATAAACTAAGATCATAATGAATCCAAAAAAACATGATACTACTAATCCAATAGCAAGATCAAAATATTAACCTAAGATCCACATGATAACATCATATCCAAAATAATACTCCAAAGCATAGTATCCAATACCATCATGAAAATAATATAAGCCACTAATAATCCAATGGCACATGTCATCCTCATAAGCTGCAAAATATTAGTCCTAGAACTCCAAGCAACATCATGGCAATAGCTAGATCAAAATATCACTATGAGAAATGCCATGAACGAGTCATATGTAGCTAATGCAATATTTTAAATAAGTTTAATCAATTAAACCATGTCACTGCATTGCAATCATGCAAATGGATGGTGTGGCTTGCCTGGGGTGGATGGATTCACCGGGAGGAAGAGCGAGAAGCTCGCGGAAAGAATCGCCGGAAAATGTTCTCTCTCAAAGGGGGCTAAATAAGGGCAAGGAAAAAATGGTCATTTTCAGAATGTTATCACATGATGAAAAAGAACCCATCGGAACGGGCTCGACAATACGAAGAAGTGGGCTTTGGAATCACCTGAATCGGAGTTGTGAGTGAAAAGTTATAAAGGCTTTTTTGCCAGGAACCCATTTGTAATTAAAATCATCACAAACAGGCCCCTGACTGAAAAACAGAAAGCGCACTATGGTAAAGTACGCTTTCATAGACTGAAAATGCATACCTAGCCAATGGATATTTAGAGAACGCTTTCGTGAAGGGGAGACGTATTCTGCCGAATACGCCTCCACTTATCCACGCTGGCAGGGCGAGGACAAGCCTTGTGCCGCTGCCAGGTGGGGCCTGCCTTGTCCTCTCTCTCCTCCTGCTCCTCCTTCTTCTTCATCGCGACGGGGAGGCAGAGATGAGGCCAAGCACACGCTGACGCTTGCCCCGGAGGCTCAGGCCGTCTCCAGCTGGGGTCCGGCCATCAACGGGATCGGGGTACCGGTCCGCGCCCGACTGAGTGCAGCAGCCGCGCCGGGGACGGCTGCAGCCGTGGTGGCTCGCGGTGGCCGCGGGAGAGGCCGTCGGCCGGAGTTGGGGCCGAGACCACGGCCGCTCCGGGGACGGGACGAAGAGCCTGCGAGGTTCTCCTGGGTCTTCTGGTTCTAGTGGTAAAGAAAGAAGAGGGAGATAGGCTTCGGTTCGCCGAAATTTAGGTGGCGGCCGAAGCAGACGTGGTGACTATGGGGGAGGAAGAAGGGGCTCCGACAATGGACTAAGGAGTCGGGGTGGCTTCTGGGAGTGAGAGGGAGCTGCTGGTGCGGTCGAGAGGCCTCGGGAGCCACTTAAATAGGTGGGGGAGGGGATGGCCGAGCCATATGCCGCCATGGATGCACGGGCCGGCTCCGGCGATGGCGTTTAGTTGCACGGGGAGGACGGTGATGACTGGTGAGGGCTCAGGAGGGTCACGGAGCAGTAGACGACGCCAGGGACACGGGGAAGAAGGGATGACCGCAATAAAAGACATGTCGGCCACTGTTCGCCTGTGGGCACATGGCGGCAAGCGCTGACGAGGAGGCTGCCGGAGGGGGAGAGGGGTTCAGAGCGATGGCAATGGCACGGGGAAGCTACTAGACATGCTCACGCGCGCGAAGACGGCGAGGGGAGGAGTGAATTGAGCTGGACAGAGTGTTGGACGCGCCCCCGACCTGCAGAGCGCGTACACAGGCATGTTGCCAACGCGGTCACTATGCGCCATGTCACGGGGAGGACACACTGGGCTGGAAAACTTTGTCTGTGGTGTTGTCTCTGCATCAATGGGGTTTTGGAAAGTGAAATATTGAGAGGAAAGACTCTGTAGTGAAGGGAGGCATTGATGAAAGTTTTCTGTAGCAAACTTCGCTATGCACTAGTGATCAACAGGGAAGAGATAAGGGCCAAAGTGGATGTCTGAGGTGTTTATCTTAGCAAGGACTATAATACTGGTTTTTTAAGGGTAAATGGATCACAAAACAACAGGGTTTGCTTTGTAACTGCAAAATTGGTCCACAAAAGGGATTTGGATGATGTACTCACATGGAGTATCAACTTGAGCTGAAATTTTGCATGGGACGGTTATTTGGACATATGAAGATACTATAAAAATTTAATACCAATTGGACATGCCAAAATGGTACTTCCTTCACAGCTATCCTCTCTGTCTAGAAACTTTGAATAATTTTGGAGAGAAAATGGCTTGATAAAATGGCACCAAATTTTGTGGAGAGAAGTGATATTGGTAGGAGCATGATCTGGTAATTTCTCAGAATTAATGAAGCAATATAAAATATACTTTCTTCACAACCTGAAAATATTGATAGAATGAAAGATTTGATGTTGTGCTCACATAGATGATTGGATAGAGCTGAAAATTGGAGGAGCATGATAATATGAGCACATGAATGAGTGTGCAAAATATCAAGTCATTTGAGATCTCCAAGCTAGTACTTCCTTCACAATGGCATCTAGTTTGATAGAAACTTTGAAAAATCACAGAGAAAAGTTGGCTAGGAAAATGAAGGTGAATTTTGGTATGAGGCTGTAACGCCCACGATGCGGCTATATCTCCCACGTGTCGAGGCACGACTTAGAGGCATAATCGCATGGTGGTTTTGTCGCAAGAAGGTTCATGTTCACAAACATCCCATGTAATGAATAAGACAAGGATAAATAGAGTTGGCTTACACTCACCACATCACACAATACATAAATAATTCACACATCATCCGAATACACTCATAAACCGACTACGGTCAAATCCGTATAAAAGAAAGATAAACCCCAAATGCTAGATCCCTGATCGTCCCAACTGGGCTCCACTACTGATCATCAGGAAACGACACATAGTAACAACCAAGGTCCTCGTCGAACTCCCACTTGAGTTCGTAGCATCACCTGCACTGGTATCATCGACACCTGCAACTGTTTGGAAGTATCCGTGAGTCACGAGGACTCAGCAATCTCACACCCACGAGATCAAGACTATTTAAGTTTATGGGTAGGGTAAGGTAAAGAGGTGGAGCTGCAGCAAGTGCTAAGCAAATATGGTGGCTAACATACGCAAATAAGAGTAAGATGAGAAGCTACGCAATGGTCGTTAAGCTAGAAGTGATCAAGAAGTGATCCTGAAATTACTTACGTCCAAACATAACACAAACCGTGTTCACTTCGTGGACTCCGCCGAAAAGAGACCATCACAGCTACACACGCAGTTGATTCATTTTAATTAAGTCAAGTGTCAAGTTCTTTACAACCGGATATTAACAAATTCCCATCTACCACATAACCACGGGCATGGCTCTCAAAAGTTTATACCTTGTAGGGGTGTCCCAACTTAGCCCATTACAAGCTCTGACGATCAACAAAGGATATTCCTTCTCCCGGAAAGATCCAATCAGTCTCGGAATCCCGGTTAAAAGACATTTCGACAATGCTAAAATAAGACCAGCAAGACCGCCCGACTGTGCCGACAAATCTCGATAGGAGCTGCACATATCTCGTTCTCAGGGCACACCGGATGAGACATCCTTCGAGTAAAACCAGCCCTCAAGTTTCCCCGAGGTGGCCCCGCAGTCTACTCAGGTCGAACCAACACTTAGAGAAGCACTGGCCCGAGGGGCGGTTAAAATAAAGATGACCCTTGGGTCTGCAGAACCCAAGGGAAAAGGCTTAGGTAGGCAAATGTAAAACCAAGGTTGGGCCTTGCTGGAGGAGTTTTATTCAAGGCGAACTGTCAAGAGGGTCCCATAACCCCAACCGTGTAAGGAACTCAAAAATCAAGGAACATAACACCGGTATGAGGGAAACTAAGGCGGCAAGAGTGGAACAAAACACCAGGCAAAAGGCCGAGCCTTCCACTCTTTACCAAGTATATAGATGCATTAATTAAAATAAGAGATATTGTGATATCCCAACATATCCATTTTCCAAACAAGGAACAAACTTCAACTTCACCTGCAACTAACAATGCTATAAGAGGGGCTGAGCAAAAGCGGTAACATAGCCAAACACCGGTTTGCTAGGAAGGTGGATTAGAGGCTTGACATGGCAATATGGAAGGCATGATATAACAAGTGGTACGTAGCGCTGAAGGAAATATGCCCTAGAGGCAATAAAAAAGTTATTATTTATTTCCTTAAATCATGATAAATGTTTATTATTCATGCTAGAATTGTATTAACCGGAAACATAATACTTGTGTGAATACATAGACAAACAGAGTGTCACTAGTATGCCTCTACTTGACTAGCTCGTTGATCAAACATGGTTAAGTTTCCTAACCATAGACATGAGTTGTCATTTGATTAACGGGATCACATCATTAGGAGAATGATGTGATTGACTTGACCCATTCCGTTAGCTTAGCACATGATCGTTTAGTTTGTTGCTATTGCTTTCTTCATGACTTATACATGTTCCTATGACTATGAGATTATGCAACTCCCGTTTACCAGAGGAACACTTTGTGTGCCACCAAACGTCACAACGTAACTGGGTGATTATAAAGGTGCTCTATAGGTGTCTCCGAAGCTACTTGTTGGGTTGGCGTATTTCGAGATTAGGATTTGTCACTCCGATTGTCGGAGAGTTATCTCTGGGCCCACTCGGTAATGCACATCACTATAAGCCTTGCAAACGTTGCAACTAATGAGTTAGTTGCGGGATGATGTATTACGGAACGAGTAAAGGGACTTGCCGGTAACAAGATTGAACTAGGTATTGAGATACCGACTATCGAATCTCGGGCAAGTAACATACCGATGACAAAGGGAACAACGTATGTTGTTATGCGGTCTGACCGATAAAGATATTCGTAGAATATGTTGGAGCCAATATGGGCATCCAGGTCCTGCTATTGGTTATTGACCAGAGAGGTGTCTCGGTCATGTCGACATAGTTCTCGAACCCGTAGGGTCCACACGCTTAACGTTCGTTGACGATATAGTACTATATGAGTTATGTATATTGGTGACCGAATGTTGTTCGGAGTCCGAGATGGGATCACGGACATGACGAGGAACTCCGGAATGGACGAAGATAAAGTTTGATATATGGGATAAGAGTGTTTAGTCACCGGAAGGGTTCCGGAATTCACCGGAAGGGGTTTCGGATGTTTCCCGAAATGTTTGGGTACGAGAACACTTTATTTGGGCCAAAGGGGAATGCCCACAAGGTTTTTGGAAAGCGCAAAAGGAAGTTTCGCGGAGTCCAGGGGCTAGACGCCAGGGTCCCTGGCGTCTGGGTCCAGACGTCGGGAACGCTGGCGTCTGGCCCTAGAGTCCGAGATGGACTCTTGCCTTTCGGGTGAAACCGACCTTGTGGAGGCTTTTACTCCAAGTTTCGACCCCAAGGCTCAACATATAAATAGAGGGGTAGGGCTAGCACCCAAGACACATCAAGAAACACCAAGCCGTGTGCCGGCAACCCCGTCCCCTCTAGTTTGTCCTCCGTCATATTTTTCGTAGTGCTTAGGCGAAGCCATGCGGAGATTGTTCTTCACCAACACCGTCACCATGCCATCATGCTGCCGGAACTCATCTACTACTTCGCCCCTCTTACTGGATCGAGAAGGCGAGGATGTCATCGAGCCGAACGTGTGCAGAACTTGGAGGTGCTGTGCTTTCGGTACTTGGATCGGTTGGATTGTGAAGACGTTCGACTACATCAACCGCGTTGATATAATGCTTCCGCGAACGGTCTACGAGGGTACGTAGACAACACTCTCCCCTCTTGTTGCTATGCATCACCATGATCCTGCGTGTGCGTAGGAATTTTTTTTGAAATTACTACGTTCCCCGACAGTGGCATCCGAGCAAGGTTTTATGCCTAGATGTCATATTCACGTGTAGAACACAAGTGAGTTGTGGGCGATACAAGTCATACTGCATACTAGCATGTCATACTTTGGTTCGGCGGTATTGTTGGATGAAGTGGCCCGGACCGACATTACGCGTACGCTTACGCGAGACTGGTTCTACCGACGTGCTTTGCACACAGATGGCTGGCGGGTGTCAGTTTCTCCAACTTCAGTTGAACCGAGTGGCTACGCCCGGTCCTTGAGAAGGTTAAAACTGCACTAACTTAACGAACTATCGTTGTGGTTTTTGATGCGTAGGTAAGAATGGTTCTTGCTCAGCCCATAGCAGCCACGTAAAACTTGCAACAACAAAGTAGAGGACGTCTAACTTGTTTTTGCAGGGCATGTTGTGATGTGATATGGTCAAGGCCTGATGCTATATTTTTACTATTTGAGATGATCATGTTTTGTAACCGAGTTATCGGCAACTGGCAAGAGCCATATGGTTGTCGCTTCATTGAATGCAATGCAATCGCCCTGTAATGCTTTACTTTATCACTAAGCGGTAGTGATAGTCATAAAAGCATAAGATTGGCGAGATGACAACGATGCTACGATGGAGATCAAGGTGTCGCACCGGTGAGGATGGTGATCATGACGCTGCTTCGGAGATGGAGATCACAAGCACGAGATGATGATGACCATACCATATCACTTATATTGATTGCATGTGATTTTTATCTTTTATGCTTCTTATCTTGCTTTGATTGATGGTAGCATTATAAGATGATCTCTCACTAAATTTCAAGATAAAAGTGTTCTCCCTGAGTATGCACCATTGCCAAAGTTCGTCGTGCCCAGACACCACGTGATGATCGTGTGTGATAAGCTCGATGTCCATCTACAACGGGTGCAAGCCAGTTTTGCACACGCAGAATACTCAGGTTAAACTTGACGAGCCTAGCATATGCAGATATGGCCTGGAACACTAAGACCGAAAGGTCGAGCGTGAATCATATAGTAGATATGATCAACATAGTGATGTTCACCATTAAAAGCTACTCCATTTCACGTGATGATCGGTTATGGTTTAGTTGATATGGATGACGTGATCACTTAGAGGATTAGAGGGATGTCTATCTAAGTGGGAGTACTTAAGTAATATGATTAATTGAACTTAAATTTATCATGAACTTATTACCTGATAGTATCTTGCTTGTCTATGTTAATTGTAGATAGATGGCCCGTGTTGTTGTTCCGTTGAATTTTAATACGTTCCTTGAGAAAGCAAAGTTGAAAGATGATGGTAGCAATTACGCGGACTAGGTCCGTAACTTGAGGATTATCCTCATTGTTGCACAGGAAAGTTACGTCCTGGAAGCACCGCTAGGTGTACCACCTATGCCAGCAACTGCAGACATTGTGAATGCCTGGCAGTCACGTGTTGATGACTACTCGATAGTTCAGTGTGCCATGCTTTATGGCTTAGAACCGGGACTTCAACGACGTTTCAAACGTCATGGAGCATATGAGATGTTCCAGGAATTTAAGTTAATATTTCAAAAGAATGCTCGGATTGAGAGATATGAAGTCTCCAATAAGTTCTACAGCTGCAAGATGGAGGAGAATAGTTCTCTCAGTGAGCATATACTCAAGATGTCTGGGTACTTCAATCACTTGATTCAACTGGGAGTTAATCTTCCGGATGATTGCGTCATTGAAAGAATTCTTCAATCACTGCCACCAAGCTACAAAAGCTTCATGATGAACTATAACATGCAAGGGATGGATAAGACGATTCCCGAGCTCTTCGCAATGCTAAAGGCTGCGGAGGTAGAGATCAAGAAGGAGCATCAAGTGTTGATGGTAAATATAACCACCAGTTTCAAGAAAAATGGCAAAGGGAAGAAGAAGGGGAACTTCAAGAAGAACAACAAGCAAGTTGCTGCTGAAGAGAAGAAACCCAAGTCTGGAGCTAAGCCTGAGACTGAGTGCTTCTACTGCAAGCAGACTGGTCATTGGAAGCGGAACTGCCGCAAATATTTGGCGGATAAGAAGGATGGCAAGGTGAACAAAGGTATATGTGATATACATGTTATTGATGTGTACCTTACCATAGCTCGCAGTAGCACCTGGGTATTTGATACTGGTTCTGTTGTTAATATTTGCAACTCGAAACAGGGACTACGGATTAAGCGAACATTGGCCAAGGACGAGGTGACGGTGCGCGTGGGAAACGGTTCCAAAGTCGATGTGATCGCCGTCGGCACGCTACCTCTACATCTACCTTCGGGATTAGTATTAGACCTAAATAATTGTTATTTGGTGCCAGCGTTGAGCATGAACATTATATCTGGATCTTGTTTGATGTGAGACGGTTATTCATTTAAATCAGAGAATAATGGTTGTTCTATTTATATCAGTAATATCTTTTATGGTCATGCACCCTTGAAGAGTGGTCTATTTTTGATGAATCTCGATAGTAGTGATACACATATTCATAATGTTGACGCCAAAAGATGCAGAGTTGATAATGATAGTGCAACTTATTTGTGGCACTGCCGTTTAGGTCATATCGGTGTAAAGTGCATGAAGAAACTCCATACTGATGGACTTTTGGAACCACTTGATTATCAATCACTTGGTCCTTGCGAACTGTGCCTCATGGGCAAGATGACTAAAACGCCGTTCTCCGGAACTATGGAGAGAACAACAGATTTGTTGGAAATCATAAATACAGATGTATGTGGTCCAATGAATATTGAAGCTCGTGGCGGATATCGTTATTTTATCACCTTCACAGATGATTTGAGCAGATATGGGTATATATACTTAATGAAACATAAGTCTGAAACATTTGAAAAGTTCAAAGAATTTCAGAGTGAAGGTGAAAATCATCGTAATAAGAAAATAAAGTTTCTATGATCAGATCATGGAGGAGAATATTTGAGTTACGAGTTTGGTCTACATGTGAAACAATGCGGAATAGTTTCGCAACTCACGCCACCCTGAACACCACAGCGTAATGGTGTGTCCGAACGTCATAATCGTACTTTACTATATATGGTGCGATCTATGATGTCTCTTACTGATTTACCGCTATCGTTTTGGGGTCATTCTTTAGAGACGGTTGCATTCACGTTAAATAGGGCACCATCAAAATCCGTTGAGACGATGCCTTATGAACTATGGTTTGGCAAGAAACCAAAGTTGTCGTTTCTTAAAGTTTGGGGTTACGATACTTATGTGAAAAAGCTTCAACCTGATAAGCTCGAACCCAAATCGGAGAAATGTGTCTTCATAGGATACCCAAAGGAGACTGTTGGGTACACCTTCTATCACAGATCCGAAGGCAAGACATTCGTTGCTAAGAATGGATCCTTTCTAGAGAAGGAGTTTCTCTCGAAAGAAGTGAGTGGGAGGAAAATAGAACTTCATGAGGTAACTGTACCTGCTCCCTTATTGGAAAGTAGTTCATCACAAAAACCAGTTCCTGTGACGCCTACACCAATTAGTGAGGAAGTTAATGATGATGATCATGAAACTTCAAATCAAGTTATTACTGAAACTCGTAGATCAACTAGAGTAAGATCCGCACCAGATTGGTACGGTAATCCTATTCTGGAAGTCATGTTACTATACCATGATGAACCTACGAACTATGAAGAAGCGATGGTGAGCCCAGATTCTGCAAAATGGCTTGAATCCATGAAATCTGAGATGGGATCCATGTATGAGAACAAAGTGTGGACTTTGGTTGACTTGCCCGTTGATCGGCAAGCCATTGAGAATAAATGGATCTTCAAGAAGAAGACTGACGCTGACGGTAATGTTACTGTTTATAAAGCTCGACTTGTTGCAAAAGGTTTTTGACAAGTTCAAGGGATTGACTACGATGAGACCTTCTCACCCGTAGCGATGCTTAAGTCTGTCCGAATCATGTTAGCAATTGCCGCATTTTTTGATTATGAAATTTGGCAAATGGATGTAAAAACTGCATTCCTGAATGGATTTCTGGAAGAAGAGTTGTATATGATGCAACTAGAAGATTTTGTCGATCCAAAGGGAGCTAACAAAGTATGCAAGCTCCAGCGATCCATTTATGGACTGGTGCAAGCCTCTCAGAGTTGGAATAAACGCTTTGATAGTGTGATCAAAGCATTTGGTTTTATACAGACTTTTGGAGAAGTCTGTATTTACAAGAAAAATGAGTGGGAGATCTGTAGCATTTCTGATATTATATGTGGATGACATATTGTTGATTTGAAATGATATAGAATTTCTTGATAGCATAAAGGGATACTTGAATAAGAGTTTTTCAGTGAAAGACCTCGGTGAAGCTGCTTATATATTGGGCATCAAGATCTATAGAGATAGATCAAGACGCTTAATTGGACTTTCACAAAGCACATACCTTGACAAAGTTTTGAAGAAGTTCAAAATGGATCAAGCAAAGAAAGGGTTCTTGCCTGTGTTACAAGGTGTGAAGTTGAGTAAGACTCAATGCCCGACCACTCCAGAAGATAGAGAGAAGATGAAAGATGTTCCCTTTGCTTCAGCCATAGGCTCTATCATGTATGCAATGCTTTGTACCAGACCTGATGTGTGCCTTGCTATAAGTCTAGCAGTGTAGCGACCAGACCTCAGACAGTCTGATCTCTGTGCTCCGGTGTCATCCCTGGATCAGTAATGCTGACACCACACAGTACTCGGAGGATTTATAGCAAAGTAGCAATCACACACTTATTACATCGAGTGTCTCAAAAGAGAACTTATTACAATAAATATGGCTTAAGGCCATCTAATAACGATAACAGCGGAAGGCTTGGAAGGTAAGTGAGTCCATCAACTCCAACGACATCACTGAGTATAGAACCACGACCTAAAAGTCCTCAATCGTCGTCTGAAAAGTCTGCAACATTAACGTTGCAGCCCGAAAACGGGTCAGCACATGGAATATGCTGGCAAGATAACACATAGAGTAATGGAATGCAACAGCTATACTATATGTATATTTGGCTGGTGGAAAGCTCTATGGTTATAGTTTTTGCGTCAAGCCAATTTTTCCCTACTTCAAAGGAATAAATTTAATTACTATCATGGTGGTTGTGAAACATTGAGAATGGTTGACAGCATTCTCAATCCCAATTAAGTAACATCATTAGAACCCATCAAAATTAATTTAGAGTAACATGTTGAGATTCACATGATAATCCAGGTACTAGATACTCAAGATGTCCATAACCGGGGACACGGCTAACCATGATTAGTTTGTTACACTCTGCAGAGGTTTGCGCACTTTTCCCCACAAGACTCGATCGCCTCCGTTTGGTTTCTCGCACTGCAGGGTGTTTGAGAAGACGGATGACCGAGACACAGTCTTTCAGAAGCGCTAGCACCTTACGATGGGTAGACCGGTACACCTACTTTCCCCTACATCTGCTAGTCTACCACTGTAAGAGTTCGCACAACTTAGTCAACTATGCCAGAGCCCATAATGGCTTGTGGCTGCACACGGAAGTTTCTAGTATGAATAATCTCATGATCCCTTTGGGCCTGGGTGGCGGTCCAAGAAAAAAACAGGCAAGTCCTGGTAACCCCAGGTGCCTCAATCCACCCAGATGTGTGTTAGGTTGCCTCCTTAGATAAACCCTTAATTATAAATCTCACATCTGTCATGGATATCACTCACCCAATCCACGTCTACTGGTATAGCATGGCATAATAAGCAAATGTAGAATTAACTCCCAAAGGTTTGATAATAAACAGGTAATAGGTACTACCTCATCTACTTCCCATCCCACAATTTAATTACATCCTAATCATGCAATGTGTGAGGATTGATCTAATGCAATAAAACCGGGTTGTAGAAAAGGTATGATCAAAGTGCTACTTGCCTTGCTGATGATCCACGAAACCTAGAGATTCGAAGTAACAAGCGGCGCACTCCGGGTATTCTATCACAGACAAACAACAAGCATACAATAAGTATTCATCTAAGGCACAGGTAAAAATCAAATAGAAGATCTAACCAGAAAGTTCAACTTAAGAACCCTCGTTGGCAAAAGAATCAAATCGAACGAAGCAAAAGAAATCAAATGGCGAAAGAAAACAACTTCGTTCTAGTAATCTGGATCTAGGGCAAATTTTACAGTAGCAAAAACTTGTTTAAGTTGATTATTCCGAAAGAGGGTTTCGAGACGAAACTTCAGGCGCTTGAATCGCCTGATTCCGATAAACGAGCGAAAAGTTATACTAAAACGAAAATCGGATCAGAAATCACGATCAGAAAATAACCGCGGAAAAATCCGACGAAAAAGAAAAACGACGAACAGAATTTTTTAAAAAAAAAACTGCACGGAAAACGTGGCGGCAGCGAACCTCGAAAGGCGCACACTCCGGCGGCGGCGGCGTCCTGGGGCTAGGGTTAGGGTTCGGTTCGGTGGGCTGGCTCTCTCCCTCGGGCGCTATATAAAGGCCCCCGGCCGGCGGTGTCCAGGCCGAATACGGCCCGTAGTCGGTTCGCGTTTTTTTTTTAAAAAATCCGCTCGGAAGAAAAATAAAAAGAAATACTAAACGGACTCCAAAAATCACGAAATAAATTTTGCCGGGTTCCTAAAATCAAGCCCGATAAAGTGAACATTTATCTGGGCCCAAACTACAACTTTGAAAAACGCGCATTTTTCCTAAATTCAAATAAAAATACCGAAAACTCCGAAATAAATCTTATTTGATTTTTTCATAAATCCTCAATATTTCTATATTTTGGGAAATTCATTTTATTCCCTCTCTCATATTTTTGAAATAGAAATAATTGATGATAAAATAAATAAAATCAAATGATCCTGTTTACATAATTTGAGAAAAACTCAAATACGTAAATAACGAAATCCCCAACTCTTTCCGTGGGTCCTTGAGTTGCTTAGGATTTTCTAGGATCAAAACCAAAAGCAAAATAAAATATGATATGCATGATGACCTAATGTATAACATTTCAAATTGAAAATTTGGGATGTTACAAACCTACCCCCCTTAAGATGAATCTCGCCCTCGAGATTCGGGTTGGCTAGAAAATAGGTGAGGGTGGTCTTTGAGCAAATCTTCCTCTCGCTCCCAGGTGGCTTCATCCTCCGTGTGGTGGCTCCACTGAACTTTACAAAACTTGATAAACTTGCTGCGAGTAACTCGACTGGCAAACTCGAGGATCTTGACTGGTTTCTCCTCATAGGTCAAATTGTTATCCAACTGAATTGCTTCTAATGGCACTGTGTCTCTCAAAGGTATGTCAGTCATCTCCGCGTGACACTTCTTCAACTGAGAAACGTGGAACACATCATGCACTCCGGCCAATCCTTCTGGTAATTCCAACTTGTAGGCCACTTCTCCCATACGCTCCAAAACTCGATATGGTCCTACAAATCGTGGCGCTAACTTCCCCTTAACTCCAAATCGCTTAATCCCTCGAAGTGGGGATACTCGAAGATAAGCTCTATCTCCGACTTCGTAAACTGTCTCCTTGCGTTTAGAATCTGCGTAGCTCTTCTGTCTGGACTGGGCTACCTTGAGCCTATTGCGAATCAACTTCACCTTCTGTTCAGACTCTTTAATCAGATCTGGTCCAAACAACTGGCGGTCTCCAACTTCGTCCCATGACAACGGTGTCCTGCACCTCCTTCCGTACAAAGCTTCGAAAGGTGCCATCTTCAAACTGGTCTGATAGCTATTATTGTAGGAAAACTCTGCATATGGCAAATTATCGTCCCAACTAGATCCATAATCTAGCGCACAAGTTCTCAGCATATCTTCCAAAATCTGATTGACTCTCTCAGTCTGTCCATCTGTCTGCGGGTGAAAAGCTGTACTAAATTCTAGCCTAGTACCCAAAGTCTCATGCAACTGCTTCCAGAACTTTGAGGTAAACTGGGTTCCTCTATCTGATACGATGCTCCTCGTAACTCCATGCAAACATACGATTCTGGTCATGTATATCTTTGCCAACTTAGCACTTGTTTAAGTGATCTTTACTGGGATGAAATGAGATACTTTCGTCAATCGATCGACTACAACCCAAATCGAGTCATAGCCTGAACGAGTCCTTGGCAATCCCATGATAAAATCCATGCCTAGCTTATCCCACTTCCATTCGGGTATCGGCAATGGTTGCAAAAATCCTGCTGGCTTCTGATGCTCTGCCTTTACTCTCTGACATACGTCACAAACTGCTACATACTCCGCAATATCCTTCTTCATTCCGGTCCACCAGAAAATATCCTTCAAATCCAAATACATCTTGGTATTTCCTGGGTGAATCGAATACGGTGAATCATGTGCCTCTTGCAGAATCAACTTTCTGATCTCCGGGTCATGGGGCACATAAACACGGTCTTCAAACCATAGGGTGTCGTGCTCATCCTCACGAAATCCTTTAGCTTTTCCTTTGCTCAGTTTCTCCTTTATAGCGGCAATCTCTTTGTCAGTTTTCTGAGCTTCTCTGATTCTATCCATCAGGGTTGACTGAATCTCTAGTGCTGCTACATAACCTCTCGGAACTATTTCCAAACATAGTTCACGAAGATTTTCTGCTAACTCCTTGGGTATTTCTCCCATCATTAATGTATTGACATGGCTCTTGCGGCTTAATGCATCCGCTACTACATTAGATTTTCCGGGATGATAATGCAATCTCATATCATAATCCTTGATAAGCTCCAACCATCTCCTTTGTCTGAGGTTCAACTCCTTCTGCGTGAAAATGTACTTCAAACTTTTATGATCCGTGTACACCTCACAATGATTTCCAATGAGGAAATGTCTCCATGTCTTCAATGCATGCACTACGGCTGCTAACTCCAAATCATGCGTAGCATAATTCAATTCGTGGGGCTTCAGTTGTCGTGAAGCATACGAAACAACTCTTCCTTCCTGCATAAGCACTGCTCCAAGTCCTCGACGTGAAGCGTCGCAATACACCTCATAATCCTTGGTTTGATTTGGCAAAATCAACACTGGTGAGGTAACCAAACGTTTCTTCAACTCCTGGAAACTTGCCTCACACTCCTCGGTCCATTTGAACTTAGTATCCTTCTTCAACAATTCCGTCATAGGTTTTGCAATCTTTGAGAAATTCTCAATAAATCTCCGGTAGTATCCTGCGAGTCCAAGAAAACTCCGGATCTCTCCAACTGTTGTTGGTGCTTCCCACTTGGTCACGGTTTCGACTTTAGCGGGATCTACTGCTATACCCTATCCAGATATAACGTGTCCGAGGAATCCTACTTCCTTCAACCAAAACTCACATTTGCTGAATTTGGCATATAACTGATGTTCTCTGAGCTTTCCAAGTACCAAACGCAAATGCTCCTTATGCTCCTCTTCATTCTTCGAATATACCAGGATATCATCAATGAACACTACGACGAACTTATCCAAAAACTCCATAAACACTTTGTTCATCATGTTCATAAAATAGGCAGGCGCGTTAGTCAGTCCAAATGACATAACGGTATACTCATATAGTCCATATCTTGTGGTGAATGTTGTCTTAGGTATATCCTGTTCTCGAATCTTTAACTAGTGGTATCCTGATCGTAAATCGATCTTGGAAAACACTTTAGCTCCTTGCAATCGATCAAACAGATCGTTGATCATTGGTAGTGGGTACTTGTTCTTGATCGTTACTTCATTCAATCCTCGATAATCAACAACCATCCTTAACGATCCATCCTTCTTCTCCACTAAAAGTACTGGTGATCCCCAAGGCAAAGAACTTGGGCGAATATATCCCTTATACAGTAACTCCTTAATCTGCTTCTTAATTTCCACCAAATCTTTTGCTGGCATCCTATATGGTCTCTTCAATATTGGCCCAGTGCCTGGCAAAAGCTCAATCAAAAACTCAATGTCTCTATCCGGTGGCATGCCTGGCAACTCTTCGGGAAATACATCAGGAAAATCCTTTACCACTGGTACTTCCTCCTGCACAACTCCTGATAAAGAATTTACTTGTGTCCTGTTTGGCGCATGTCGGGATACATACTTGATCCTTCTTCCTTCTGGCGTTGTGAGCAAAATTGTCTTACTGGCGCAATCGATGTTTCCTCCATACATCGACAGCCAATCCATACCAAGAATCACATCCAGACCTTGGGATTCCAGAATAATTAAATCCGTTGGGAAAACATGCCTTCCTATACTTAATGGCACTTGAAAACATCCTTGACTGGCCATGTACTCCGCTCCTGGTGAACTTACTAGCATAGGTGTTTTAAGAATCCTAGTGGGCAGACTATACTTTTCCACAAATCCCCTTGATATGTATGAATGCGATGCACCAGTATCAAAAGGAACGAGTGCAGTAAATGACTTAACCAAAAACTTACCTACTACTGCATCGGGCTGAGCTTCAACCTCCTACACATTAACGTGGTTCACCTGTCCCCTATTGAAAGGGTTCGGCTTCTTTCCAGAACTTCCATTTCTGTTTTGTCCTTCAGGACAGTCATTTGCATAATGTCCTGACTTCGAACACTTATAGCAAGTGACGTGGCTCAAATCCTTCTTGGCTGGGGTTGATGGGGTGCTGCGGTTCTGTCCATTACTTCCTCCATTCCCATTACCATTCTTGGTGCCATTGTGATTGTGCGAGCTACCTACTCCATGGGTATGCTGAAAATGTCCTCCTGGTCTAGGGGTAAAACGGGGCTTCTGCTGAGCTCCTGAATTATACTTTCCTTGTCCATACTTCCTCTTGCGGTTCTCAATTTGCTGCTGCTTCCCTTCAATCATAAGAGCACGATCTACCAACTCCTGGTAGTTGTTGAAGGTGGGTACCATCAACTGCATACTCAATTCATCATTCAATCCTTCCAGGAATTTATCCTGCTTAGCTGCATCTGTAGCAACGTCATCTGGGGCATAACGTGCTAGCTTACTAAACTCCTCCACATACTGGCCAACTGTCCGTCCTCCTTGGCGCAAGTTGCGAAACTCACGCTTCTTCATGGCCATTGCTCCTGCTGAAACATGGGCGGTACGAAAAGCCTGCTGAAACTGGTCCCATGTGACAGTGTCGATTGGGAAAGTGGCTGTGAAATTCTCCCACCAAGATGCTGCGGGTCCTTCTAACTGATGTGCGGCAAACTTAACCTTCTCCACTTCTGTGCATCCTGCTATGGTCAACTCCCTAGCTATCTTGCGGAGCCAATCATCTGCTACTATCGGCTCGGTGCTACTGGAAAACACCTGCGGATTCAGCCTAAGAAAACGGGCTAAGTGGTCAACAGGTGGTGGTGGTGGTGGGTTGTTGTTATTGTTGTTCCCCTGATTCTGATTCTGAACTAGCAACTGCATCAAGGTGTTCTGCTGCTGGATCAACTGGGTGAGCTCCGGCGAAAAGGCAAATCCGGGGTCACGTCTCGGATGCATCTAAGGGTTTAGAAAAGATGAGATATAAGAATAGAGGGGGTCTAAAGGGAAAACACTACCCATATGCACATGAGGCAAAAGCACACAATTCACTTCAATCAATCAAACAAGGCATACAATCGATCTAACTATCGCAAAAGTGCTCGGACTACTATATTTACATGGTGGACTACTACTACTGATGAGGTGGTCTACTAGAAATATTCTACGGTTGTAGACTCCATGATATCTGCTCCTGCTTCATCAACATAGTCATCATCGCTACTATCTTGTTCCGAGTCGGTGGCGTCAATGATGATGTAGTCCTCCGGGCTAATCTCCTTGGGTTCCTCGTCTTCATCTACTGGTGTCGGGCCTCCCATAAATATTCCAATCTTCTTGATCAGATCATCATTCTTCTCCACCAATACTTCAATTTCTTATTCATAATCTTCGCGTGTAGCCTTGAGTTCTTCCTCTAGTTCCCTAATTCTAGTCTTAGCCTTCTTCAGATCTATCATGTCGGCGCACATCTGATTCTCCTATCGTCGAATGTGCTGGTTTAACTCTTGAATAAAAGCTGCAATTGATCTATCCTTCCTGGTGCTGATCATCTCCCAGTGTTCATCTCGGCGCCCACAAATCTGGTAGATAGTATCCTTGAGATCCTTGCGGTAGACTTCTCCAATGCGTCCCATGGCAATGTGAGCTGCCATGCTCTTTCCTAGACTCCAAGTTGGTGCATCGAAAGAAAACTCTATGGGCTCAGTGACTGGCATGAACGTCCTTCCTGGAACTTGAACTTGAATCATCCAGCGCTCTTCTTCAGGTAAAGTGGCGTTGTAGGTTCCCGTGAAGCTTGGTATTCCTATGTTCAGGTATCTAGTGACTATTCCTTCAAGTGGCGTCCAAAGGGTGTATCTTCATCCGGTTGGGTGAACTTGTTCCTTGCATCCGCCATCCTAAAGAGTAGAAAAGATGAGAAGTCAGAAGAGAAGAGAGTGAGTAGTGATCTAGGTCTTCAGCTTAGTGGTCGTGTCCTACAGTCAGCGTGTGCTCTGATACCATCTGTGTAGCGACCAGACCTCAAACAGTCTGATCTCTGTGCTCCGGTGTCATCCCTGGATCAATAATGCTGACACCACACAGTACTCAGAGGATTTATAGCAGAGTAGCAATCACACACTTATTACATCGAGTGTCTCAAGAGAGAACTTATTACAATAAATATGGCTTAAGGCCATCTAGTGACGATAACAGCGGAAGGCTTGGAAGATAAGTGAGTCCATCAACTCCAATGGCATCACTGAGTATAGAACCACGACCTAAAACTCCTTAATCGTCGTCTGAAAAGTCTGCAACATTAACGTTGCAGCCCGAAAACGGGTCAGCACATGGAATATGCTGGCAAGGTAACACATAGAGAATAATGGAATGCAACAACTATACTATATGCATATTTGGCTGGTGGAAAGCTCTATGGTTACTGTTTTTGCGTAAAGCCAATTTTTCCCTACTTCAAAGGAATAAAATTAATTACTATCATGGTGGTTGTGGTGGTTGTTAAACATTGAGAATGGTTGACAGCATTCTCAATCCCAATTAAACATCATCATTAAACAATACCCAACCAAAATTAATTTTAGAGTAACATGTTGAGATTCACATGATAATCCAGGTACTAGATACTCAAGATGTCCATAACCGGGGACACGGCTAACCATGATTAGTTTATACACTCTGCAGAGGTTTGCGCACTTTTCCCCACAAGACTCGATCGCCTCCGTTTGATTTCTCGCACTACAGGTGTTTGAGAAACGGATGACCGAGACATAGTATTTCAGAAGCACTAGCACCTTACGATGGGTAGACCGTACCACCTACATCCCCTACATCTGCTAGTGTACCACTGTAAGAGTTCGCACAACTTAGTCAACTATGCTAGAGCCCATAATAGCTTGTGGCTGCACACGAAAGTTTCTAGCATGAATAATCTCATGATTCCTTTGAGCCTGGGTGGCGGTCCAAAAGAAAACAGGCAAATCCTGGAATACCCAGGTGCCTCAATCCACCCAGATGTGTGTTTAGGTCGCCACATTAAATAAACCATTAATTAACAAAGCTCACATCTGTCATGGATACACTCACCCAATCCACGTCTACTAGCATAGCATAGCAATAATAAGCAAACGTAGAGCAACTCCCAAAGGTTTGATAATAAACATGGTAATAGGTTCTACCTCAACTACTTCCCAAAACCCACAATTTAATTAGATCCTAAAACATGCAGGGTGTAAGGATTGATCTAATGCAATAAAACTGGGTAGTAGGAGGTATGATCAAAGTGTTACTTGCCTTGCTGATGATCCGGGAAACCTAGCATTTCGAAGTAACAAGCGGCGCACTCCGGGTACTCTATCGCAAACAAACAAGCATACAATAAGTACTCAACTAATGCACAGGTAAAACTCAAATAAGAGATCTAACCAGAAAGTTCAATTTAAGAACTCCGGTTGGAAAAAAGAATCAAATCGAACGAAGCAACGAAAGACAAACGGCAAAAGAAACAGGCTTCATTTACTATTCGGCAAAAGAAATAGGCTTCATTTACTATTCTGGATCTAAGGCAATTTTTACAGTGGCAAAAACTTGTTTAAGTTGGTTAAATGGAAAGATGGTTTCGAGACGAAACTCCGGGCGCTTGAATCGCCTGATTTCGATAAACGAGCAAAAAGATATACTAAAACAAAAATCGGATCAGAAATCGCGATCAGAAATAATCGCGGAAAATCCGAGAAAAAGAAAAACGACGAACAGATTAACGAACGAACGTTCGTTATCTGGATCTAACCGACGAACACATTCGTTAAAACGAACGAACGAGCGAACGCTCGCTAAATAACTAAACCGTAAAAAAACGTTCTTAATAATAAAAAAAGCGGAAACCGCCGGCGACAGCGGCTACCTCAGGCAGCGGGGCGGCGGGGCGGCGGCGGGGCGACGCGGCGCGGGGCAAGGCGGCGCGGGGCGGGGCGAGGCGGCGCGGCGCGGGGCTAGGCGGCGGTGAGGCGGCGGCGGCGCGGCGCTAGGGTTTCGACGGGCGGCTGGTGGGCTTTGGCGGCTCGGCGGGGTCGGCTTAAAAAGCCCCTCCGGGCGGAGTCCCGCTCGGGTACGGCCCGGAGTCGGTTCGGATTTTTTTTAAATAATTCGCGCAGAAAATAAAAAGAAATACTAAATGGACTCCAAAAATCCCGAAATAAATTTTCCCGGCTTCTAAAATCAAGCCCAGCACAGGATGAACATTTATTTGGGGCCTAAATGCAATTTTGAAAAACGCGCATTTTTCCTATATTCAAATAAAATAGCAAATAAAACCAAATAAAATCTTATTTGATTTTTTTATTAAATCCTCAATATTTCTTTATTTTGGGAAAGTCATTTTATTCCCTCTCTCATATTTTTAATAGAAATAATTGAAGATAAAATAAATAAAAATGATCCTATTTTCAAAATTTGAGAAAACTCAAATATGAAAATAACGAAATCTCCCAACTCTCTCCGAGGGTCCTTGAGTTGCGTGAAATTTCTAGGAACCAAAAATGCAAAATATGATATGCATGATGATCTATGTGTATAACATTCCAAATTGAAAATTTGGGATGTTACATCAGCATGGCAATATATTTCTGGTGACCTCTTTGATAGGGTAAGGATGTAGATCTGGTGTTTTCTAGACATCACTGGCGACGGCTCGCGAACTGAAATATTTCGTCGAACTCCCTAGGTTTCTCGGGAACTGCATAATACTTTGGGTTTTTTAGAGCAAAGAGGGCGGTCCGGAGGCACAGGCAGACCCTTTGTGTGGCAGACAACCTACAAGGGGAGTGCTAGCGCGCCTTCACTGAGCGGCTTTGGACCTTATTTTTAAGATGGGTTGTGGCCCTCGGGGCACCCCTAAGGTGCAAAGAGGGAGCTTAGCTAATGTTTAGTCTTCCACTTCTAAATATCGGCGCCGATAGGGAAAGAATCATACTGGACAAGTTTCAAGTGAGCATTTGTGGACTTTACCCCCGTATTAGATATGATTTCGCCCATAGCTGATTAGTATGATCATTTAGTGGAAAACAGGAACTTAACACTTTAGAGGACACTTTATGTTCACACAGTGTAAGTAATTTGAACGTTGAAGAAACGATGAATATAAAATCAGGAACCATGGAAATTGAATTATGGAAAACCAGCGAGGTTCCAAGATTTGGTAATAAAAAACACATGGAACAATAAGAAAATTATACGATACAGGTTGAGATTTAGCGTAAGAGCTATGGTCGGCTTGAAAAGAGTTTAGAAGGGATTAAGCGCGCGGGCGCTTCCCAATTTTAAAAAACTTAGATTTTGTAATTTCCTTGTGTTTTGTAATTTATCATTTCCTTGTTTGCACAGTGGTGCTCCTCCTATAGAGCTCGGAGTGCACTAGGGGGTGCGTGAGTAACCAAGGACTTTGATCTACCTATGGTGAGAGACATGCTCTAAGAGGGGTATATTTGAACATAGGGGGTCAATAATATCCGGCAATACTTTTTACTTCCTCCGCATTCAATACACGACTGGGTGGATTAAGTTCCCAAACACGTAATTTCTCTAAATAAAACGAAGATAGTATTCTATCTTGTTGATTGGTATTTTAAATAACTTAGAGTAGGAATATAAACTCTTAGGACAACAGAATCATAATTAGCATAGCTCTGACTAGATACAGACCAATGCGTAATTACCGCAATAATAGCTTCTAGTTTCATAATGACTGAACTTGAGACTGGTGATTATATATATACAAATAGAGAAAATACTATCAGGTTCAATAGTTCATCGGGCCTCACTCGAGGAATATTTTCGGTATACATGCATACTCATCTAGTAATGTAGGAGGAATGTTTCCCGAACGTCTGCCCTTCTCTACCCAGCTATAGCAGTAACTCGCTGGTAGGAGTATAATCGGGTCGTCGTAGAAGAAACGATTCACCCAAGGCTATACTTGCTCTGAGGTAGAGATCTGGCATCTTTATTTTTCCATAAGTTGCTCACTTTGATAGAGGCACATCGACTCGGGCGTGCAAAAATATCTTTAATTAACAATGGGTCTACATCTCTCGATGTCACAGAAACGAGCATATGTCTGAGACGTTCTTTTTCTCGAGTGGTAGCTATAATCTTCTTGGGAGTGTCTAGGATTCTTTCTAGCAATAGCTCGCTATAAGACACTGTTGCAATCGCTGCTTATCGGAGTGCAGTTATAGGCTCAGAGCGCGACAGGAACACCCAAACGCCATATTAAAGCAATAGTAATCAGACGGATCTAACGTTATCACAAGGTAAGTACTTAATTATGACGTGATGCGTTGAACATAAATGTTGCGCGAGTACTTAGTGAGAGTTTGCCTTGTCTCTACAGAGTTACATTTAAGGCCTTCTTACACACGATCATACTAAATAAAAGGTGTGTGGTACTAGGCTGATTTTGCTGCAGCAGCGTAGGACACGCTGAGCACTCTGGAGAAATTCTTTTAGATAGAAGTTCTTTAAGGAACTCGCTGGTAGAGAATAAGTACGCAGACACGAACTGTTCTATCGGGATCAGATCTTTTCACTATCGTTGAGGATAGCATTATTGCTAAGCTAATTAGAGTCAACTCTAACATCTTTGGACCTATCTTTACTACTTACCACTTTAATGCCCACACTCTCAGAGGCTTTATCTTCATGCCACAATATGACAATACTTCATTCATGCATAAAGGGATAACTTCTCTCATTCACAAGATTAGACTTTGTTCACATCTCTCACAAAACTCGATCAAGGTTGCTTAAGCAATCAATCAAAGAAAGTTCTCAGTAAACATGAAAAATCCATCCATGAAATCTCATACAATCTTTTTCACAAAAGTCAGAGAATATAGCATTCATACATCTTTGAAAGGTAGCAGGTGCATTGCATAAACCAAAAGCATGCGTCTATAAGCATAAGTTCCAAAAGGGCAAGTAAAAGTGGTTTTCTCTTGGTCGGGTTGTGATACAGGTATTTGAGAGAAACCGGAATATCCACAAGAAAGCAAAAGTGTGTATGCTTAGACAATCTTTCTAACATTTGATCAATAAAGGGTAAGGGTAATGATCTTTTCTAGTGGCTTTATTTAGTTTTCTAAAATCAATTACCATCCTATAACCAGTCACAATTTCCTTTGTGGAATAAGTTCATTTTTATCATTAGGAACAAGTGTAATGCCTCTTTCTTAGAGACACAATGAACAGGACTTACCCATCTACTATCAGCTACAGGATAATTATACCTGCTTCAGAAGCTTTAATATTTCAGTTCTTACCACATCCTTCATCTTAGGTCAAATTGGCGCATGATGATCAAACGTGGTTTAGCATCGGCTCCATATTAATCTTGTGCTGACATAAGTGGGATAATGCCCTTAAGACCGTCATGATGAGTATATCAATAGAGCATAGGTGCTCCTCAGAGTTTTGAGTAATGTCTTTTCTTCATGCTTGACAGAGTTTTGAGCACTAATACACAAAACTGTTAGTAACATATTCTCTCTTCAATCCAAAGATACTCGCAATCTATCAGCTGAGTTATGTTATTGTTTATGTAAGGTTATCAAACTTTATGGATCAGCCTTTAGGTAGAGGAGAACCTCCAAGGATTTTTTTTTTTTTTTTTTTTTTTTTTTTTTGTCTCTCTTTTTTTTTTTCTTGTTTTCTCTCTTTACATAGTAATCCCTCCGTTCCTAAATATTACTAGATGATCCCCGTGCGTTGGCGCGGAACAGCGGTATATCTCTCTGCGCAAAATTATCGATTTCATAGAACTAAAAAAACTCTATAACCGCATGACAAATGTGGTAGCCAAACTAAATAAACTCCCATCATCATTTAGATCATCCCACGTAAGGAAAAAAGATCAGCCAACTCCTACTGCATAATGGGATTATATTTTTCTTTTTGACATGTTAATGGGACTTAAAAGCTCACTTACATGCATGCTACCGGTGCATGCTTGCATGCAGACATGTTGATGTGATTTAAAACCCACTCACATGCATGTGGCACGGTATTTCTGCATGCTTGCATGTGGCTTAGTGCGGAGCCTCTCAACGTCAGATCAGACGGCTATTATGGACTGATTTACTTCATCTAACGGCTACATCAATTTTGATGACGTGGCTCAAGGAGAGGATAGAGAATTCCTAGTAGTGGGGGCTAGCTATTACTAGTAGATATAAGTCTTTGTAGAGATTCCACTACATACGGAACAAAATGAATGAATCTACACTTAAAATGCATCTATATACATCCGCATGTGGTTCATGGTGAAATCTCTACAAAGACTTATATTTAGGAACGGAGGAAGTACTAGTATAGTACGTACTGTAATTTATCACAGGAAAATTGTGTTTAAGAATAGGTTGTTGATCAAATAACATCTTATGTATTTCATTTCTTTCATTCAACTGCATATAATTTTCATGGTCTAGCAAATATTGTTCTAACGGATCATTAAGATATTTGGGAATAGAAGCAAGACCAATTATTTCATCTTTACTAGGCAATTCTTTATCATGAGGTTTTCTAGGAAACTTAGAAAAATTAAACTCAGGAGACATATCACCAAAGTTAACACTAACAGTTTCTTTAGCACAATCAATCTTAGCATTAACAATATTCAAGAAAGGTCTACCAAATATAATGGGACAAAATTCATGTGGTGGAGAACCAAGGACTAGGAAATCAGTGGGGTATTTTATTTTCCCACACAATATACTTCAACATCTCTAACAATCCCAATTGGTGTAATAGTATTTCTATTAGCAAGCTTAATAGTAACATTAATGTCTTCTATTTCAGCTCGAGCAATATCATTCATAATTTCTTGATATAAGGTAAACGGGATAGCGCTCACGCTAGCACCCAAATCACATAAACCATGATAACAATGATCTCCTATCTTAACTAAGACAACAGGCATGCCAACAACAGGTTTATTCTTATCTTTATCATCAGGTTTAGCAATTCTAGTGGCTTCATCACAAAAATAAATAACATGCCCATCAATATTATCGACCAAGAGATCTTTAACCATAACAGCATTAGGTTCAACTTTAATTTGTTCAGAGGGTCTAGGTGATCTAATATTACTTTTGTTAACGACGGTTGAAACCTTAGCATGTTCCTTTATCCTAACAGGGAAAGGTGGTTTCTCAATATAAGCAGTAGGCACAACTGAATCAAGATTGTAAATGATAGTTTCTTCTTTAACCATAGTAGGTTTCACAATCTTTTCTTTAACAGGGGTGACATTTAAAACCATTTCTCCTTGGGGAGATCAACATGAGTAGAAAAAGATTCACAAAAGGAAGCTACTATCTCAGAGTCAAGTCCATATTTAGTGCTAAACTTGTGAAAAACATCGGTATCCATAAAAGATTAACACAATGGAACTTAAGTGTTATACCTGGCTCATTACCTTTGTCGAGTTCCCAATCTTCAAAGATGCATTTAATTCTTTCTAGAAGTTTCCATCTGAACTCAATGGGTTTCTTCATAAAAGAGCCAGTCAAAGAAGAATCGAGCATGTTTTGATTATCATGAGAAAGCCGAGCATAAAAATTATGTAAGATAATTTCTTTGGACAGCTCATGATTGGGGCATGTATACATCATGTATTTAAGCCCCCCCAAGCTTGAGCGATACTTTCTCCTTCGCGAGGCTAAAAATTATATATATATATGGATGACATCTGTCCAATGAGTGGATGACATCTGTCCCAACGATGAGCTGACACGTGTTTCCTCCAGGCAATGATGATTTTACATGTGGAAAATACCCATTGGTCGGGGCTGTTAACGGGTTATCGGATCCAAAACCCGACCCAATAGCTTAATGGCGTTCCGTTACGGTGGATGCCACGTGTCGGTCACCCTTGACGAAAGCACTTCTGTGATGCGGGATTTATCATCATGGAAGTGGACACTTCTGTGATGATAATTTTGGTAATGTCATGGAACACTTCTACGACATCACAGGTATGACTATCTTGATTCTGTCATAAAATCATCATGGATGTAAATGCATGACAGAAAATGCGACCTACTGTGACAAACACGTATCATCATGGAAGTGTATTTTTTTTGTAGTGTTCCTCGCCTCCGTAACCTCCACCTCCAGAGCCTTGGGAAGTGAAGTTGGCCGTCTCCATGTCACCAAGCGGCTAATGGGATGAAGATGTTCAGTCCACCAAGATTGGCTTCAACGGGAGGGGATGAGTGGTGGCCTTCTTGGGACCCGAGCGGCGGTGGCCTATCATGCACTACTCTTCCTCGTTGTCGGCGGTGCCCTCGAACGTGTCGGCTTCGTGGTTGTGGCGGTGGTACGCGGCTGTGGCGGAGACGGCGATGTCCTCCTCCTCGTCGCCGATCTTTCCCCACACCTCGTCTGCCGCCTCGTTGAACTCCTTGTAGGCGGCCTCCAATTCCGGTGCATGTTGACCATGGCTGGGACGAGTTGCACACACGCGAGTGCGTATGACGGGTGCCTTGAGGCTGCGACCACCTGCTCCTGCTGCTTGAGGTCGGGTGCAGAGCACGGGGGCACGAGCGCGAGTGGATGGTGAGAGAGAGGCCCGGCATCGGCCGGACGGGCGAGCGCGGCTGAGGAGAGAGAAGCCGGGCGCAGGCAGGGCCGCGGAGAGCAGTTGCGCGGCGCGGCGCGGCATGGGCAGGCGGCATTGCAAGGGAGAGAGATGAAAGAGAAAAAAGTTGTGTGAGTGGTTGGCAGGTGGGCCACACAGACATGCAGCAGACAGAGTCAGATGAAGAAGACACAGAAAACGCCTCGGACCACAAAGCTGACCTAAATTTAAGACTGAAATGGGTCCGAACGGACACAAACAAACATAATATGAAAATGGGTCCGTGCATTGGGCAAAAAAATTTAATCTATGCGGACACAAGCGAACTGAAACAGACGTAATGGGTCTGTGGCTCCAAATAATTTTCTCAGACATAGGATCTCCGCCATGTAAGTAGTACACCAAAAATAGGTTGTTTCAAACCTACTCCCTCCGTTCCATATTACTTGTTGCTGATTTAGTACAAACTAAATCAGCGACAAGTAATATGGAACGGAGGGAGTAGCAAACAAAAAACTTTCTACAACATTTCCAACTTGCACCCGCCCCAGCGAGCAGGCCATATATGCCAAGTAATGGTAGCCGAAATCCAGGAGAGCAGCTTTCTCTGTTGCATAAAGTTAATGATGTGGAGTAAAAAACAACTAAAAATAAAAGGCCAACCATTTAGTGCACAGAATCTACGGTCTATTCATTCCACAAATACTGTTAAGTGCTGCTGGTAGTGCGCGGTCATGCATGTAAGGAAATCATAATCACATGACCAGCACATGTTGTTTTGCAAAAACATCCCTTCCTGTTAGAAAACAAAGCATATCCTTGGTTTAATCCTGCATGTCCTATCGTCAAAATTAAACTAAATCTCATTCTCTAAGTCACGCCGACTCCGCACAACACGGACGAGACGACCTGCATTTAAACGAAAGCATGTTTATCTTTTGCTATCAGGCAAGAAAAGGAAGGGAAGAAAATGGGTGCAGAGTAAACACTGATTAATGTCTTGATCGACATCCCATGAATGTAAAGTGCATGTGTATAATCTTTGTGTTGTTTTGATGGGTCATGTGCGGCAAACGAACAATGTGAGCATAAAGCTTGTCCTATGTATTAAGAAATTTTTAGCCGACTGTTAGTCGTCTGAAAAAAATAGGTTCAGTTGTTTCTGCCCACTCCTCGTTGACACACTCACCGTTGCCGGACAAACCACCAATCTTGTGGCCAGTGTCGCTGCGCGCCACCTCATTGTCCCTACCATACCGCCTCGTTGTCCCACTTGAGCCGTTTTGCTCTGAATTAACTAACACAAATCATACAGTGCCTTGCTTTGAAACTAGTAGCATAGCTCTTATTTTGTACTGCCTCCGTTCCATATTACTCGTCGCTAATTTAGTACAAAGTTGTACTAAATCAGCGAGGAGTAATATGAAACGGAGGGAGTACTAATGTAATTTTATATAAATCTAAGCTTATGAGAAGAACGGCAGCATAAAGATAACCTCTAGCTGCTCGTGATCTGTTTGAGTTCCCGCTCGAGAAGGGAACAACTAGATGGAGTGTACTAATCTCTCTCTTTTGTTTTCAAACTCACAGGAGTGATGAAGCTACAATACTTTAGATGGACAAGCAGCACTAGTGTTTTAGTTGTCAAATACAAAACGTACTATACATGAGACACTAGCTAGAGGACAACTGCACTAGCATTGACATTTCATAGAACTTTTCATATAAATGGAAAGCTTGAAGACAACAGATAGGATTGCCAAAATGGGGCCATGGCATGTCCCAAGACGCTGTCTCATGTGGCTGGCTTTCCTCAACATTGATTAAAAGAAATCCATGTAGGTTGCCATTTTGGTCCAGGCGTCAGTAAAAGTCCTCAACCAAGCTTCTCCTTTGGTCTGATGATTTTCAGTAAACCAAGAATAGGGAACCTTATCCTGAAAAAGGTTTGAATCTTGAAGTAAATGAATGGTTCCGATAGCAGTGACCCTAGTAACCATTGGTAGCAAATCCATTCTCTATAATCATCATTGCCTGGAGGAAACACGTGTCGGCTCATCGTTGGGACAGATGTCATCCACTCATTGGACAGAAGGCGCCTATGATACGTCGACACGTGGCACGGCCCAACAGAGGCCCATTCCTGTGAAAAGGCCGGCCCGTTTGACTTGGTCAAAAGGTGGCGGGCCGGCCCATAAAGCCTGTTAACGGCCTGTTCGCATATAGCCCATTTACAGCCCGCTAACCCAAGGCCCGTTACGCCCTATCCGAATTAGGCCCAGTAGCGTCATCTGGGCCACCCAATATGATTCCAGCCCGTTTTCACTTCTGGCCCATGTATGGCCCATGACGTCTTTCGGCCCATATGAGGCCCTATGTAACTCTTGGCCTATTAACGGCCCGTGGTGAAACTGGCCCGTAATGAACAGTGTATCACTTTACACCCATTAACGGCCCGTGGTGAAACTGGCCCGTAATGAACAGTGTATCACTTTATACCCATTAACGGCCCGTTATTCCATTGGGCCGTTTCCAGCCCATGTTATCTTTCGGCCTTCTCAGAGCCCATTTATTCTTGGGCTCATTTCCAGCATTCGTTTACTTACGGCCCGTTACTGTCATTTTCTGCTTGTGGGCCAAATTCAGCCCGTGGTTACAGTCGGCCCGTTTGTGGTCCGTTAATACGTTGGGCCGTTTTCATAGCGTCATCAAATACAGGCCTATTAACGATGGCCCGTTATGGTCGGCCCATGAACGGACGATTCCAACTCTAGCCCGTTTACGACCATAATGCGGTCTGTTTGGCCCATGTTTGGCCAATCGATCATACGGCCCGTATAAGGCCCATTGATGATACGGCCCGCAGAAGGCCCATTGTTTCTACGGCCCGTAGAAGGCCCATTGTTTCTACGGCCCGTAGAAGGCCCACTGTTTCTACGGCCAGTAGGAGGCCCAGTGTCACTACAGTAAATATTAGCCCATGGTTATTGTGGCCTAGTTTTAAAAAATAGGTTATTGCAGCCACTAGCTAACGCGGAAAAAGAACTGCAATGACTACAAGCAAACAAATAAACAAGACAACAAGGAAATAAATAAGCAAGCAACTAACGCTAGGCTTGTTGGGAATCGTAGCAGAAATTTAAATTTTTCTACGCATCACCAAGATCAATCTATGGAGTAATCTAGCAACGAGGGGAAGGGAGTGCATCTACATACCCTTGTAGATCGCTAAGCGGAAGCGTTGCAAGAACGCGGATGAAGGAGTCGTACTCGTAGCGATTCAGATCGCGGTTGATTCCGATCTAAGCGCCGAACCACGACGCCTCCGCGTTCAACACACGTGCAGCCCGGTGACGTCTCTCCATGCCTTGATCCAGCAGGGAGAGAGGAGAGGTTGGGGAAGACTCCGTCCAGCAGCAGCACGACGGCGTGGTGGTGGTGGAGGAGCGCGGTACTCCAGCAGGGCTTCGCCAAGCACTACGAGAGACGAGGAGGGAGAGAGGTAGGGCTGCGCCTTGGGAGAGAGGAGACTCGTGTGTTGGGCAGCCCAAAACCTCCACTATATATAGGGGAGAGGGGCTGCGCCCCACCTAGGGTTCCCTCTCCCTAGGGGTGGCAGCAGCCCAGAATCCATCTGGGTGGCGCCAAGGGAAGAGAAGAGGTGGGGCGCACCTAGGGTGGGCCTTAGGGCCCATCTGCCCCTAGGGTTTTCCCCCTCTCCTCTTGAGGGCGCCTTGGACTTGGTGGGAGGCGCCCCAGCCCACTAGGGGTTGTTCCCTTCCCACTCTTGGCCACGAAAGCCTCCGGGGCTGGTGGCACCTCCCGGTTGACCCCGAAACCCTCCGGTGGTCCCGGTACATTACCGGTGATGCCCGGAACACTTCCGGTGGCCAAATCCACACTTCCTATATCAATATTTACCTCCGGACCATTCCGGAACTCCTCGTGACGTCCGGGATCTCATCCGGGACTCTGAACAACATTCATAACCGCATACATACTTTCCCTATAACCCTAGCGTCATCGAACCTTAAGTGTGTAGACCCTACGGGTTCGGGAATCATGCAGACATGACCGAGACATCTCTCTGGTCAATAACCAACAACGGGATCTGGATACCCATGTTGGCTCCCACATGTTCCACGATGATCTCATCGGATGAACCACGATGTCAAGGATTCAATCAATCCCGTATACAATTCCCTTTGTCTACGGTATGATACTTGCCCGAGATTCGATCGTCGGTATACCGATACCTTGTTCAATCTCGTTACCGGCAAGTCTCTTTACTCGTTCCGTAACACATCATCCCGTGATCAACTCCTTGATCACATTGTGCACATTATGATGATGTCCTACCGAGTGGGCCCAGAGATACCTCTCCGTTACACGGAGTGACAAATCCCAGTCTCGATTCGTGCCAACCCAACAGACACTTTCGGAGATACCTGTAAGTGCACCTTTATAGCCCCCAGTTACGTTGTGACGTTTGGTACACCCAAAGCATTCCTACGGTATCCGGGAGTTGCACAATCTCATGGTCTAAGGAAATGATACTTGACATTAGAAAAGCTTTAGCATACGAACTACACGATCTTGTGCTAGGCTTAGGATTGGGTCTTGTCCATCACATCATTCTCCTAATGATGTGATCCCGTTATCAACGACATCCAATGTCCATGGTCAGGAAACCGTAACCATCTATTGATTAACGAGCTAGTCAACTAGAGGCTTACTAGGGACATGGTGTTGTCTATGTATCCACACATGTATCTGAGTTTCCTATCAATACAATTCTAGCATGGATAATAAACGATTATCATGAACAAGGAAATATAATAATAATAATTTATTATTGCCTCTAGGGCATATTTCCAACAGTCTCCCACTTGCACTAGAGTCAATAATCCAGTTCACATCGCTATGTGATTAACACTCAAGGTCACATGCCCCATGTGACTAACACCCAAAGAGTTTACTAGAGTCAATAATCTAGTTCACATTACCATGTGATTAACACTCAATGAGTTCTGGGTTTGATCATGTTATGCTTGTGAGAGATGTTATAGTCAACGGGTCTGCAACAATCAGATCCGCATGTACTTCGCAAAACTTTATGTCATATCGTAGATGCTGCTACCACGTTCCACTTGGAGCTATTCCAAATGGTTGCTCCATTATACATATCCGGTTTTTCTACTCATAGTCATCCGGATAGGTGTTAAAGCTTGCATCGACGTAACTCTTAACGTCGAACTCTTTATCACCTCCATAACCGAGAAATATTTCCTTATTCCTCTAAGGATAATTTTGACCACTGTCCAGTTATCCACTCCTGGATCACCTTTGTACCCTCTTGCCAGACATGTGGCAAGGCACAAATCAGGTGCGGTACTCAGCATGGCATACCGTATAGAGCCTATGACAAAAGCATAGGGGACGACCTTCGTCCTTCCTCTTTCTTCTGCCGTGGTCAAGCTTTGAGTCTTACTCAACTTCACACCTTACAACTCAGGTAAGAACCCCTTCTTTGACTGATCTATTTTGAACTCCTTCAAAACATGTCAAGGTGTGCGTTCTTTGAAAGTATCATCAGGCGTCTTGATCTATCTCTATAGATCCTGATGCCCAATATGTAAGCAGCTTTATCCAGGTATTCCTTTGAAAAACACTCTTCAAACAACCGTTTATGCTTTCCAGAAATTCTACATTATTTCAGATCAACAATATGTCATCCACATATACTTATCAGAAATGTTGTAGTGCTCCCACTCACTTTCTTGGAAATACAAGTTTCTAGCAAACATTGTATAAACCTAAAAGCTTTGATCACTCCATCAAAGCATATATTCCGACTCCGAGATGCTTGCTCTAGTCCATAGAAGGATTGCTGGAGCCAGCATACCTTTTAGCATCCTTAGGATCGACAAAACCTTTTATTGTATCACATACAACTTTTTCTTACGAAAACTGGTAAGAAAACTTGTTTTGACATCCATCTTTCAGATTTCATAATTGAAAAATACAGCTAATGCTAACATGATTCCGACGGACCTAAACATCGCTACGGGTGAGAAAATATCATCGTAGTCAACTCCTTGAACTTCTGAAAAGACTCTTTGCACAAGTCGAGCTTCATAGACGGTAACATTACGGGATAGGGCTTTGTCCCACAGGGGGTCCGTTCCTTCGGGTACATGTTATAGCCTTCTTTCGGTTAACGATCCATGTCTACATACTCATGGGTTTGGGCCGATCGAATGCGTGATGAGGGAGTCCACGCAAAATACCTCAATTGCTTTTTCTGATACATCTGGATACCACTATCTCACGGATTTCATGGCACTTCTGAAACGCGGAGAGTGTCAGAATATAGAGCCAACACATCGCTTCTCCATTATGCTCTTGTATTAAGAATCTGTTTACATACTCATGATAAGCTAGACGAACTCTCTGATCACTCGGGTACTAGATACACGAGAGATTCAATGTACCATATATTACTATTAGTGTCGAATTCTACTGATGTTTCGATTAGGAAACTTGCCTCCGATTTAGCTGTCATGAATACACGTACTCATTCACTATACCATCTTACCCAAGCCGACATCACGAGGCGCACAGAACATCTTTCTGTGACACCCATTTTTCTCGGTTGAGAGTTAGAGGCTTAACAACATATCATCAGTTTATCTCGTCCACTCAATATATATACGAGTATTGGAGGAGGACTAGGGCTTTCTCGAAGCAAAGGAACCGTTTTTAGCATTCAACCATCTTTTGCCCGTCTCGATATCTTAGAACAGGACACGTATAACCCCATAATTTAAAGTTTTGAAGTATCCTATGAACATGATACTTTGTCCGCTTGAGGGGTTCGAGCTATTAGTTTCAGGGCTGGAAGAGGGCCCTCTCAAAAAGGCACACTTGGCAGCACCAAATGATTAAGAAAACGAAAACTTTAAGGTTTTTGAGTCAACTAATGTATGCAATATTGACTGTGGTCCAACGTGATCCTCTTAGGCACTGGTCGTCTGAACGCTATGGGGTAACGCTCGGGTTTAGAACGCAGTGCAGGCTGCTCTCTATCACATTAAACTTGGCTGCCTAAACAGGTGTGACGTAAGGGCGGTCTGACGTAATAATGAAGGTTTGACACCTTATATTTGTGACAGACATCCTTAGATGGGGCACCATATCTTCAATTAGGTTCGTTAGTGACTGAGCTACGGGATTCCATGCACTCTACTGACTGTGGATAGTATCACTAGTGGTGATCCATAGTTATACAATATTCACATTGTATATTCAGCTATGGTGGCATTAGACGAATTATTAGATAGCTAACGAGAGCCACTCGTGTCATTACATAGAGTAAATAGCGAAGTATTATCTGTGAGGAAATTATGATTGCTAAGTTATATTTGATGATGGTTCTAACTTCACTCTGAATTGCGTTGCAACTTTTTCTAAAACGTTTCAGACTTGTGCTTCATTAAAATCATATCATTCAGCCTTATACAATAATCTCATCAAAAGCTATAATGCTAGGTCATAAAGAAGAGCGTCGAGTTTAAAGAATAGGGTAGTAACTAGTGCAAGCGCGCTAAAGATTCATAGATTATGAGACTACACACACATCCCAATGCAGGGTAGTTTGCATTCGACATGCACGTGTGCGCTCTGTGCATTGTACCTGCAGAGAATGAACGTAGCGATCACTGCTGACGTTGAGTAATACTGACGCGAGAAGTATGTAGCACGCCTGGCTGCGGAGGTATTCGGGAGTGCCAGTCGTAGAGGAGGAGCAGAGCAGGATAGGGAGCATGGCACTTGGCCTTCGAGTCACGTACGGTACGCTATGATGCTAACGATATACAGAGGAGCGAGCACGTGAGAGGCACAAGAATGAGTCTAGAGTGAGAAACTCCTCGTTATAATAGTCTAAGGTCATTTGAGGAGGCGTGAGACAGTGGTATCTATCCCATAGCCACAGGGACGATTCGTATTAGTGACAGACATCTCACATAGGGTGCACTGAGTGTACAGTACTATCGGACATAAGTAAACAGAATAACATGATATTACTCTAACTTAAATGATAAGTATTGCAATGAAACTGTTCTAAAACATCGTTCAGGGCACGTGTAACGAGGTGAGTGCACTCTCTCTCACCAACAGAAACGAGACGCAGCGGGAGGCACGCACGGATAAAGTTAAGAATATTGGACTCAGGTATATACGTACACTAATAGTTCGCACGATCACTCATCCCCTTCGCGACATATGCTGTATCGGACGGTGTATCGGTTCTGTGGCCATGTATTCGGTAATGTACCGTATTAGTAGTTTAGGAAGAGTCCACAGTGCGTATTGGTTATTCTGTTTACAATGAATGTAGCTGATGTTCAAGGTACGATGTTGCGAGAAAGCATAGTAGCTGATCAGCTTGAATCTGCTTGCAGTCAAGCAACCGGGTTAGATTAGGTTTGAGAGAGTGCACATGCCACTGAGGACGCATTAGTTGAGTAGATCTTAATATGACTATGTGATCATTGCTAACATTCTGGTTCGTGATACTCTAAGTCACTTTCATATGGGCCCGTTCTGTAGCACACTGAGCTGAGAATAGAGCTCATCTTATTAGTTGAGATAAAATGAATCGCATGAAGAGAGGACTCGCCGATCGACCCTATAAGATGGCATTGTATTGGCATGTCCACTCACTGATTTTTGTATTGCTGCCTTCTGACACTGCGAGCATGCCTCATGGGCAGGCACTAAGACCTGTTTTTCCAACGGTACCATGAACCGGGCAGTGACTTGCTGGAAATCGTACATGGGGATCGGTTGGTGATCCAATATGAACTGAGGCAGCCGGTGGACCATGCTAGTTCCTTCTCATCTCATCCCGACAATTTGACGTACGACTAGGCGCCTCCATGATTTTACTTAGTGAAAGACGCACATGTTGCTGAGAGACGTTGTGTAGAGAAGCTTCATAACAGCTACATCTAATAACCGAGTGAGTTATAAACATATACCAGTTCGAGGAGTGACGAGAGTATAGAGTCTATATACTCTCCTCTAACGATGCTGAACCGCCGTCACCGCTTCGTAGGGCACATTGTGATTGTCTGGAGGTTATGAAGTTGGAGGCTTCAAATATTAGAATCCTTCAACACATTGTGACAGTTCGCTCGTGCTTACACAGGATGGAAACGACAGAGTTAGAGATACTATGTCACAGGTCGATGAAGTGGCATTGAATGCGCGACGCTCCGGCTCAGACTACGCGACCTTATGGAAGATTAGCTAGGTGCCCGATCGCTGTGCGAGGTTGCATGTAGTGTCGTGACCGGGCGTGCATATACATTTATAGGACGGAATCTATTAAAGATTAAGGTTGATTTGAAGAGAGACAGGCTGCATTACACTTTAGATAAAGAGAGCTATGAACCATTATAGTCCGATCGAGTCTATAGAGAACGGTCATATGAACAGTATCCAGTTTGCGCGTTTTGGATCGAATAAATCCGTACAAATAGTTTTCACGTTTCTGTGATAAATGTGATAAAGCTGATACTAATATAAGGCACAGATATAATCGAGAGACTACAAGATCGACAATAATGATAATATTTCATCTAATGGATATCCTAAGAGAATAAAGTAGATGAGTAGCGGGATAAGAAGGTAACGGTAGTGTAGTAGTAAACCTGTTCTTGTCTTCTTGATCACGAGTGGCAAAGTGGTTGTTGCTAGAACGGACGGGGCTGATGCTTTTGGCCGTCTCAGAACGAAGCAGTGAAGCTCTTACTCCGGGTCAGCGTTCACAATGGAGGGCAGAGAAGGGGAGTGGAGAGGGAACGAGTAGGACGACTTGTAAGGGTTGGAGTGATGTTGAGATGCATACAATCCTCCTTCAATCTCCTCTAGAGCAACGGCCACGGCGAGAGAGCGAGCGTGGTTATAACAGTAGGAGAGCAGGAGAGTCGTTGTCTGTGACGGCGTGTGGTCGGTAGAGCATAAAGACGTTATAAATGAGGTACGTTATGGCACTTCACTAGGGGAGGCTCTCTGACTCAGAGTTTGACGCTATTCTATGCGACACTCATCAGGTCAATCCAAAATAAAGTTACTATACTCGCTAAGTCGTACAATTTAGCCATCAGAGTGTCACGGTGATGAATGTCTTAGATATCATGTTGGACAACAATGAACCTACGAGCTATGGAGAAGCGATGGTGGGCCCATATTCTGACAAATGGTTAGAAGCCATGAAATCCGAGATAGGATCCATGTATCAGAACAAAGCATGGACTTTGCTGGACTTGCCCATTCATCGGCAAGCCATTGAGATAAATGGATCTTTAAGAAGAAGACGGACGTGGACGGTAATGTTACCGTCTATGAAGCTCGACTTGTGGCAAAGAGTTTCTCACAAGTTCAAGGAGTTGACTACGATGAGATTTTCTCACCCGTAGCGACGTTTAAGTCCGTCGGAATCATGTTAGCATTAGCTGTATTTTTCGATTATGAAATCTGACAGATGGATGTCAAAACAAGTTTTCTTACCAGTTTTCGTAAGAAAATGTTGTATGTGATACAATAAAAGGTTTTGTCGATCCTAAGGATGCTAAAAGGTATGCTGGCTCCAGCAATCCTTCTATGGACTAGAGCAAGCATCTCGGAATCGGAATATATGTTTTTTTGATAGAGTGATCAAAGCTTTTAGGTTTATACAATGTTTGCTAGAAACTTGTATTTACAAGAAAGTGAGTGGGAGCACTACAACATTTCTGATAAGTATATGTGGATGACATATTGTTGATCTAAAATAAGGTAGAATTTCTGGAAAGCATACACGGTTGTTTGAAGAGTGGTTTTCAAGGAAGACCTGGATAAAGCTGCTTACATATTGGGCATCAAGATCTATAGAGATAGATCAAGACGCCTGATGATACTTTCAAAGAATGCACACCTTGACATGATTTTGAAGGAGTTCAAAATAGATCAGTCAAAGAAGGGATTCTTACCTGAGTTGTAAGGTGTGAAGTTGAGTAAGACTCAAAGCTTGACCACGGCAGAAGAAAGAGGAAGGACAAAGGTCGTCCCCTATGCTTTTGTCGTAGGCTCTATACGGTATGCCATGCTGAGTACCGCACCTGATTTGTGCCTTGCCACATGTCTGGCAAGAGGGTACAAAGGTGATCCAGCAGTGGATAACTGGTCAATGGTCAAAATTATCCTTAGAGGAATAAGGAAATATTTCTCGGTTATGGAGGTGATAAAGAGTTCAACGTTAAGAGTTACGTCGATGCAAGCTTTAACACCTATCCGGATGACTATGAGTAGAAAAACCGGATATGTATAATGGAGCAACCATTTGGAATAGCTCCAAGTGGACAGTGGTAGCAGCATCTACGATATGACATAAAGTTTTGCGAAGTACATGCGGATCTGATTGTTGCAGACCCGTTGACTATAACATCTCTCACAAGCATAACATGATCAAACCCAGAACTCATTGAGTGTTAATCACATGGTAATGTGAACTAGATTATTGACTCTAGTAAACTCTTTGGTGTTAGTCACATGGGGATGTGACCTTGAGTGTTAATCACATATCGATGTGAACTGATTATTGACTCTAGTGCAAGTGGGAGACTGTTGGAAATATGCCCTAGAGGCAATAATAAATTAGTTATTATTATATTTCCTTGTTCATGATAATCGTTTATTATCCATGCTAGAATTGTATTGATAGGAAACTCAGATACATGTGTGGATACATAGACAACACCATGTCCCTAGTAAGCCTCTAGTTGACTAGCTCGTTGATCAATAGATGGTTATGGTTTCCTGACCACGGACATTGGATGTCATTGATAACGGGATCACATCATTAGGAGAATGATGTGATGGACAAGGACCCAATCCTAAGCCTAGCACAAGATCGTATAGTTCGTATGCTAAAGCTTTTCTAATGTCAAGTATCATTTCCTTAGACCATGAGATTGTGCAACTCCCGGATACCGTAGGAATGCTTTGGGTGTACCAAACGTCATAACGTAACTGGGTGGCTATAAAGGTGCACTATGGGTATCTCCGAAAGTGTTTGTTGGGTTGGCACGAATCGAGACTGGGATTTGTCACTCCGTGTAACGGAGAGGTATCTCTGGGCCCACTCGGTAGGACATCATCATAATGTGCACAATGTGACCAAGGAGTTGATCATGGGATGATGTGTTATAGAACAAGTAAAGAGACTTGCCGGTAATGAGATTGAACAAGGTATCGGTATACCGACGATCAAATCTCGGGCAAGTATCATACCAGTAGACAAATGGAATTGTATACTGGATTGATTGAATCCTTTACATCGTGGCTCATCCGATGAGATCATCATGGAACATGTGGGAGCCAACATGGGTATCTAGATCCTGTTGTTGGTTATTGACCAGACAGATGTCTCGGTCATGTCTGCATGATTCCCAAACCCGTAGGGTCTACACACTTAAGGTTCGATGATGCTAGGGTTATAGGGAAAGTATGTATGCAGTTACTGAATGTTGTTCAGAGTCCCGGATGAGATCCCGGATGTCACGAGGAGTCCGGAATGGTCCAGAGGTAAATATTGATATATAGGAAGTGTAGATTTGGCCACCGGAAGTGTACCGGGCATCACCGGTAATGTACCGGGACCACCGGAAGGGATTCGGGGGTCAACCGGGAGGTGCCACCAGCCCCGGAGGCTTTCGTGGGCCAAGAGTGGGAAGGGAACAACCCCTAGGTGGGCTGGGGCGCCTCCCACCAAGGTCCAAGGCGCCCTCAAGAGGAGAGGGGGAAAACCCTAGGGGCAGATGGGCCCTAAGGCCCACCCTAGGTGCGCCCACCTCTCTCTTCCCTTGGCCGCCACCCAGATGGGATCTGGGGGCTGCTGCCACCCCTAGGGAGGGAACCCTAGGTGGGGGCGCAGCCCCTCCCCTCCCCCTATATATAGTGGAGGTTTTGGGCTGCCCAACACACGAGTCTCTCTCTCCCAAGGCGCAGCCCTACCTCTCTCCCTCCTCGTCTCTCGCAGTGCTTGGCGAAGCCCTGCAGGAGTACCACGCTCCTCCACCACCACCACGCCATCGTGCTGCTGCTGGATGGAGTCTTCCCCAACCTCTCCCTCTCTCCTTGCTGGATCAAGGCATGGGAGACGTCACCGGGCTGCACGTGTGTTGAACGCGGAGGCGTCGTTGTTCGACGCTTAGATCAGAATCAACCGCGATCTGAATCGCCACGAGTACGACTACCTCATCCGCGTTCTTGCAACGCTTCCGCCTAGCGATCTACAAGGGTATGTAGATGCACTCCCCTTCCCCTCGTTGCTAGATTACTCCATAGATTGATCTTGGTGATGCGTAGAAAAATTTTAAATTTCTGCTACGATTCCCAACAAGCCTAGCGTTAGTTGCTTGCTTATTTATTTCCTTGTTGTCTTGTTTATTTGTTTGCTTGTAGTCATTGCAGCTCTTTTTCCACGGTTAGCTAGTGGCTGCAATAACCTATTTTTTAAAACTAGGCCACAATAACCATGGGCTAATATTTACTGTAGTGACACTGGGCCTCCTACGTGTCGTAGAAACAGTGGGCCTTCTACGGGCCATAGAAACAGTAGGCCTTCTTTCTACGGGCCATAGAAAGAATGGGCCTTCTACGGGCCGTATCATCAATGGGCCTTATACGGACCGTATGATCGATTGGCCAAACATAGGCCAAACAGACCGCATTATGGTCGTAAACGGGCTAGAGTTGGAATCTCCCGTTCATGGGCCGACCATAACGGGCCATCGTTAATAGGCTGTATTTGATGATGCTATGAAAACGACCCAACGTATTAATGGACCACAAAAGGGCCGACTATAACCATGGGCTGAATCTGGCCCACAAGCAAAAAATGACAGTAACGGGCCGTAAGTAAACGAATGCTGGAAATGAGCCCAAGAATAAATGGGTCTGAGAAGGCCGAAAGATAACATGGGCTGGAATGGCCCAACGGAATAACGGGCCGTTAATGGGTATAAAGTGATACACTGTTCATTACGGGCCAGTTTCACCACGGGTCATTAATGGGTAAAGTGATACACTGTTCATTACGGGCCAGTTTCACCACGGGTCGTTAATAGCCAAGAGTTACATAGGGCCTCATATGGGCCGAAAGACGTCATGGGCCAATACATGGGCCAGAAGTGAACGGGCCTGGAATCATATGGGGTGGCCCAGATGACGCTACTGGGCTAATTTGGATAGGGCGTAATGGGCCTTGGGTTAGCGGGCTATAAAATGGCTAATATGCGAACAGGCCCGTTAACAGCTTACATGGGCTGGCCGCCACCTTTTGACCAAGTCAACGGGCGGCCTTTTCACAGGAATGGGCTCTGTGGGCCGTGCCGCATGTCGACGTATCATAGGCGCCTTCTGTCCAATGAGTGGATGACATCTATCCCAACGATGAGCCGACACGTGTTTCCTCCAGGCAATGATGATTATAGAGAATGGATTTGCTACCAATGGTTACTAGGGTCACTGCTATCGGAACCATTCATTTACTTCAAGATTCAAACCTTTTTCAGGATAAGGTTCCCTATTCTTGGTTTACTGAAAATCATCAGACCAAAGGAGCAAGCTTGGTTGAGGACTTTTACTGACGCCTGGACCAAAATGGCAACCTACATGGATTTCTTTTAATCAATGTTGAGGAAAGCCAGCCACATGAGACAGCGTCTTGGGACATGCCATGGCCCCATTTTGGCAATCCTATCTGTTGTCTTCAAGCTTTCCATTTATATGAAAAGTTCTATGAAATGTCAATGCTAGTGCAGTTGTCCTCTAGCTAGTGTCTCATGTATAGTACGTTTTGTATTTGACAACTAAAACACTAGTGCTGCTTGTCCATCTAAAGTATTGTAGCTTCATCACTCCTGTGAGTTTGAAAACAAAAGAGAGAGATTAGTACACTCCATCTAGTTGTTCCCTTCTCGAGCGGGAACTCAAACAGATCACGAGCAGCTAGAGGTTATCTTTATGCTGCCGTTCTTCTCATAAGCTTAGATTTATATAAAATTACATTAGTACTCCCTCCGTTTCATATTACTCCTCGCTGATTTAGTACAACTTTGTACTAAATTAGCGACGAGTAATATGGAACGGAGGCAGTACAAAATAAGAGCTATGCTACTAGTTTCAAAGCAAGGCACTGTATGATTTGTGTTAGTTAATTCAGAGCAAAACGGCTCAAGTGGGACAACGAGGCGGTATGGTAGGGACAATGAGGTGGCGCGCAGCGACACTGGCCACAAGATTGGTGGTTTGTCCGGCAACGGTGAGTGTGTCAACGAGGAGTGGGCAGAAACAACTGAACCTATTTTTTTCAGACGACTAACAGTCGGCTAAAAATTTCTTAATACATAGGACAAGCTTTATGCTCACATTGTTCGTTTGCCGCACATGACCCATCAAAACAACACAAAGATTATACACATGCACTTTACATTCATGGGATGTCGATCAAGACATTAATCAGTGTTTACTCTGCACCCATTTTCTTCCCTTCCTTTTCTTGCCTGATAGCAAAAGATAAACATGCTTTCGTTTAAATGCAGGTCGTCTCGTCCGTGTTGTGCGGAGTCGGCGTGACTTAGAGAATGAGATTTAGTTTAATTTTGACGATAGGACATGCAGGATTAAACCAAGGATATGCTTTGTTTTCTAACAGGAAGGGATGTTTTTGCAAAACAACATGTGCTGGTCATGTGATTATGATTTCCTTACATGCATGACCGCGCACTACCAGCAGCACTTAACAGTATTTGTGGAATGAATAGACCGTAGATTCTGTGCACTAAATGGTTGGCCTTTTATTTTTAGTTGTTTTTTACTCCACATCATTAACTTTATGCAACAGAGAAAGCTGCTCTCCTGGATTTCGGCTACCATTACTTGGCATATATGGCCTGCTCGCTGGGGCGGGTGCAAGTTGGAAATGTTGTAGAAAGTTTTTTGTTTGCTACTCCCTCCGTTCCATATTACTTGTCGCTGATTTAGTTTGTACTAAATCAGCAACAAGTAATATGGAACGGAGGGAGTAGGTTTGAAACAACCTATTTTTGGTGTACTACTTACATGGCGGAGATCCTATGTCTGAGAAAATTATTTGGAGCCACAGACCCATTACGTCTGTTTCAGTTCGCTTGTGTCCGCATAGATTAAATTTTTTTGCCCAATGCACGGACCCATTTTCATATTATGTTTGTTTGTGTCCGTTCGGACCCATTTCAGTCTTAAATTTAGGTCAGCTTTGTGGTCCGAGGCGTTTTCTGTGTCTTCTTCATCTGACTCTGTCTGCTGCATGTCTGTGTGGCCCACCTGCCAACCACTCACACAACTTTTTTCTCTTTCATCTCTCTCCCTTGCAATGCCGCCTGCCCATGCCGCGCCGCGCCGCGCAACTGCTCTCCGCGGCCCTGCCTGCGCCCGGCTTCTCTCTCCTCAGCCGCGCTCGCCCGTCCGGCCGATGCCGGGCCTCTCTCTCACCATCCACTCGCGCTCGTGCCCGCGCCCGGCCTCTCTCTCCTAGTCCGCTCCCGCTAGTGCCCGAGCCCGGCCGGCCTTGCCTCGTGCCCACCCTGGCCGCGCTCACCCAGCCGCTTCACGTGCTCCCTGCGCCCAGCCGCTGCACGCCCTTGCTCTGCACCCGACCTCAAGCAGCAGGAGCAGGTGGTCGCAGCCTCAAGGCACCCGTCATACGCACTCGCGTGTGTGCAACTCGTCCCAGCCATGGTCAACATGCACCGGAATTGGAGGCCGCCTACAAGGAGTTCAACGAGGCGGCAGACGAGGTGTGGGGAAAGATCGGCGACGAGGAGGAGGACATCGCCGTCTCCGCCACAGCCGCGTACCACCGCCACAACCACGAAGCCGACACGTTCGAGGGCACCGCCGACAACGAGGAAGAGTAGTGCATGATAGGCCACCGCCGCTCGGGTCCCAAGAAGGCCACCACTCATCCCCTCCCGTTGAAGCCAATCTTGGTGGACTGAACATCTTCATCCCATTAGCCGCTTGGTGACATGGAGACGGCCAACTTCACTTCCCAAGGCTCTGGAGGTGGAGGTTACGGAGGCGAGGAACACTACAAAAAAAATACACTTCCATGATGATACGTGTTTGTCACAGTAGGTCGCATTTTCTGTCATGCATTTACATCCATGATGATTTTATGACAGAATCAAGATAGTCATACCTGTGATGTCGTAGAAGTGTTCCATGACATTACCAAAATTATCATCACAGAAGTGTCCACTTCCATGATGATAAATCCCGCATCACAGAAGTGCTTTCGTCAAGGGTGACCGACACGTGGCATCCACCGTAACGGAACGCCATTAAGCTATTGGGTCGGGTTTTGGATCCGATAACCCGTTAACAGCCCCGACCAATGGGTATTTTCCACATGTAAAATCATCATTGCCTGGAGGAAACACGTGTCAGCTCATCGTTGGGACAGATGTCATCCACTCATTGGACAGATGTCATCCATATATATATATAATTTTTAGCCTCGCGAAGGAGAAAGTATCGCTCAAGCTTGGGGGGGCTTAAATACATGATGTATACATGCCCCAATCATGAGCTGTCCAAAGAAATTATCTTACATAATTTTTATGCTCGGCTTTCTCATGATAATCAAAACATGCTCGATTCTTCTTTGACTGGCTCTTTTATGAAGAAACCCATTGAGTTCAGATGGAAACTTCTAGAAAGAATTAAATGCATCTTTGAAGATTGGGAACTCGACAAAGGTAATGAGCCAGGTATAACACTTAAGTTCCATTGTGTTAATCTTTTATGGATACCGATGTTTTTCACAAGTTTAGCACTAAATATGGACTTGACTCTGAGATAGTAGCTTCCTTTTGTGAATCTTTTTCTACTCATGTTGATCTCCCCAAGGAGAAATGGTTTTAAATGTCACCCCTGTTAAAGAAAAGATTGTGAAACCTACTATGGTTAAAGAAGAAACTATCATTTACAATCTTGATTCAGTTGTGCCTACTGCTTATATTGAGAAACCACCTTTCCCTGTTAGGATAAAGGAACATGCTAAGGTTTCAACCGTCGTTAACAAAAGTAATATTAGATCACCTAGACCCTCTGAACAAATTAAAGTTGAACCTAATGCTGTTATGGTTAAAGATCTCTTGGTCGATAATATTGATGGGCATGTTATTTATTTTTGTGATGAAGCCACTAGAATTGCTAAACCTGATGATAAAGATAAGAATAAACCTGTTGTTGGCATGCCTGTTGTCTTAGTTAAGATAGGAGATCATTGTTATCATGGTTTATGTGATTTGGGTGCTAGCGTGAGCGCTATCCCGTTTACCTTATATCAAGAAATTATGAATGATATTGCTCGAGCTGAAATAGAAGACATTAATGTTACTATTAAGCTTGCTAATAGAAATACTATTACACCAATTGGGATTGTTAGAGATGTTGAAGTATATTGTGTGGGAAAATAAAATACCCCACTGATTTCCTAGTCCTTGGTTCTCCACCACATGAATTTTGTCCCATTATATTTGGTAGACCTTTCTTGAATATTGTTAATGCTAAGATTGATTGTGCTAAAGAAACTGTTAGTGTTAACTTTGGTGATATGTCTCCTGAGTTTAATTTTTCTAAGTTTCCTAGAAAACCTCATGATAAAGAATTGCCTAGTAAAGATGAAATAATTGGTCTTGCTTCTATTCCCAAATATCTTAATGATCCGTTAGAACAATATTTGCTAGACCATGAAAATTATATGCAGTTGAATGAAAGAAATGAAATACATAAGATGTTATTTGATCAACAACCTATTCTTAAACACAATTTTCCTGTTGAAACTCTTGGAGGTCCTCCTCCACCTAAAGGTGATCCTAAGTTTGAATTAAAACAATTGCCTGATACACTGAAATATGCTTATCTTGATGAAAAGAAGATATAACATTTTATTATTAGTGCTAACCTTTCAAAGCATGAAGAAAAGACATTATTAAAAACTCTGAGGGAAGCACCGTGCTGCTATTGGATATACTCTTGATCATATTAAGGGCATTATTCCCACTCTATGTCAGCATAAAATTAATATGGAGCCCGATGCTAAACTAGTTGTTGATCATCAATGACGACCAAATCCTAAGATGAAGGAAGTGGTAAGAACTGAAATATTAAATCTTCTGGAAGCAGATATAATTTATCCTGTAGCTGATAGTAGATGGCTAAGTCCAGTTCATTGTGTTCCTAAGAAAGGTGGTATTACTGTTGTTCCAAATGATAAAAATGAACATATTCCACAAAGAATTGTGACTGGTTATACGATTGTAATTGATTTTAGAAAACTGAATAAAGCTACTAGAAAAGATCATTACCCCTTACCTTATTGATCAAATGTTAGAAAGATTGTCTAAGCATACACACTTTTGCTTCCTTAATGGATATTCTGGTTTCTCTCAAATACCTGTATCACAACCCGGCTAAGAGAAAACCACTTTTACTTATCCTTTTGGAACTTATGCTTATAGACGTATGCCTTTTGTCTTATGTAATGCACCTGCTACCTTTCAAAGATGTATGACTGCTATATTCTTTGAGTTTTGTGAAAAGATTGTTGAGATTTTTCATGGATGATTTTTTGTTTACGGAACTTCTTTTGATGATTGCTTAAGAAACCTTGATCGAGTTTTGCAGAGATGTGAACAAACTAATCTTGTGTTGAATTAGGAGAAGTACCACTTTATGATGAATGAAGGTATTGTCTTGGGGCATAAAATTTCTGAGTGTGGCATTGAAGTGGATAAAGCCAAAGTTGATGCAATTGAGAAAATGCCATGTCCTAAAGATATTAAAGGTATCCAAAGTTTCCTTGGTCATGCTAGTTTCTATAGGAGGTTTATTAAAGACTTCTCTAAAATTTCTAGGCCACTTACTAATCTCTTGCAAAAAGGTGCTCCATTTGTTTTTGATGATGATTGTGTAGAAGCCTTTGAAACACTTAAGAAAGCCTTAACTTCTGCACCAATTGTTCAACCACCTGATTGAAACTTACCTTTTGAAATTATGTGTGATTCTAGTGCTTATGCTGTTGGTGTTGTTCTAGGACAAAGAGTTGATAAGAAATTAAATGTTATACACTATGCTAGGAAAACTCTAGACAGTGCCCAAAGAAATTATACTACCACTGAGAAAGAATTTCTAGCAGATGTGTTTTCTTGTGATAAATTCAGATATTACATTGTTGAATCTAAAGTAACTTTTCACACCGATCATGCTGCTATCAAATACCTTATGGAAAATAAAGATGCCAAACCTAGACACATTAGGTGGGTTCTTTTTCTACAAGAATTTGACTTGCATATTACTGGTAGGAAGGGAGCTGGGAATCCCGTACCTGATGACTTGTCTAGGTTAGAAAATATTCTTGAGTACCCATTACCTATTGATGATAGTTTTCCTAATGAACAACTAGTTGTCATAAATGCTTATTGCAATACTCATTGGTACACATACTATGCTAATTATATTGTTGCCAAATTTATGCCACCTAGTTTTACATACCAACAAAAGAAAAATATCTTCTTTGATTTAAGAAATTACTTTTGGGATGATCCACATCTTTATAAAGGAGTAGATGGTATTATTGGACATTGTATACCTGAGCATGAATAGGAACAAATCCTATAGAAGTGTCACTCCGAGGCTTATGGAGGACACCATGCGGGAGATAGAACTGCACACAAGGTATTACAATCTAGTTTTTATTGGCCTACTCTTTTCAAGGATGCTCATTGATACGTCTCCAATGTATCTATAATTTTTGATTGTTCCATGTTGTTTTATTACCAATCTTGGATGTTTTATAATCATTTTATGGTCATTTTATATCATTTTTTGGTACTAACCTGTTGACATAGTGCCCAGTGTTAGTTCCTGTTTTTCCATGTTTTTTACATCGCAGGAAATCAATATCAAACGGAGTCCAAATGGCACGAAACTTTACGATGATTTTTTATGGGCCAAAAGGAAGCAGATGAGCCCTGGTTGCACCTTGGGGGTGCCCCGAGGGGGCACAACCCACTAGGGAGCGCCAGGAGGCCCTAGCACTCCCCGGTGGGTTGTGCCCACCTCGGGTGCCCCCCGGACCGCCTCTTTGCTCTATAAATACCCAAATATTCCCAAAACCCTAAGGGAGTCGACGAAATATTCATCCAGCCGTCGCAGAGTCTAGAAACACCAGATCCAATCTAAACACCATCACAGAGGGGTTCACCACTTCCATTGGTGTAACATCCCAAATTTTCAATTTGGAATGTTATACACTAGATCATCATTGCATATCATAATTATTGCATTTCGGTTGATCCTAGAAATTTCACGCAACTCAAGGACCCTCGGAGAGAGTTGGGGATTTCGTTATTTTCATATTTGAGTTGTCTCAAATTTTGAAAATAGGATCATTTGATTTTATTTATTTTATCTTCAATTATTTCTATTATAAAATTTAAGAGAGAGGGAATAAAATGACTTCCCCAAAATAAAGAAATATTGAGGATTTAATAAAAAAATCAAATAAGATTTTATTTGGTTTTATTTGCTATTTTATTTGAATTTAGGAAAAATGTGCATTTTTCAAAATTGCATTTAGGCCCCAAATAAATGTTCATCCTGTGCGGCTTGGTTTTAGAAGCCGGGGAAAATTTATTTAGGGATTTTTGGAGTCCATTTAGTATTTCTTTCGTTAGTTTTTCTGCGCAGAATTATTTAAAAAAATCCGAACCGACTCCGGGCCGTACCCGAGCGGGACTCCGCCCGGAGGGGCTTTTTAAGCCGACCCCGCCGAGCCGCCAAAGCCCACCAGCCGCCCGTCGAAACCCTAGCGCCGCGCCGCCGCCGCCTCACCGCCGCCTAGCCCCGCGCCGCGCCGCCTCGCCCCGCCCCGCGCCGCCTTGCCCCGCGCCGCGTCGCCCCGCCGCCGCCCCGCCGCCCCGCTGCCTGAGGTAGCCGCTGTCGCCGGCGGTTTCCGCTTTTTTTATTATTAAGAACGGTTTTTTTACGGTTTAGTTATTTAGCGAGCGTTCGCTCGTTCGTTCGTTTTAACGAATGTGTTCGTCGGTTAGATCCAGATAACGAATGTTCGTTCGTTAATCTGTTCGTCGTTTTTCTTTTTCTCGGATTTTCCGTGATTATTTCTGATCGTGATTTCTGATCCGATTTTTGTTTTAGTATAACTTTTCGCTCGCTTATCGGAATCAGGCGATTCAAGCGCCTGGAGTTTCATCTCAAAACCCTCTTTCCGTTTAACTAACTTAAATAAGTTTTGCTTCTGTAAAAATTGCCTTAGATCCAGAATAGTAAACGAAGCCTATTTCTTTTGTTGTTTGTCTTTCGTTGCTTCGTTCGATTTGATTCTTTTTGCCAACCGGAGTTCTTAAGTTGAACTTTCTAGTGAGATCTCTTATTTGAGTTTTACCTATGCATTAATTGAGCGCTTATTGTGTGTTTGTTTGTTTGCGATAGAGTACCCGGAGTGCGCCACTTGTTACTTCGAATCGCTAGGTTTCCCGGATCATCAGCAAGGCAAGTAACACTTTGATCATACCTCCTACTACCTAGTTTTATTGCATTAGATCAATCCTCACACATTGCATGATTAGGATCTAATTAAATTGTGGGTTTGGGGAGTAGTTGAGGTAGAACCTATTACCTGTTTATTATCAAACCTTTGGGAGTTACTCTATGTTTGCTTATTATTGCTATGCTATGCTAGTAGATGTGGATTGGGTGAGTGTATCCATGACAGATGTGAGCTTTGTTAATTAATGGTTTATTTAAGGTGGCAACCTAAACACACATCTGGGTGGATTGAGGCACCTGGGTATTCCAGCGATTGCCTCTTTTCTTTTGGACCGCCACCCAGGTTCAAAGGGATCATGAGATTATTCATACTAGAAACTTCCGTGTGCAGCCACAAGCTATTATGGGCTCTAGCATAGTTGACTAAGTCGTGCGAACTCTTACAGTGGTAGACTAGCAGATGTAGGGGATGTAGGTGGTACGGTCTACCCATCGTAAGGTGCTAGCGCTTCTGAAAGACTATGTCTCGGTCATCCGTCTTCTCAAACACCTTGTAGTGCGAGAAACCAAACGGAGGCGATCGAGTCTTGTGGGGAAAAGTGCGCAAACCTCTGCAGAGTGTATGAACTAATCATGGTTAGCCGTGTCCCCGGTTATGGACATCTTGAGTATCTAGTACCTGGATTATCATGTGAATCTCAACATGTTACTCTAAAAATTAATTTTGCTGGGTTTTGTTTAATGATGATGTTTAATTGGGATTGAGAATGCTGTCAACCATTCTCAATGTTTAACAACCACCATGATAGTTAAATAAATTTATTCCTTTGCAGTAGGGAAAAATTGGCTTTACACAAAACTGTAACCATAGTGCTTTCCACCAGCCAAATATGCATGTAGAATAGCTGTTTCTTTCCATTACTCTCTATGTGTTACATTGCCAGCATATTCCATGTGCTGACCCATTTTCGGGCTGCAACGTTAATGTTGCAGACTTTTCATATGACGATTAAGGAGTTTTAGGTCGTGGTTCTATACTCAGTGATGCCGTTGGAGTTGATGGACTCACTTATCTTCTAAGCCTTCCGCTGTTATCGTTATTAGATAGCCTTAAGACATATTTATTGTAATAAGTTCTCTTTTGAGACACTTGATGTAATAAGTGTGTGATTGCTACTCTGCTATAAATCCTTCAAGTACTGTGTGGTGTCAGCATTACTGATCCAGGGATGACACCGGAGCACAGAGATTGGACCGTTTGAGGTCTGGTCGCTACAAGATGATATCAGAGCACACGCTGACTGTAGGACATGACCACTAAGCTAAAGACCTAGATCACTACTCACTCTCTTCTCTTCTGACCTCTCATCTTTTCTACTCTTTTAGGATGGCGGATGCAAGGAACAAGTTCACTCAACCGGATGAAGATACACCCTTTGGACGTCACTTGAAGGAAGTCACTAGATACCTGAACATAGGAGTACCAAGCTTCACCGGAACCTACAACACCACTCTACCTGAAGAAGAGCGCTGGATGATTCAAGTTCAAGTTCCAGGAAGGACGTTCATGCCAGTCACTGAGCCCATAGAGTTTTCTTTCGATGCACCAACTTGGAATCTAGGAAAGAGCATGGCAGCTCACATCGCCATGGGACGCATTGGAGAAGTCTACCGCAATGATCTCAAGGATACTATCTACCAGATTTGTGGGCGCCGAGATGAGCACTGGGAGATGATCAGCACCAGAAAGGATAGATCAATTGCAGCTTTTATCCAGGAGTTAAACCAGCACATTCGACGTCAGGAGAACCAGATGTGCGCCGACATGATAGACCTGAAGAAGGCAAAGACAAGAATCAAGGAACTGGAGAAAGAACTCAAGGCTACACGTGAAGATTTTGAAGAAGAAATTGAAGTATTAGTGGAAAAGAATGACGATCTGATCAAGAAGATTCAAATATTCATGGTAGACCCTACACCGGTAGAAGAAGACGAAGAACCTAAGGAGATTCGCCCGGAAGACTACATCATCATCGACGACACCGACTCGGATCCAGATGATAGCGATGATGACTATGTTGATGAAGCTGGAGCAGATATCATGGAGTCTGCAACCGAAGAATATTTCTAGTAGACCACCCCAATAGTAGTAGTAGTCCACCATGTAAATATAGTAGTCCGAGCGCTTTTGCGATAGTTAGATCGATTGTATGCCCTTGTTTGATTGATTGAATGAAGTGAATTGTTTGCTTTTGCCTCATGTGCATATGGGTAGTGTTTTCTCTTTAGGCCCCCTCTATTCTTAAATCTCATCTTTTCTAAACCCTCAGATGCCTCCGAGACGTGACCCCGGATTTACCTTTCCACTGGAGCTCACTCAGTTGATCCAGCAGCAGAACACATTGATGCAGTTGCTAGTCCAGAATCAGAACCAGGGGAACAACAACAACAACAACCCACCACCACAACCACCTGTTGATCACTTAGCCCGTTTTCTTAGGCTGAATCCGCCGGTGTTTTCCAGTAGCACCGAGCCGATAGTAGCAGATGATTGGCTCTGCAAGACAGCTAGAGAGTTGACCACAGCAGGATGCACAGATGCGGAGAAGGTGAAGTTTGCCGCAGATCAGCTTGAAGGACCCGCAGCATCATGGTGGGAGAATTTCACAGCCACTTTCCCTATCGACACTGTCACGTGGGACCAGTTTCAGAAGGCTTTTCGTACTGCCCATCTTTCAGCAGGAGCTGTGGCCATGAAGAAGCGAGAGTTTCACAACTTGCGCCAAGGAGGACGGACAGTTAGCCAGTTTGTGGAAGATTTTAGCAAATTAGCACGTTATGCCCCAGATGACGTTGCTACGGATGCAGCAAAGCAGGAGAAGTTTTTGGAAGGACTGAATGATGAGTTGAGCATGCAGTTGATGGTAGCAACCTTCAACAACTACCAGGAGTTGGTAGATCGTGCTCTTATGATTGAAGGGAAGCAGCAGCAAATTGAGAATCGCAAGAGGAAGTATGCACAAGGAAAGTACAATTCAGGAGCTCTGCAGAAGCCACGATTTACCCCTAGGCCGGGAGGACATTTTCAGCATACCCATGGAGGAGGAAGCTCGCACAATCACAATGGCCCCAAGAATGGTAATGGGAATGGAGGAAGCAACGGCCAGAACCGCACCAACCCATCAACCCCAGCCAAGAAAGACCTGAGCCAAGTCACTTGTTTTAAGTTCCAGAAGACCGGACGTTATGCCAATGAATGTCCTGAATCCCAGAATGGAAACGGCAATGGAAGCTCTGGGAAGAAGCCGAACCCTTTCAACAGGGGACAGGTGAACCACGTTAACGTGGAGGAGGTTGAAGAGCAGCCGGATGCAGTAATCGATAAGTTTTTGGTTAAGTCATTTACTGCACTCGTTCTTTTCGATACTGGTGCATCGCATTCATACATATCAAGGGGATTTGTGGATAAGTATAAACTGCCAACCCAAGCCCTTAGGTCACCCATGTTAGTAACTTCGCCTGGAGCAGAATATATGGCTAGTCTATGGTGTGATCGGTTACCATTAAGAATTGGTAACTATGTTTTTTCCTCAGACCTGATAGTGTTGGAATCCCAAGGATTGGATGTGATATTAGGCATGGATTGGTTGTCAAAGTATGAAGGGAATATTGAATGTGCCAGTAAGTCAATTTTACTTACCACCCCAGAAGGGAGAAGGATCAAGTATGTATCCTGACATGTGCCAAAGAGGACTCAAGTGAATTGTTTAACCGGAGTTGTGCAGGAGGAAGTACCAATAGTGAAGGATTTCCCCGAAGTATTTCCAGAAGAGTTGCCAGGCATGCCACCGGATAGAGATATTGAGTTTTTGATTGAGCTTTTGCCAGGCACAGGGCCAATATCAAAGAGACCATATAGGATGCCTGCAAAGGATTTGGTGGAAATTAAGAAGCAGATTAAGGAGTTACTGGATAAAGGATATATTCGTCCAAGTTCATCGCCTTGGGGATCGCCAGTACTTCTAGTGGAGAAGAAGGATGGATCGTTAAGGATGGTTGTCGATTATCGAGGATTGAATGAAGTAACCATCAAGAACAAGTACCCACTACCGATGATCAATGATCTGTTTGATCGATTGCAAGGAGCTAAGGTATTTTCCAAGATCGATCTGTGATCAGGATACCACCAGTTGAAGATTCGAGAATAGGATAGACCTAAGATGGCTTTTACCACCAGGTATGGGCTGTACGAGTATGCCGTTATGTCATTTGGTCTGTCTAACACACCTGCATATTTTATGAACATGATGAACAAAGTGTTTATGGAGTTCTTGGATAAGTTCGTCGTAGTGTTCATTGATGATATCCTGGTTTACTCGAAGAATGAAGAGGAGCATAAGGAACATTTGCGTTTGGTTCTTGGAAAGCTCAGAGAACATCAATTATATGCCAAGTTTAGCAAATGTGAGTTTTGGTTGAAGGAAGTTGGATTTCTCGGACACGTTATATCCGGAGAAGGTATAGCAGTAGATCCCACTAAACTTGATACCGTGACCAAGTGGGAAGCACCAACCACCGTGGGAGAGATCCGGAGTTTTCTTGGACTCGCAGGATACTACCGGAGGTTTATTGAGAATTTCTCAAAGATTGCGAAGCCTATGACGGATTTGTTGAAGAAGGATACCAAGTTCATATGGATAGAGGAATGTGAGGCTAGTTTTTAGGAGTTGAAGAAACGTTTGGTTACCTCGCCTGTGTTGATTTTACCGGATCAGACCAAGGATTATGAGGTGTATTGCGATGCTTCACGCCGAGGACTTGGAGCAGTGCTTATGCAGGAAGGGAGAGTTGTTTCATATGCCTCACGACAGCTTAAGCCTCATGAGTTGAATTATGCTATGCATGATTTGGAGTTAGCAGCCGTAGTGCATGCATTGAAGACTTGGAGACATTTTCTGACTGGAAACCATTGCGAGGTGTATACGGATCACAAGAGTTTGAAGTATATTTTCACACAAAAGGAGTTGAACCTCAGACAAAGGAGATGGTTGGAGCTCATCAAGGATTATGATATGAAATTGCATTATCACCCCGGAAAGGCTAACGTAGTAGCTGACGCATTAAGCCGTAAGAGCCATGTCAACACCCTAATGGCGGGAGATTTACCAAGGGATTTAGCCGAAAATCTTTGAGAGCTATGTTTGGAAATAGTTCCAAGAGGCTATGTAGCAACATTGGAGATTCAGTCTACTTTGATGGATAAGATCAGAGAAGCTCAAAGGACTGACAAGGAGATTGCTTCTATTAAGGAGAAAATGAGCAAAGGAAAAGCTAAGGGAATTCATGAGGATGAGCACGATACCCTATGGTTTGAAGACCGTGTCTATGTACCAAATGATTCGGAGATCAGGAAGCTAATTCTGTAAGAGGCCCATGACTCACCATACTCGATTCACCCAGGAAATACCAAGATGTATTTGGATTTGAAGGATATTTTCTGGTGGACCGGAATGAAGAAGGATATTACGGAATATGTAGCAGTTTGTGATGTATGTCAGAGAGTGAAGGCAGAGCATCAGAAGCCAGCAGGATTGCTACAACCATTGCCGATACCCAAATGGAAGTGGGATAAGCTAGGCATGGATTTTATTACAGGATTGCCCAGAACACGTTCATGCTATGACTCGATATGGGTTGTAGTCGATCGTTTGACAAAGGTAGCTCATTTCATTCCAGTGAAGACTACCTATACCAGTGCAAAGTTGGCAAAGATATACATGACCAGGATCGTATGTCTGCATGGAGTTCCAAGGAGCATTGTATCAGATAGAGGAACCCAGTTTACCTCAAAGTTCTGGAATCAGTTGCATGAGACTTTGGGAACCAGACTGGAGTTTAGCACAGCTTTCCACCCGCAGATAGATGGACAGACCTAGAGAGTCAATTAGATTTTGGACGATATGCTAAGAGCTTGTGCGCTAGATTATGGATCTAGTTGGGATGAGAATTTGCCCTATGCAGAATTCTCTTACAACAACAGCTATCAAACTGGTTTGAAGATGGCCCCTTTCGAAGCCTTGTATGGAAGGAGGTGCAGGACCCCATTGTCTTGGGATGAAGTTGGAGACCGCCAGTTGTTTGGACCGGATCTGATAAAGGAGTCTGAACAGAAAGTGAAATTGATTCGCGATAGGCTCAAGGTAGCTCAGTCCAGGCAGAAGAGTTATGCAGACTCTAAATGCAAGGAGACAGTTTACAAAGTCAGAGACCGAGTTTATCTTCGAGTATCTCCACTTCGAGGAGTTAAGCGCTTTGGAGTTAAGGGAAAACTAGCGCCACGTTTTGTAGGCCCATACAAAGTTTTGGAGCGTATGGGAGAAGTAGCCTACAAGTTGGAATTACCCGAAGGACTGTCAGGAGTTCACGACGTGTTTCATGTATCCCAGTTGAAGAAGTGCCACGCAGAGATGGCTGACATACTGCTGAGAGATACGGTACCACTGAAGCGATTCAGTTGGATAGTAATTTGACCTATGAGGAGAAACCAGTTAAGATTCTAGAGTATGCCAGTCGAGTCACCCGCAGCAAGGTTATCAAGTTTTGCAAGGTTCAGTGGAGCCACCACACGAAGGATGAAGCCACCTGGGAACGAGAGGAAGATTTGCTGAAAGACCACCCTCACCTATTTTCTAGCTAACCCGAATCTCGAGGGCGAGATTCATCTTAAGGGGGGTACGTTTGTAACATCCCAAATTTTCAATTTGGAAACACACTAGATCATCATTGAATATCATAATTATTGCATTTTGGTTGATCCTAGAAATTTCACGCAACTCAAGGGCCCTCGGAGAGAGTTGGGGATTTCGTTATTTTCATATTTGAGTTGTCTCAAATTTTGAAAATAGGATCATTTGATTTTATTTATTTTATCTTCAATTATTTCCATTATAAAAATTATGAGAGAGGGAATAAAATGACTTTCCCAAAATAAAGAAATATTGAGGATTTAATAAAAAAATCAAATAAGATTTTATTTGGTTTTATTTGCTATTTTATTTGAATTTAGGAAAAATGTGCGTTTTTCAAAATTGCATTTAGGCCCCAAATAAATGTTCATCCTGTGCGGCTTGATTTTAGAAGCCGGGGAAAATTTATTTCGGGATTTTTGGAGTCCGTTTAGTATTTCTTTCGTTAGTTTTTCTACGCGGAATTATTTAAAAAAAATCCGAACCGACTCCAGGCCGTACCCGAGCGGGACTCCGCCCGGGGGGCCTTTTTAAGTCGACCCCGCCGAGCCGCCGAAGCCCACCAGCCCGCCCGCCGAAACCCTAGCGTCGCGCCGCCGCCGCACCGCCTCGTCGCCGCCGCCTCGCCCCACGCCGCGCCGCCCCGCCCCGCCGCCACCCCGCTGCCCGAGGTAGCCGTCGTCGCCGGTGATTTTCCTTAGAAAACCGCCCGGTTTTTTTAGATCCGCTTTTTATTATTAAGAACGGTTTTTTACGGTTTAGTTATTTAGCGAGCGTTCGCTCGTTCGTTCGTTTTAACGAATGTGTTCGTCGGTTAGATCCAGATAACGAACGTTCGTTCGTTAATTTGTTCGTCGTTTTTCTTTTTCTCGGATTTTCCGCGATTATTTTTGATCGCGATTTCTGATCCGATTTTCGTTTTAGTATAACTTTTCGCTCGTTTATCGGAATAAGGCGGTTCAAGCGCCTGGAGTTTCGTCTTGAAACCCTCTTTCCGTTTAACCAACTTAAATAAGTTTTTGCTTCTGTAAAAATTTCCTTAGATCCAGAATAGTAAATGAAGCCTGTTTCTTTTGCTGTTTGTCTTTCGTTGCTTCGATCGATTTGATTCTTTTTGCCAATCGGAGTTCTTAAGTTGAACTTTCTGGTTAGATCTCTTATTTGAGCTTTACCTGTGCATTAGTTGAGCGCTTATTGTGTGTTTGTTTGTTTGCGATAGAGTACCCGGAGTGCGCCTCTTGTTACTTCGAATCGCTAGGTTTCCCGGATCATCAGCAAGGCAAGTAACACTTTGATCATACCTCCTACTACCCAGTTTTATTGCATTAGATCAATCCTCACACATTGCATGATTAGGATCTAATTAAATTGTGGGTTTGGGGAGTAGTTGAGGTAGAACCTATTACCTGTTTATTATCAAACCTTTGGGAGTTACTCTACGTTTGCTTATTATTGCTATGCTATGCTAGTAGACGTGGATTAGGTGAGTGTATCCATGACAGATGTGAGCTTTGTTAATTAATGGTTTATTTAAGGTGGCAACCTGAACACACATCTGGGTGGATTGAGGCACCTGGGTATTCCAGCGATTGCCTGTTTTCTTTTGGACCGCCACCGAGGTTCAAAGGGATCATGAGATTATTCATACTAGAAACTTCCGTGTGCAGCCACAAGCTATTATGGGCTCTAGCATAGTTGACTAAGTCGTGCGAACTCTTAAAGTGGTAGACTAGCAGATGTAGGGGATGTAGGTGGTACGGTCTACCCATCGTAAGGTGCTAGCGCTTCTGAAAGACTATGTCTCCGTCATCCGTCTTCTCAAACACCTTGTAGTGCGAGAAACCAAACGGAGGCGATCGAGTCTTGTGGGGAAAAGTGCGCAAACCTCTGCAGAGTGTATAAACTAATCATGGTTAGCCGTGTCCCCGGTTATGGACATCTTGAGTATCTAGTACCTGAATTATCATGTGAATCTCAACATGTTACTCTAAAAATTAATTTTGCTGGGTTTTGTTTAATGATGATGTTTAATTGGGATTGAGAATGCTGTCAACCATTCTCAATGTTTAACAACCATCATGATAGTTAAATAAATTTATTCCTTTGCAGTAGGGAAAAATTGGCTTTATGCAAAACTGTAACCATAGAGCTTTCCACCAGCCAAATATGCATGTAGAATAGCTGTTTCTTTCCATTACTCTCTATGTGTTACATTGCCAGCATATTCCATGTGCTGACCCGTTTTCGGGCTGCAACATTAATGTTGCAGACTTTTCAGACGACGATTTAGGAGTTTTAGGTCGTGGTTCTATACTCAGTGATGCCGTTGGAGTTGATGGACTCACTTATCTTCCAAGCCTTCCGCTGTTATCATTATTAGATGGCCTTAAGCCATATTTATTGTAATAAGTTCTCTTTTGAGACACTTGATGTAATAAGTGTGTGATTGCTACTCTGCTATAAATCCTTCAAGTACTGTGTGGTGTCAGCATTACTGATCCAGGGATGACACCGGAGCACAGAGATTGGACCGTTTGAGGTCTGGTCGCTACAATTGGTGCCTCTCCGGTGATGCATGAGTAGTTCTTTGTAGACCTTCGGGTCCGTAGTTAGTAGCTAGATGGCTTCATCTCTCTCTCTCTCTTGATTCTCAATACAATGGTCTCTTGGAGATCCATATGATGTAACTCTTTTTGCGGTGTGTTTTTTGGGATCGATGAACTTCGAGTTTATGATCAGATCTATGTTTTTATATCCATGAAAGTATTTGAGTTTCTTTGATCTCTTTTATGCATGATATCTTATAGACTCGTATTTCTTCTATGATATTTGGGCTTTGCCTGGCCAACTCAATCTATTTATCTTGCAATGGGAAGAGGTGCCCAGTAGTGGGTTCCATCTTACGGAGCTTGCTCCCAGTGACAGAAAGGGAACCGACACGTATGTATCATTGCTACTAAGGATAAAAAGAAGAGATCTATATCTACCGCCATTAGATAAATGGATCTTGTCTACATCATGTTATCGTTCTTATTACATTACTCTATTTTTCCATGAATTTAATACACTAGATGCATGCTGGATAGCGGTCGATGTGTGGAGTAATAGTAGTAGATGCAGGCATGAGTCGGTCTACTAATCTTGGACGTGATGCCTATGTAATGATCATTGCCTAGATATCGTCATAATTATTTGAAGTTCTATCAGTTGCCCAACAGTAATTTTTTACCCACCGTTTGCTATTTTTCTCGAGAGAAGCCACTAGTGAAACCTACGGCCCCCAGGTCCTATTTCTCATATATTTGCCTTCCGATCTACTTTTCCTTTGCATTTTTATTCAGATCTATTAAACCAAAAATCCAAACATACTTTGCTGCACTTTATTTTATTTGCGATCTATTATTTCAATCTATTACAACTTTCTCCCATCAACACGCAATTTCTGGCGTCATGCCCCGAAAGGGATTGACAACCCGTTTAACACGTCGGGTTGCAAGGTGTTGTTATTTGTGTGCAGGGGTTGTTTACATTGTGTTGCTTAGTTCTCCTACTGGTTCGATAACCTTGGTTTCATAACTAAGGGAAATACCTACCGCTGCTGTGCTGCATCATCCCTCCCTCTAAGTGGAAATACCGACGTAGTTCCAGCTGCCATCACTCATAAGTTTGTTTTATCTTGTGATGAATGTCAAATAATTGGTAATATTGGTAGACGTCAGGAAATGCCTATGAATTATTCACTTTTTATTGAACCATTGATGTTTGGGGATTTGATTATCTGGGACCTTTTCCTTCCTCTAATGAGTATGCACATATTTTGGTTCCTGTTGATTATGTCACTAAGTGGGTAGAAGCTATTCTAGCTAGTAGTCCTAATCATAACACTTCCAACTAAATGTTGAAGGAAGTTATTTTCCCGAGGTTTGGAGTCCCTAGATATTTAATGACTGATGGTGGTTCACATTTTATTCTTGGTGCTTTCCGTAAATTACTTGCTAAGTATGATGTCAACCATAGAATTGCATCACCCTATCATCCTCAATCTACTGGTCAAGTTGAGTTGAGTAATAGAGAAATAAAGTTAATTTTGCAAAAGACTATCAATAGATCTCGAAAGAATTGGTCTAAGAAACTTGATGATGCATTATGGGCTTATAGAACTGCTTATAAAAATCCTATTAGTATGTCTTCATATAAAATGGTTTATGGAAAAGCATGTCATTTGCCTCTTGAGTTAGAACATAAAGCATATTGGGCAATTAAAGAACTCAATTATGATTTCAAACTTGCCGGTGAAAAGAGGTTATTTGATATTAGCTCATTAGATGAATGGAGAGCCCAAGCTTATGAAAATGCCAAATTATTTAAAGAAAAAGTTAAAAGATGGAATGAAAAAAGAATCAAAAAAACAAGAATTTAAAGTGGGTGAGTATGTTCTATTGTATAATTCACGTTTTAGAATTTTTGCAGGAAAACTTCTCTCCAAATGGGAAGGACCATATATGATTGAAGAAGTTTATTGTTCTGGAGCTATTAGGATCGATAATGTCGAAGGTGGTCAATGGTCAAGGAATTAAGCATTATATCTCAGGTACGCCTATTAATGTTAAAACTAATTTTATTCAAACCGTGACAGCGGAGGAATACATAAAAGAGACCTTCCAGAACACTCCAGAACCCTAAAAAGGAAGAGGCATGTGATATGGTGAGTAAACCGACTCTAAAAATTCCATTAAAATTATTTACCTCACTTTTGGAATATTAAAAAAATAAGAAACAACCAAGAAGGCCACCAGGTGCCCACTAGGCACCAGGGCGCGTTTGCCCCCTTGGCGCGCCCTAGTGGGTAGTGAGCCTTCCCGACTCCGTTTTTCTCTGGGTTACTTGTTTTTCAAGATAAAAATTCTTCATATATACTCCCGGACATTTTGACCACCACATCGCGGAAATATAGTCTGTTCTTGTTTCATGCTATTTTTTTCAGATCTATCAAGCCAGACATCATGTCTTCTCCCTCCTCCAACAACGAGGGAGATGATGGTTGGCTGCTGAAGATGGAACTAAGGAGAGAGGAAACAAAGGAGGCACCCAAGGAGGACAAGGTCGAAGAAGTTGCAGGGGATCAAGCCCAAGAAGGAGGGCAAGCCATGCCATGGAGGAAATTGCGAAAGAGGGGGATATCCTTCAACCTTCCTATGATAATCTCTCCCCATATGAAATCGAAGCCCTAAGGTCCTTTGAAACGGTTTGTCTTCAGAATATGTATCTCACTCGCGAAGTTATTTTGTTGGAAGAGGAATACATCGCCCTTCAGAGCATCAACCGTAGAATGGAGTGCCTGCTAAAACTGAAGTGTGAGCCCACTACTTCACCACCATCACCATCACTGTGACGCCCCGATTCAAACGTACACTAATCATACACGTAAATGTGTACGATCAAGATCGGGGACTCACAGGAAGACATCACAACAGAACTCTAGATAAATTAAATAATACGAGCTTTATATTACAAGCCAGGGGCCTCGAGGGCTCGAATACATCAGCTCGAATACACAAGAGTCAGCGGAAGCAACAATATCTAAGTACAGACATAAGTTAAACAAATTTGCCTTAAGAAGGCTAGAACAAAAGCAACAATGATCGAAAAGGCAAGGCCTCCTGCCTGGGAGCCTCCTAACTACTCCTGGTCATCGGCGGTCTCCACGAAGTAGTAGGCACCCTTGGGGTAGTAGTAGTTGTTGGGGGTGGCATCTGGCTCCTGGGATCTGCCATCTTATCGCAACAATCAGGTATAGGGGAAAAGAGGTAGCAAAGCAACCATGAGTACTCCTCCAAAGTACTCGCAAGACTTACATTAGATCTAAACTAAGTATGCATCAGCATCAAAGGAATGGGATGTATGTGTGGACTGAACTACAGAATGCTCGAAGAGAAAGGGAAAAACCTGGCCTATCAAAGACTAGTATCTTCAAGCATCTTGCAGCATCTGAAGAGATAAGAGTAACATATTATAATAGTAGTAAGTATGTTGTAACATCGCCCAGAGATCACTTCCTTGGTTGCCTGAGAGAAAGAAATCCCAGAGCCATCATATCTATTACTCATGCCTCATCATCCAGTTCTAGTTGTATCGATCAGGATACAACTTCGAGCATCTGTTACCGTGGAATAGATAATACTTACCTGTAGGGGTGCACAAACTTACCCAACACGCTCGATCAACTCCGGCCGGACACACCATTAGGTCATGACCGCCCTCAGCTAATCAACACACTGTAGTCCTACCTAGGCTCAACAGAGAGGCCAGCATGCCGGTCTACATCCTAAGCGCGCAGGGGTCTTGGGCCCATCGCCCTTTGCACTCCTGCACATTGCGAACGCAGCTGATGAGCAGACCTAGCCCCCTTATACAAGTGCAGGCGTTCCAGTCCAACCCGGCACGCGTCACTTAGTTGCTGATGTCCGAAGAGCATTCGGCTGATACATACGACGCTGAGTGCCCATACTTATTCCCGCGTGGTGGTTAGTGAGAAAAGGCCAGAGGCCTACTCAGATCACATATCCAAACCGTTAGTGTCCTAGTAGCATGCGGTAACGATCAATGATCCATGATATGTGGTCCCATCGCCCCGTCTCACAGACTTGCAGCAAGGGCTAAGAATGCCCGGCCGCACCGCGCGGAAAACTCGCGGGTATCCTCCAGATGAACCCGACTACACATCAACTCGCGGGTACCCTCATGGCCAACCTGACTCACAACAAACTATCGGGAACTCAGGTCCACCTCTACCGGGGTGGTACCGCCTATCCCTCCAGTCCTGCAGTAACAGTAACTCTCACGGGTGCCCCTCGGGGCCGACCCGTATTTAACATGGTTTTGGGGTGTAAAGTCAAAGTAACCATGTGTCGAGAACAACAAGGGGAAACCCAAGGAATCACCCTCGATGGATCCCCCCTCGATGTAACCATCAAGGTGAACTTAGAGGAATCACCCTCGAGGGTTCACACTTGAGGTGTTGCACGACATAGTCGATTATTGGAAGTGGTGAAGGAGGAATCACCCACTATAGGCCACGTACGATTAGCTACACTACAGAGTTGTCATTGGGAGTGTGTGACGAGGTATCACCTTTGGCACTCAATAATAGCTCTGCAGAGTCGTACAACTAAAGTGGGTGAAGTAATGTGTCGGGCTCTGGACGTCGAGCACATTGATCGAGTCATCCATCATAATGCGGGGGCAACAAGGATAAGGTGAGGGGTTACTGGTGGATCACTGACCAACCTATACTAAGCAGATAGGATAAACAGGTAAGGTACGAAAGTGGGTTACAAAAGTAGGCTATGCATCAGAATAGGAGCAATCAAATACAGTAGCAAAATCTAATGTGCTTGGAAGCTCTGCTGAGAAGGAAGGGTCGTTGTTGACACAATCAATTGCAGTGGCATCAGTAGCGATCTCGGGGTCTAACGGAGAGAAGAGGGGGAAGAAACAATAAATATAAAAGCAAACAAGGCATCACAAAGCATAACATGGCAATACGATACACTAGGGGTGATCTAACTCAGTACTACACGTTACCAGCGAAGGGGGAAAACATTTGGGAATGTTTTCCCAGTGTTTGGAATTTTTTGGACAAATGAAAAGAGGGGATGGTTCCATGTTCAGCATGCTAGGGGCATGTGACAAATGAACAGAGTCCATATTCGGATTCATCTTGTTTTTTGGCCATTTTTATATATAAATTATTTTCATCCGAGTTATGGTTTATTTTATATGAATTTTCAAAGTTTTAACCATATACTGGAATTCCTAGAATTAAAATTAATTCAAAAAAGGATAAAATGCTATGGGTTCATGATAACCCACAAGTATAGGGGATCGCAATAGTTTTCGAGGGTAGAGTATTCAACCCAAATTTATTGGTTCGCCACAATGGGAGCCAAAGAATATTCTCAAGTATTAGCAGTTGAGTTGTCAATTCAACCACACCTGAAAGACTTAATATCTACAACAAAGTATTTAGTAACAAAGTAGTATGGAAGTACGTAACAGTGGCAAAAGTAACAGTAGCAGTTTTGTAGTAATTGTAACAGTGGCAACGGAAAAGTAACGAAGCAAAGATCAATATGTGAGAAGCTCATAGGCAATAGATCAGTGATGGATAACTATGTCGGATGCGATTCCTCATGCAACAGTTATAACATAGGGTGACACAGAACTAGCTCCAGTTCATCAATGTAATGTAGGCATGTATTCCGAATATAGTGTGATTATGGAAAAGAACTTGCATGACATCTTTTATCCTACCCTCCCTTGGCAGCGGGGTCCTATTGGAAATTAAGGGATATTAAGGCCTCCTTTTACTAGAGTACCGGACCAAAGCATTAACACTTAGTGAACACATGAACTCCTCAAACTATAGTCATCACCGGGAGTGGTCCCGATTATTGTCACTTCAGGGTTACCGGATCATAACACATAGTAGGTGACCATTGACTTGGAAAATAGGATCAAGAACTCACATATATTCATGAAAACATAATAGGTTCAGATCTGAAATCATGGCACTCAGGCCCTAGTGACAAGCATTGAGCATAGCAAAGTAATAGCAACATCAATCTCAGAACATAATGGATACTAGGGATCAAACCCTAACAAAACTAACTCGATTACATGATAAATCTGATCCAACCCATCACCGTCCAGCAAGCCTACGATGGAATTACTCACGCACGGAGGTGAGCATCATGAAATTGGTGATGGATGAAGGTTGATGATGACGATGGCGACGGATTCCCCTCTCCGGAGCCCCGAACGGACCCCAGATCAGCCCTCCTGATAGAGATTAGGGCTTGGCGGCGGCTCCATATCGTAAAACACGATGAATCCTTCTCTTTGATTTTTTTCTCCCCGAACGTGAATATATAGAGTTGGAGTTGACGTCGGTGGATCCTCAGGGGGCCCACGAGGCAGGGGCGCACCCAAGGGGGGGCGCCCTGCACCCTCGTGGACAGGGTGTGGGCCCCCTGGTGTTGATTCTTTCGCTAGTATATTTTATTTATTCCAAAAATATTCTCCGTGAAGTTTCAGGTCATTCTGAGAACTTTTATTTCTGCACAAAAATAACACCATGGCAATTCTGCTGAAAACAACATTAGTCCGGGTTAGTTCCATTCAAATCATGCAAGTTAGAGTCCAAAACAAGGGAAAGGTGTTTGGAAAAGTAGATACGATGGAGACGTATCAACTCCCCCAAGCTTAAACCTTTGCTTGGCCTCAAGCAATTCAATTGACAAACTGAAAGTGATAAAGAAAAACTTTTACAAACTCTGTTTGATCTTGTTGTTGTAAATATGTAAAGCCAGCATTCAAGTTTTCAGCAAAGATTATGAACTAACCATATTCACAATAACACTTAGGTCTCATATTTACTCATATCAAAGGCATAATCAACTAGCAAGCAATAATAATAAATCTCGGATGACAACACTTTCTCAAAATAATCATAATATGATATAACAAGATGGTATCTCGCTAGCCCTTTCTGAGACCGCAAAACATAAATGCAGAGCACCTCTGAAGATCAAGGACCGACTAAACATTGTAATTCATGGTAAAAGAGATCCAGTCATACTCAGTGTAAATTAACAGTAATGCATGCACATGACAGCGGTGCTCTCCAACTGGTGCTTTTTAATAAGAGGATGATCACTCAGCATAAAAGTAAATAGACATGCCCTTCACAGAGGGAAGCAGGGATTTGTAGAGGTGCCAGAGCTTGAGTTTTGAAATAGAGATGAATAATATTTTGAGTGGTATAGTTTCATTGTCAACATAAAAACGAAGAGATCTTGATATCTTCCATGCTACACACATTATAGGCGGTTCCCAAACAAAATGGTAAAGTTTATACTCCCCCACCACCAACAAACATCAATCCATGGCTTGTCCAAAACAATGGGTGCCTCCAACTAACAACAATCCTGGGGGAGTTTTGTTTGCAATTATTTTAATTTAAGCATGGGACTGGGCATCCCGGTTACCAGCCATTTTCTCGTGAATGAGGAGCGGAGTCCACTCCTTGTGAGAATAACCCACCTAGCATGGAAGATATAGACAACCCTAGTTGATACATGAGCTATTCGAGCATACAAAACAGAATTTCATTTGAAGGTTTAGAGTTTGGCACATACAAATTTACTTGGAACGGCAGGTAGATACCGCTTATAGGAAGGTATGGTGGACTCATATGGAATAACTTTGGGGTTTATGGGAGTGGATGCACAAGCAGTACTCCCGCTTAGTACAAGTGAAGGCTAGAAAAAGACTGGGATGCGACCAACTAGAGAGCAACAACAGTCATGAACATGCAATAAAATTAATCAACACTGAGTGTAAGCATGAGTAGGATATAATTCACCATGAACATAAATATCATGGAGGCTATGTTGATTTTATTTCAACTACATGCGTGAACATGTGCCAAGTCAAGCCACTCGAATCGTTCAAAGGAGGATACCACCCTATCATACCACATCACAACCATTTTAATAGCATGTTGGCACACAAGGTAAACAATTATAAACTCCTAGCTAATTAAGCATGGCATGAGCAACTATAATCTCTAATTTTCATTGCAAACATGTTTCATTCATAATAGGCTGAATCAGGAACAATGAACTAATCATATATACAAGAACAAGATAGGTCGACTTCATACCAGCTTATCTCATCTCAATCAGTCCATCATATATCATCATTTTTGCCTTTCACTTGCATGACCGAATAGTGTGCATAATAATAATAGTGCACATGCATTTGACTAAGCTGGAATCTGCAAGCATTTAATACAAGGGAGAAGACAAGGTAATATGGGCTCTTGGTTAGTGTTGGAAATATGCCCTAGAGGCAATAATAAATTAGTTATTATTATATTTCCTTGTTCATGATAATCGTTTATTATCCATGCTAGAATTGTATTGATAGGAAACTCAGATACATGTGTGGATACATAGACAACACCATGTCCCTAGTAAGCCTCTAGTTGACTAGCTCGTTGATCAATAGATGGTTACGGTTTCCTGACCATGGACATTGGATGTCGTTGATAACGGGATCACATCATTGGGAGAATGATGTGATGGATAAGACCCAATCCTAAGCATAGCACAAGATCGTGTAGTTCGTATGCTAAAGCTTTTCTAATGTCAAGTATCATTTCCTTAGACCATGAGATTGTGCAACTCCCGGCTACCGTAGGAGTGCTTTGGGTGTACCAAACGTCACAACGTAACTGGGTGGCTATAAAGGTGCACTACGGGTATCTCCGAAAGTGTCTGTTGGGTTGGCACGAATCGAGACTGGGATTTGTCACTCCGTGTGACGGAGAGGTATCTCTGGGCCCACTCGGTAGGACATCATCATAATGTGCACAATGTGATCAAGGAGTTGATCACGGGATGATGTGTTACGGAATGAGTAAAGAGACTTGCCGGTAACGAGATTGAACAAGGTATAGGGATACCGACGATCGAATCTCGGGCAAGTATCGTACCGCTAGACAAAGGGAATTGTATATGGGATTGATTAAGTCCTTGACATCGTGGTTCATCCGATGAGATCATCATGGAACATGCGTGAGCCAACATGGCTATCCAGATCCCGCTATTGGTTATTGACCGGAGAGTCATCTCGGTCATGTCTGCATGTCTCCCGAACCCGTAGGGTCTACACACTTAAGGTTCGGTGACGCTAGGGTTATAGAGATATTAGTATGCGGTAACCCGAAAGTTGTTCGGAGTCCCGGATGAGATCCCGGACGTCATGAGGAGTTCCGGAATGGTCCGGAGGTAAAGAATTATATATAGGAAGTGCTATTTCGGCCATCGGGACAAGTTTCGGGGTCACCGGTATTGTACCGGGACCACCGGAAGGGTCCCGGGGGTCCACCGGGTGGGGCCACCTGCCCCGGGGGCCACATGGGCTGTAGGGGGTGCGCCTTGGCCTATATGGGCCAAGGGCACCAGCCCCAAGAGGCCCATGCACCAAAGGGACAAGAGGAGGGGAGAGTCCTAAAGGGGCAAGGCACCTCCGAGGTGCCTTGGGGAGGATGGACTCCTTCCCCCCCTTAGCCGCACCCTTCCTTGGAGGAAGGGGCAAGGCTGCGCCCTCCCCCTCTCCCTTGGCCCTATATATAGTGGGGGAAGGGAGGGCAACGATACCTAAGGCCTGGCGCCTCCCTCTCCCTCCCACGACACATCTCCCTCCTCCCGCAGCGCTTAGCGAAGCCTTGTTGGAATCCCGCTACTTCCACCACCACGCCGTTGTGCTGCTGGATCTCCATTAACCTCTCCTCCCCCCTTGCTGGATCAAGAAGGAGGAGACGTCGCTGCTCCGTACGTGTGTTGAACGCGGAGGTGCCGTCCGTTCGGCGCTAGGATCATCGGTGATTTGGATCACAACGAGTACGACTCCATCTACCCCGTTCTCTTGAAAGCTTCCGCGCGCGATCTACAAGGGTATGTAGATCCACTCCTCCCTCGTTGCTAGATGACTCCATAGATAGATCTTGGTGACACGTAGGAAAATTTTGAATTTATGCTACGTTCCCCAACAGTGGCATCATGAGCTAGGTCTATGCGTAGTTTCTATGCACGAGTAGAACACAAAGTAGTTGTGGGCGTTGATTTTGTTCAATATTCTTACCGTTACTAGTCCAATCTTGATTCAGCGGCATTGTGGGATGAAGCGGCCCGGACCGACCTTACACGTACTCTTACGTGAGACTGGTTCCACCGACTGACATGCACTAGTTGCATAAGGTGGCTAGCGGGTGTCTGTCTCTCCCACTTTAGTCGGATCGGATTCGATGAAAAGGGTCCTTATGAAGGGTAAATAGCAATTGGCATATCACGTTGTGGTTTTTGCGTAGGTAAGAAACGTACTTGCTAGAAACCCATAGCAGCCACGTAAAACATGCAAACAACAATTAGAGGACGTCTAACTTGTTTTTGCAGGGTATGCTATGTGATGTGATATGGCCAAAGGATGTGATGAATGATATATGTGATGTATGAGATGATCATGTTCTTGTAATAGGAATCACGACTTGCATGTCGATGAGTATGACAACCGGCAGGAGCCATATGAGTTGTCTTTATTTATTTATGACCTGCGTGTCAACATAAACGTCATGTAATTACTTTACTTTATTGCTAACCGGTAGCCATAGAAGTAGAAGTAATAGTTGGCGAGACAACTTCATAAAGACACGATGATGGAGATCATGATGATGGAGATCATGATGATGGAGATCATGGTGTCATGCCGGTGACGATGATGATCATGGAGCCCCGAAGATGGAGATCTAGAGGAGTAAAGTGATGATGGCCATATCATGTCACTATTTGATTGCATGTGATGTTTATCATGTTTATACATCTTATTTGCTTAGAACGACGGTAGTAAATAAGATGATCCCTCATAATAATTTCAAGAAGGTGTTCCCCCTAACTGTGCACCGTTGCGACAGTTCGTTGTTTCGAAGCACCACGTGATGATCGGGTGTGATAGATTCTAACGTTCACATACAACGGGTGTAAGACAGATTTACACACGCAAAACACTTAGGTTGACTTGACGAGCCTAGCATGTGTATAGACATGGCCTCGGAACACAAGAGACCGAAAGGTCGAGCATGAGTCGTATGGTAGATACGATCAACATGAAGATGTTCACCGATGTTGACTAGTCCGTCTCACGTGATGATCGGACACGGCCTAGTTGACTCGGATCATGTAATCACTTAGATGACTAGAGGGATGTCTATCTGAGTGGGAGTTCATAAGATGAACTTAATTATCCTGAACATAGTCAAAAGGTCTTCGCAAATTATGTCATAGCTCGCGCTTCAGTTCTACTGTTTAGATATGTTCCTAGAGAAAATTTAGTTGAAAGTTGATAGTAGAATTATGCGGACTAGGTCCGTAAACTGAGGATTGTCCTTATTGCTTCATAGAAGGCTTATGTCCTTAATGCACCGCTCAGTGTGCTGAACCTCGAACGTGGTCTGTGGATGTTGCGAACATCTGACATACACGTTTTGATGACTACATGATAGTTCGGTAATGTTAAATGGTTTAGAATTGAGGAACCGAAGACATTTTTGAAATGTCGCGGAACATATGAGATGTTTCAAGGGCTGAAATTGGGATTTCAGGCTCGTGCCCACGTCAAGAGGTATAAGACCTCCGACGATTTTCCTAGCCTGCAAACTAAGGGAGAAAAGCTCAATCGTTGAGCTTGTGCTCAGATTGTCAGAGTACAACAATCGCTTGAATCGAGTGGGAGTTGATCTTCCAGATGAAATAGTGATGGTTCTCCGAAGCCATTACCACCAAGCTACTAGAGCTTCGTGATGAACTATAATATATCGGGGACATATATGATGATCCTTGAGGTATTCGCGATGTTTGACACCACAAAAGTAGAAATCAAGAAGGAGCATCAATTGTTGATGATTGGTGAAACCACTAGTTTCAAGAAGGGCAAGGGCAAGAAGGGATACTTCATGAAACGACAATTCAGCTGCTGCTCTAGTGAAGAAACCCAAGGTTGAACCCAAACCCGAGACTGAGTGCTTCTGTAATAAGGGGAACAACCACTGGAGCAGAATTACCCTAGATACTTGGTAGATGAGAAGGCTGGCAAGGTCGATAGAAGTATATTGGATATACATTGTGTTGATGTGTACTTTACTAGTACTCCTAGTAGCACCAGGGTATTAGATACCGGTTCGGTTGCTAAGTGTTAGTAACTCGAAATAAAAGCTACGGAATAAACGGAGACTAGCTAAAGGTGAGCTGACGATATGTGTTGGAAGTGTTTCCAATGTTGATATGATCAAGCATCGCACGCTCCCTCTACCATCGAGATTGGTGTTAAACCTAAATAATTGTTATTTGGTGTTTGCGTTGAGCATAGACATGATTGGATTATGTCTATCGCAATACAGTTATTCATTTAAGGAGAATAATGGTTACTCTGTTTATTTGAATAATACCTTCAATGGTCTTGCACCTAAAATGAATGGTTTATTGAATCTCGATCGTAGTGATACACATGTTCATGCCAAAAGATATAAGATAGTAATGATAGTACCACCTACTTGTGGCACTGCCACTTAAGTCATATCGGTATAAAACGCATGAAGAAGCTCCATGTTGATGGATCTTTGGGCTCACTCGTTTTTGAAAGGTTTGAGACATGCGAACCATGTCTATTGGTGTATATGCATGAAGAAACTCCATGCAAATGGACCGTTTGGACTCACTTGATTTTGAATCACTTGAGACATGCAAATCATACCACATGGGAAAGATGACTGAAAGCCTCGTTTTTCAGTAAAATGGAACTAGAAAGCAACTTGTTGGAAGTAATACATTTTGATGTGTGTAGTCCAATGAGTGCTGAGACATGTAGTGGATATCGTTATGTTCTTACTTCACAGATGATTTGAGTAGATGTTGAGTATATTTACTTGATGAATCACGAGTCTGAATTATTGAAAGGTTCAAGTAATTTCAGGGTGAAGTTGAAAGATCGTCGTGACAAGAGGATAAAATATCTATGATATGATCATAGAGATGAATATCTGAATTACGAGTTTGGCACAGAATTAAGACATTGTGGAAATTGTTTCACAACTAATACAGCCTGGAACACCATAGTGTGATGGTGTGTCCGAACATCATAACTGCACCCTATTGGATATGATGCATACCATGATGTCTCTTATCGAATTACCACGATAGTTTATGGGTTAGGCATTAGAGACAACCACATTCACTTTAAATAGGGCACCACGTAATTCCGATGAGATGACACCGTATGAACTATGGTTTAGGGAAACCTAAGATGTCATTTCTTAAAAGTTTGGGGCTGCGATGCTTATGTGAAAAAGTTTCAGGCTAATAAGCTCGAACCCAAAGCGGATAAATGCATCTTCATAGGACACCCAAAACAGTTGTGTATACCTCCTGTCTCAGATTCGAAAGCAATAAGGGATTGTTTCTACAATCGGGTCCTTTCTCGAGGAAAAGTTTCTCTCGAAAGAATTGAGTGGGAGGATGGTGGAGACTTGATGAGGTTATTAAACCGTCTCTTCAACTAGTGTGTGGCAGGGCACAGGAAGTTGTTCCTGTGGCACCTACACCAATTGAAGTGGAAGCTTATGATAGTGATCATGAAACTTCAGATCAAGTCACTATCAAACCTCGTAGGATGACAAGGATGCGTACTACTTCAGAGTGGTACGTAATCCTGTCTTGGAAGTCATGTTGCTAGACAACAATGAACCTACGAGCTATGGAGAAGCGGTGGTGGGCCTGGATTCCGATAAATGGCTCGAGGCCATATAATCCGAGAGAGGATCCATATATGAAAACAAAGTGTAGACTTTGGAAGAACTACTTGATGGTCGTAAGGCTATTAAGTACATATGGATTTTAAAAGGAAGACGGACAATGATGGTAAATGTCGCCATTAAGAAAGCTCGACTTGTCGTTAAGATGTTTTCCGACAAGTTCAAGGAGTTGACTACGATGAGACTTTCTCACTCGTAGCGATGCTAAGAGTCTGTTGGAATTATATTAGCGATTACTGCATTATTTATGAAATCTTGCAGATAGGATGTCAAAACATTGTTTCCTCGACGTTTTCTTGAGGAAAGGTTGTATGTGATACAACCAGAAGGTTTTAACAATCCTGAAAGATGCTAACAAGTATGCAAAGCTCTAGCGATCCTTCTAAGGACTAGAGTAAGCATCTCGGAGTTGGAATATACGCTTTGATGATGATCAAAGATTTTGGTGTATACAAAGTTTATGAGAAACTTGTATTTCCAAAGAAGTGAGTGGGAGCACTATAGAATTTCTGATGAATATATGTTGTTGACATATTGTTGATCAGAAATGGCGTAGAATTTCTGGAAAGCATATAGGGTTATTTGGAAAGTGTTTTTCAATGGAAAGCCTGGATTAAGCTACTTGAGCATTGAGCATCAAGATCTATAAGGATAGATCAAAACGCTTAAATGGTACTTTCAAATGAGCACATTCCTTGACATGATCTTGAAGGTGTTCAAGATGAATCAGTCAAAGAAGGAGTTCTTGCCTGAGTTGTAAGGTATGAAGTTAAGACTTAAAGCTCGACCACGGCAGAATAGAGAGAAAGGACGAAGGTCGTCCCCTATGCTTAAGACATAGGCTCTACAGTATGCTATGCTGTGTACCGCACTTGAAGTGTGCCTTGCCATGAGTCAGTCAAGGGGTACAAGAGTGATCTAAGAATGGATCACAGGACAGCGGTCAAAGTTATCCTTAGTAACTAGTGGACTAAGGAATTTTCTCGATTATGGAGGTGGTAAAGAGTTCGGCGTAAAGAGTTACGTCGATGCAAGCATAACACCTATCCAGATAGCTCTGAGTAGAGATACCGGATACGTATAATGGAGCAACAATTTAGAATAGCTCCAAGTAGAACAGTTATTTGAAATGGCTCCAAATATAGCGTAGTAGCTGCATCTACAAGATGACATAAGAAATTTGCGAAGTACATACGGATCTGAATGTTGCAGACCCATTGACTAAAACCTCTCTCACAAGCAACATGATCAAACCCAGAACTCATTGAGTGTTAATCACATAGTGATGTGAACTAGATTATTGACTCTAGTAAACTCTTTGGATGTTGGTTACATGGCGATGTGACCTGTGAGTGTTGATCACATGGCGATGTGAACTAGATTATTGACTCTAGTGCAAGTGGGAGACTATTGGAAATATGCCCTAGAGGCAATAATAAACTAGTTATTATTATATTTCCTTGTTCATGATAATCGTTTATTATCCATGCTAGAATTGTATTGATAGGAAACTCAGATACATGTGTGGATACATAGACAACACCATGTCCCTAGTAAGCCTCTAGTTGACTAGCTCATTGATCAATAGATGGTTACGGTTTCCTGACCATGGACATTGGATGTCGTTGATAACGGGATCACATCATTGGGAGAATGATGTGATGGACAAGACCCAATCCTAAGCATAGCACAAGATCGTGTAGTTCGTATGCTAAAGCTTTTCTAATGTCAAGTATCATTTCCTTAGACCATGAGATTGTGCAACTCCCGGCTACCGTAGGAGTGCTTTGGGTGTACCAAACGTCACAACGTAACTGGGTGGCTATAAAGGTGCACTACGGGTATCTCCGAAAGTGTCTGTTGGGTTGGCACGAATCGAGACTGGGATTTGTCACTCCGTGTGACGGAGAGGTATCTCTGGGCCCACTCGGTAGGACATCATCATAATGTGCACAATGTGATCAAGGAGTTGATCACGGGATGATGTGTTACGGAACGAGTAAAGAGACTTGCCGATAACGAGATTGAACAAGGTATCGGGATACCGACGATCAAATCTCGGGCAAGTATCGTACCGCTAGACAAAGGGAATTGTATATGGGATTGATTAAGTCCTTGACATCGTGGTTCATCCGATGAGATCATCGTGGAACATGTGGGAGCCAACATGGGTATCCAGATCCCGCTGTTGGTTATTGACCGGAGAGTCATCTCGGTCATGTCTGCATGTCTCCCGAACCCGTAGGGTCTACACACTTAAGGTTCGGTGACGCTAGGGTTATAGAGATATTAGTATGCGGTAACCCGAAAGTTGTTCGGAGTCCCGGATGGGATCCCAGACATCACGAGGAGTTCCGGAATGGTCCGGAGGTAAATAATTATATATAGGAAGTGCTATTTCGGCCATCGGGACAAGTTTCGGGGTCACCGGTATTGTATCGGGACCACCGGAAGGATCCCGGGGGTCCACCGGGTGGGGCCACCTGCCCCGGGGGACACATGGGCTGTAGGGGGTGCGCCTTGGCCTATATGGGCCAAGGGCACCAGCCCCAAGAGGCCCACGCGCCAAAGGGACAAGAGGAGGGGAGAGTCCTAAAGGGGGAAGGCACCTCCGAGGTGCCTTGGGGAGGATGGACTCCTCCCCCCCTTAGCCGCACCCTTCCTTGGAGGAAGGGGCAAGGCTGCGCCATCCCCCTCTCCCTTGGCCCTATATATAGTGGGGGGAAGGGAGGGCAACGGTACCTAAGGCCTGGAGCCTCCCTCTCCCTCCCACGACACATCTCCCTCCTCCCGCAGCGCTTAGCGAAGCCCTGTTGGAATCCCGCTACTTCCACCACCACGCCGTTGTGCTGCTGGATCTCCATTAACCTCTCCTCCCCCCTTGCTGGATCAAGAAGGAGGAGACGTCGCTGCTCCGTACGTGTGTTGAACGCGGAGGTGCCGTCCGTTCGGCGCTAGGATCATCGGTGATTTGGATCACGACGAGTACGACTCCATCAACCCCGTTCTCTTGAACGCTTCCGCACGCGATCTACAAGGGTATGTAGATCCACTCCTCCCTCGTTGCTAGATGACTCCATAGATAGATCTTGGTGACACGTAGGTAAATTTTGAATTTATGCTACGTTCCCCAACAGTTAGATCAACAATAATGCATATGAGAGCCACTCAACATTTTCATCATGGTCTTCTCCTCTCGACCCCGAAAGAAAAGAAATAAAACTATTTACACGGGAAAGCTCCCAACAAGCAAAAGAAGAATTGAGAAATCTTTTTGGGTTTTATTTTAATTACTACTACTACAAGCATGGAAAGTAAACTAGCTAAAAGCTACAACTTATTTTTTGGATTTTTATTAAGGTTTTTCAAACACACAAGAAGAATGTTGGAAAAGAAAATAAACTAGCATGGATAGTACAATGAAAAAATATGAGCACCGACAACTGGAATGGGTGTGTGAACATGAATGTAATGTCGGTGAGAAATACGTACTTCCCCAAGCTTAGGCTTTTGGCCTAAGTTGGTCTATGGCCACGACTCAAAGCCGACCTCTCCGGTGTACGGAGGAGTGTCCTCTAGGTGCCACTGGTTGGCGATCTCCTCTGGATCCCACTGATAAACAGACTATCGATAAGGGTCAAGTGGTGGCTCCGGTTCAGGCTCTGGAACTTGTGTCAGGCTCCAGTACGCATAAATGGCTTTGGGTAGGATGAGGTACGTTCTTGAAAGTATGTTAAACAGAGAGGGTGCAGGCAAGGTAATAATCTCACAGTAATTTTTATCAAATATCAATTTATACTTAAGCGTCTTCTTCTTATCTTTAACAATAAAGTCATGTGCTACCATACTCTTATAATCTAGAAAAATAGGGGGCAGCAACTTTTCCTCTTTCTCATAATGCCTAATAGGTATCCCAAAGTGTGCAGCAAGGTGCGAAGCAAAGATGCCTCCGAAGATGGGGCCCTTTCTACGGTTCAGATTTAATCGTTCAGCAACAATAGCGCCTAAACTGAAAGTTGTATCACGAAACAAAGCATGGCGCAAAATAACAATATCAGGGGCACTAAGATTTCCACTGTTCCCGCGACCAATTAAGCATCCACTAGCAAATATTGCAAAGTAACGTAGAACAGGAAAATGTATGCTAGTAATTCTTGCATCGGAAACTTTCCTCGTTTCCCCTACAGCAATCGTATCAATAAACCCCTCCACATTATTACGATGTGGTTCCTTGATGCTGCCCGCAAAGGGTATCTTACAGACCCGGAAAAAAATCATATAGTGACATCTCCTTAACCTCATCATATAAGTAAAATTCCACTTAAGGTGGTGATTCCTTACCATGAAAGTAAAAAATTTGCATGAAAATATTAGTGAGGAGGAGATACTGTTCACGCTGGTCGCGAAGGAAGTCGGTGAGGCCTGCGTTCTTAGCCAAATAATAAAAGTCATCATGAATCCCGACTGCTCTCAAGAACTCATCACATGGCCATTCGCACGGCCGAACCTCCGCAGTGCGAGGGAGATTATATTTGGGCTTCTTATTCTCTTCACTCTGCTTATCCTTCGAGCTTCGGCTCGAAGAGCCGCTCAACAATCTCTTCATCATTTTCTCTCTCTGAAAAATTTCTGAAATTTTTAGTGACTCAAAATAAAAGTGAATCAAACTCAACAAGATTGATAGCAACTACTCCTACAAGTGACTAGAGGCCATATCATGAATTAAAACTACTTTTGACCACATAAATTTGACATGCAAGCTCAAGAACAGGGTCACCTAAGAAGCAAAAATTTGCAATGAATAAAGCACTATAACAAAAACTAATTGGACCATTGGAGGAGTCACATACCGAAGAACAATCCCCCAAAGCAGTCTTGTGAATGGAGCTTTGAGCTAGGATATCAAAAATGGCAGCAAGATGAGCTAGAACTCAGGTTTGAGCTGTGGGACGATTTTTTTTTGGAGGAAGACGAAGTGTGTGGGTGCTGGAATAAGTGGAGGGGCACACATGGGGTCCACGAGGTAGGGGCGTGCCCTGGACCCTCGTGGCCAGGTGGTGTGGCCCCCTGGTGTGTTCTCAGTGCTAGATATTCTTAAATATTCTACAAAAACCATCTAAAATTTTCAGGACATTTGGAGAACTTTTATTTTCGGGGTATTATTTATTGCAAGAATAATTCAGAAAACAGACAGAAAATACTATTTTTTTCTTTATTTAATCTAAATAACAAGAAGTAAAAGGAGGGTACACAGAGTTGTGCTTTCTAACTTCATCCATCTCATGCTCATCAAAAGGAATCCACTAACAAGGTTGATCAAGTATTGTTAACAAACTCTTTCTGAATTGCATGAAACCGGAGAATTTTCGAATAACACTAAGTTACTTCAACGGGGATATGCACGTCCCCAACAATAAGAATATCATATTTCTTCTTGATAGTAGGAAGACGAAATTCAAAACCTCCAATAGTTATTGTTGAAGTTTTTCCAATAGAATTGATACTGTGGACTTGAGGTTGTTTCCTCGAAAAGTGTACTGTATGCTCATTACCATTAACATGAAAAGTGACATTGCCTTTGTTGCAATCAATAACAGCCCCTGCAGTATTCAAAAAGGGACTACCAAGGATAATAGACATACTATCGTCCTCAGGAATATCAAGAATAACAAAGTCCGTTAAAATAGTAACGTTTGAAACCACAACAGGCACACCCTCACAAATACCGACATGTATAGCAGTTGATTTATCAGCCATTTGCAAAGATATTTCAGTAGGTGTCAACTTATTCAAATCAAGTCTATGATATAAAGAGAGAGGCATAACACTAACACCAGCTCCAAGATCACATAAAGCAGTTTTAAGATAGTTTCTCTTAATAGAGCATGGTATAGTTGGTACTCCAGGATCTCCTAGTTTCTTTGGTATTCCACCCTTAAAAGTATAATTAGCAAGCATGGTGGAAATTTCAGCTTTCGGTATCTTTCTTTTATTTGTGACAATATCTTTCATATACTTAGCATAAGGTTTCATTTTAAGCATATCAGTTAAATGCATACGCAAAAAGATAGGTCTAATCATTTCAGCAAAGCACTCAAAATCCTCATCATCCTTTTTCTTGGATGATTTATGAGGAAAAGGCATGGGTTTCTGAACCGATGGTTCTCTTTCTTTACCGTGCTTCCTAGGAACAAAGTCTCTCTTATCATAACGTTGATTCTTTGATTGTGGGTTATCAAGATCAACTGCAGGTTCAATCTCTACATCATTGTTATTGCTAGGGTGAGCATCAACATGAACATCATCATTAACATTATCACTAGGTTCATGTTCATTACCAGGTTGTGTTTCAACATCAGAAACAGAAATATCATTGGGATTCTCAGGTGTGTCAACAACAGGTTCACTAGCAGCATGCAAAGTCCTATCATTTTTCTTTTTCTTCTTCTTAGAAGGACTAGGTGCATCAACATTAGCTCTCTGAGAATCTTGCTCAATTCTCTTAGGGTGGCCCTCAGGATACAAAGGTTCTTGAGTCATTCTACCCCCTCTAGTCACAACTCTAACAACATTATCATTTTTCTTATTATTTAATTCATTGGGCAAATCATCTTGAGCTTTAAGCACTTGTTCTACTTGAGTGGTAACCATAGATGCATGTTTACTAATAAGTTTAAGCTCACCTTTAACTCTAGACATATAATCACTCAGGTGTTCAATCATATAAGCATTACGTTTCAATTGTCTACCAACATAAGCATTAAAGTCTTCTTGTTTAACAATAAAATTATCAAACTCGTCCAAGCATTGGGTAGCAAACTTAGTAGATGGGATTTCAACCTTATTAAATCTATATAGATAATTTACCTTTACTACCTATGTCGGGTTATCAAGACCATGTATTTCTTCAATAGGTGGTAAATTCTTAACATCTTCAGCTTTAATACGCTTTTCTTTCATGGATTTCTCCGCCTCTTGCATATCTCGAGACTAAGAAATAGAATACCCCTTTTCTTCGAAGTTGGTTTAGGAGTTGGTTCAGGAAGTGTCCAATTATTATCATTACTCAACATATTATTCAATAGCAATTCAGCTTGCTCAGCAGTTCTTTCCCTGAAAACACAACCAGCACAACTATCCAGGTGGTCTCTCGAATCATCGGTTAGTCCATTATAAAAGATATCAAGTATTTCATTTTTCTTGAGAGGATGATCAGGCAAAGCATTAAGTAATCAGAGAAGCCTCCCCCAAGCTTGTGGGAGACTCTCTTCTTCAATTTGCACAAAATTATATATTTCCCTTAAGGCAACTTGTTTCTTATGAGTGGGGAAATATTTAGTAGAGAACTAATAAATCATATCCTAGAGAATACGCACACAACCAGGATCAAGAGAATTAAACCATATTTTAGCATCACCCTTTAATGAGGACGGAAATAACTTAAGGATATAGTAGTAATGAATTTTCTCCTCATTAGTGAACAGGGTGGCTATATCATTTAATTTAGTAAGATAATCCACAACAGTTTCAGATTCATAGCCATAAAACGGATTAGATTCAACCAAAGTAATTATCTCAGGACCGATAGAGAAATCATAATCCTTATCAGAAATACAGATAGGTGAAGTAGGAAAAGCAGGGTCATATTATATTCTAGCATTCGAAGATTTTTCTTTCATCTTAGCTAACAGTTTCTTAAGATCATATCTATCTTTGCAAGCTAAAAGATCTCTAGCAGTTTCTTCATCCATAACATAACCCTTAGGTACATCAGGCAATTCATATCTAGGGGGAGAATCTTCATCATCACTTTCATCGATATTATCAGTTTCAATAATTTCATTCTCTCTAACCCTAGCAAGTTGTTCATCAAGAAATTCACCTAATGGCACAGTATTATCAAGCATAGAAGTAGTTTCATCATAAGCATAATGTATAGCAGAAGTGGCATCATCAACAACATGTGACATATCAGAATCAATAGCAGGTGTAGGTGTCGCAAGTTTACTCAAAACAGAAGGTGACTCAAGTGCAGAGCTAGATGGAAGTTCCTTACCTCCCCTCGTAGTTGAGGGAAAAATCTTGGTTCTTTCATCTTTCAAGTTCCTCATAGTGATCAATAGATATAAATCCCAAGTGACTCAAAGAATAGAGCTATGCTGCCTGGCAACGGCGCCAGAAAATAGTCTTGATAACCCACAAGCATAGGGGATCGCAACATTTTTCGAGGGTAGAGTATTCAACCCAAATTTATTGATTCAACACAAGAGGATCCAAAGAATATTCTCAAGTATTAGCAGTTGAGTTGTCAATTCACCCACACCTGAAAGACTTAATATCTGCAGCAAAGTATTTAGTAGCAAAGTAGTATGGAAGTAAAGGTAACTGTGGCAATAGTAACAGTAGCAGTTTTGTAGTAATTGTAACAGTGGCAACGGAAAAGTAACTAAGCAAAGATCAATATGTGAAAAGCTCGTAGGCAATGGATCAGTGATGGATAATTATGTCAGATGTGATTCCTCATGCAACAGTTATAACACAGGGTGACACAGAACTAGCTCCAGTTCATCAATGTAATGTAGGCATGTATTTCGAATATAGCCATATGTGCTTATGGAAAAGAACTTGCATGACATCTTTTGTCCTACCCTCCCATGGCAGCGGGGTCCTATTGGAAACTAAGGGATATTAAGGCCTCCTTTTAATAGAGTACCGGACCAAAGCATTAACACTTAGTGAATACATGAACTCCTCAAACTATAGTCATCACCGGGAGTGGTCCCGTTTATTGTCACTTCGGGGTTACCGGATCATAACACATAGTAGGTGACTATTGACTTGCAAAATAAGATCAAGAACTCACATATATTCATGAAAACATAATAGGTTCAGATCTGAAATCATGGCACTCCGGCCCTAGTTACAAGCATTAAGCATAGCAAACTCATAGCAACATCAATCTCAGAACATAATGCACTACTGCAGGATGCTGCTAATGCGACACTATGATCAGATACCCTTCGACAAAACTGTGTGTGATGCCATAATCACAAACGGTGGTGTAAAATAACCGTCAAAAAGGTGGAAAACGTTTGTAATGGAGGACGCATCAAACACGGTTCAGATTTTAGTTCCGTGTGCGATGTAGGGCACACGGCTAACCCGTTCGAACTATTTGTGATGAGGAAGAACAACAGAAACGGGTAGCCATATCAATGTGTGTGCGATATACGGCATACAGTTCGCTCCGATGAACCGTTTGCTATTAGGGAGTGCAACATAAACGGTTAGCCAGATCAAGGTGTGTGTGATATAGGGCATACGGTTCACTCGGACGAACTGTTTTCGATTAGCGAACGCAAAAGAAACGGTTCAACTTAACAAGATGTGTGTGATACATGGCAAACGGCCGACTCAGATGAACTGTTTGCGATGAGAATTTACAACACAGACGGTTAATACAGTTAGTTTGTGTGCGATTCTGTGTGTACAAAAAACTTTGAAAAATGCAAACTAGTTGCTTGCGGTGGCTAGGAGTATCGCACACGATGCATTTCCTTATATTAACACTTGTGTGATAAATAACACGTGGCACCAGATACGGTATTCGGGTTGTGTGTGTGCTCCACTTAGTCTTCCCGCGCTCCACATGGGTGAATTGTGAAATCCACGCCTATTCCCTCACCGGTTTCCCGCCACCAGCTAACGGCTTGCTGCATATAACCCAGGCGGCAACACACCACCGTGACACTCTGTGAAGATCTAGTCCTCACCCATCTACCATTAGTTATTCCAAGCATGCCAGGAAACGACCAAAGCTTCGACGTCGACACCTACCTGCGTTACATCTTCGACGAGGAGAATGAGCCGGAGCAGGTCGGGGAGCAAGAGCTTCATCGGCCGGTGCAGGCACCATGGCCCATCGGCAACAATATCGGCATCACAGTCCTTGGGAGCACAATCGACATATTGCAGAGGAGGTGTGGTGAGCAGTTTGTCATCCACCGTGAAAAAGATCCAGAGCTGCTCGGCGGCATGATCAACGACCCACCCAAAGAACCGCCATCACCAGTGCTCAACGAGAGCATGATGCCCCATAAGGAATGTGCAGAGGACCTCTATGATTCAGTCAAGACAAAGGCAGCCTGCAACTTCATCATTTCCCGCGGCGGCCGTGTCAACCTCGATCCCGATGATGTGGTGGCTGTTGGTGTTCTGAAAAGGGGGGTCCCCAGACTTGCCTGCCTGCGTTCCACGACGTGGCTTTGCTAGCAGGCTTGTACGGCCCATCTTCGTCAACAAGGAATCAAGACCCTCGCGAGGGGCCAAGCCTCGCGAGGCGGACGACACAAGACCTCCTCGGGAGTGGCCTCACCAGGCTGGCTCGTGAGGGGCGGAGAGTTCAAGACCAGGCAAACCTTGCGAGGTTCTCTTGACGTAAGACATGATGATTGAGACCAGGTGGGCGCCAGGCGGGCGCCAGCGTGACCTTGTTTCCTCTTTGGTGCTAAGGGGGCAAGCGCAGGCACGGAGTACCGAGGCATCAAGCAAAGGTTTCCATATTGGTGCAACGAGACCAAGACCAGAAGGACGGCAGGACGGAGGTCACCGTGGCGCCCAAGACGGTGTCACCACCAGAGCCTTTGGCAGGCGAAGACTGCTTTTGTCAGGATAACTTGTACTAGCTGCCTCCTTTCAAATTGGCTGTTGTTGGCTCCCTTCCTGCTCAATATTTGGGGAGAGGACCAAGGCCACTATAAATAGAACTAGCCACCACCGTATCTAGAGGAGGAGAGATCTGAGATTGGAGCCACCACATCCTCGGCGGCTGTAACACCCACGATGCGGCTATATCTCCCATGTGTCGGAGCACGACTTAGAGGCATAACCGCATAGTAGGCATGTCGCAAGAGGGTTAATCTTTACACATCCCATGTACTGAATAAGAAAGGGATAAAGAGCTGGCTTACAATCGCCACTTCACACAATACATAAATATAGCATTACATCATCCAGGATAAAATCATGGTCTGACTACGGAACCAAATAAAGAAAGACAACCCCTAATGCTATAGATCCCCGATCGCCCCAACTGGGCTCCTCTACTGATCGACAGGAAACGAAACAACACAACGAACAAGATCTTCATCGAGCTCCCACTTGAGCTGGGTTGCGTCACCTGCACTGGTATCATCGACACCTACAACTGGTTTTGGAAGAATCTGTGAGTCACGAGGACTCAGCAATCTCACACCCTCACGATTAAGACTACTTAAGCTTATGGGTAGGAACAGGTAGTGAGGTGGAGCTGTAGCAAGCACTAGCATATATGGTGGCTAACTCACGCAAATGAGAGCGAGAAGAGAACCAAAGCACGGTCGTGAACTAGAAGTGATCAAGAAGTGGTCCTGAAACTACTTACGTTCAAACAAAACTCCAAAACCGTGTTCACTTCCCGGACCCCACCGAGAAGAGACCATCACGGCTACACACGCGGTTGATGCATTTTAAATTAATTTAAGTGTCAGGTTTTCTACAATCGGATATTAACAAATTCCCATCTGCCGAAAACCGCGGGCACGACTTTCGAAATTTCAAACCCTGCAGGGGTGTCCCAACTCCATCACAAGCTCACACGGTCAACGAATGATATTCCTTCTCCCAGGAAAACCCGATCAGACTCAGAATCCCGGTTTCAAGACATTTCGACAATGGTAAAACAAGACCAGCAAGACCGCCTGATGCGCCGACATCCCGATAGGAGTTGCACATATCTCGTTCTTAGGGCAACACCGGATGAACACTACGTACAGCTCAAACCAACCCTCAAGTTTCCCCGAGGTGGCGCCGCAAGCGGCTCTATTTCAGACCAACACTTAGAGAAGCACTGGCCCGGAGGGGTTAAAATAAAGATGACCCTTGAGTCTGCAGAACCCAAGGGAAGGTGATAGGTTGTTAGTGCAAATGTAAAACCAAGGTTGGGCCTTGCTGGAGGAGTTTTATTCAAGGCGAACTGTCAAGGGGTTCCCATTTTAACCCAACCGCGTAAGGAACGCAAAATCAAGGAACATAACACCGGTATGACGGAAACTAGGGCGGCAAGAGTGGAACAAAACACCAGGCATAAGGCCGAGCCTTCCACCCTTTACCAAGTGTATAGATGCATTAAATAATTAAATAAGAGATATTGTGATATCCCAAAAAAATATCCATGTTCCAACAAGGAACAAACTCCACCTTCACCTGCAACTAGCAACGCTATAAGAGGGGCTGAGCAAAGCGGTAACATAGCCAAACTAAATAAGAGTTTGCTAGGAAAGGTGGGTTAGAGGCTTGACATGGCAATAAGGGAGGCGTGGTATAGCAAGTGGTAGGTATCGCGGCATAGCAATAGAGCGAACAACTAGAAAGCAAAGATAGAAGTGATTTCGATGGTATGGTCATCTTGCCTGAGATCCCGCAAGGAAGAAGAACAAGTCCATGAAGAAGACAAACGGACGTAGTCGAATGGATCCTCACAAACGCGACGTTAACGGAACTAATCCGAAGAAGCAACACCGGAAAGAAGCCAACAACATAGTAAACAACCACCACATAAGCATGGCATAATGCACAACCAAGTATGATGCATGTCCGGTTTAAATAAACAAGGTATGGCATGGCAAAGTGCATAAACAATCCTACAAATTAAGTGGAGCTCAATATGCAACTCCGTTGCATATTGATGAAACACCACGTGACTTATTTAGTTCTCCGTCGTTTATGTACCCAACAATATTAAATGTTTATTAACATGGCAAGAGGGTGAAGCATATGAAAAATAACTGTCTAGTCCAGTTTAAAAGAGGCCAGAACAACAAACAACAGTTCCGGTAAATCCTCATGTGCATTTAGCAATTTAATGCAAAACAACAATTTTAAACCTCTTAATGTTGTTAACATGATGCGGATGACATGAACAAGTTATATGCAATTTTATGAAAAAGTTGACATGAGCGTGATGAGAGCATTTGTCACTGTGGTAGAAAGAAAGGGGTGCCACAACGATGAAACAGAAATGATGTCGCGGCAACATTCCGATAATCCGGTAGCTCACGGGGATACCGGTGCAAAAGGAAAAGTGACGGAAGCGTGTCATGCAAGGATGGTGGGGTGCTCCTGGAAACCGGGTGTCCCACATGATGGTGGTAAGACAAAAGAGGGGCTTCATGCAATGAACAACTCGGACACGGAGCAAACACGGGCATCTCATACACCACACATGCATTCGTCCACGGGCGGTCGTTTTCGGCGGTATACCTTTAAAGCATGCAAACGGGACGGTTCGAGTTCGTCGAGGGAAGTAGAGGAAGTAGTCGTTCCCGCGATGGTAGTAGAAGTAGTGGTACTATCGGTCCTCGGCGATGGTAGTGGTACTAGCGATCTTGGTGGCGGTAGTCGTTCACGTTCTTAGTTGCACAATTTTCCGTAGATGTTCGGGGTCACGGCGAGGGACTTGATGTCCACGGAGGCTTCGAGGGTCAACCGTAGTTGTTCTCGTATCATCGTGGAAGTAGTCGTACTCGGTGATAGTGATACTTGGCATTTCATTCGGTACTCGTTCGAGTATCCGTGTGGTCTTGTCGGTGGTGTACTTGGTGAATTCCAGGTCTTGGCATTCTTGGCGATTTCGAAGAGGGCGGTAAAGGTACTTGGCGCGTCACCGTGTAGACGTACTTGGAGAACCCAAAATGCTCCTCCTCGAGGAGGGTGCAATGGAGGTAGCGTCAAGCGGGCAGCGAGGGAAGGAGCAGGGGCTCATTGGACTATGATGGAGACTTGCAACTGCGGCTTCTTGGAAGGAGACCGGCGCCAAGGAAGAGGTCCGGAGCTCGAGGACGAGTCAGTGTCCGACGCGGAGATGTCGTATGGTAGTATCAGGACGAAGGCGCGGAGTTGTCCAGCTGGACGCGGTCAGGTGCAGGAGGGAGCTCCGGGAAGCGACGGCGGCGCTGCTCGGCGGAAGCAAAGGGTGGCGTCGGATCATGGCCGCAGTTTGTCCAGGGAGACGGGGGAGACTAGGGCCAGTCGAGGCTGAACATGGAGGGAGCAGTGGACGGAGCCCGGACTAGGAGTTGAGGCGGTGGAGCTCCTGCTCAACGACGGGGGAGGCAGGAAGGAGGAGGCGCTCGGGGAAGCTCGACTCTAAAAGTTCTGGCGTGGGAGGCCGGATGCGACGTCATGGGGAGGCGGCGACGCGGAGGAGGGGAGGCAGCAAGGGCATCGCGAGGAAGGAGGGCATCGAGGGAGAGGGACGGTTTGGTCGCAGGCGCTGTGGGGATCGAGAGAGAGATGGCTTCTGGCGGCGGTGAGGGAACGAGGGAATGGAGGGGATCGAGCGATCCTCCTGGCGGCGCGAGGGGAACGCGAGAGGGAGAGAGGTTGTGCGGGCTAGGGTTAAGAAGGTTAGGTGGGCTTTGGCCTTGGGCCGGCCCAGTAGAGAGGGAGGGGCTGCCCTAGAGAGGCCAGCGGCTGGGCCTTAGGCCAAATTGGTGGGAAGGAAAAGGCTAGAGGCCTGGTCGGCTGACTCTCCCTCATATTTATCTTTATTTGCCAAAACAACGAATAACAAAGAAAGAAAATGAGAGAAATAAAAGGTCGGAGAAGGAATTTGGGCACGGGGATAATTTTCACGGACTCGTAAAAATGTGCATGGTCCGAGAAAATAGAAAAGGTCAAGTTTGAAAGATTAAGTTCAAATTCCTTTGAATTTAATTCAAAAGGTTTGAACTAGGACAGGTTTGTCAAAGTGCCCAAAAATGTTGAGAATTTAGGTGGAGCTCCGGAAAATGACGAAAGGACATATGGCAAAGTTAGAGGCCAAGAGTTGCGATAACTAAAGCATTGGGATTTTTGCAAGTGTGTTATGGTGAATTTCAAATTAAAGAAATATTGAATATAGCTCCCTACTATTGGGAGGATACATTTTAAAGAGAAACCACCATGTGAATTCCCTCGGTTTAAATGGCCTGAAAATCCATACCGTTTATTTATTTGAGTTGCAAAGATTAAAGGCATGATGGCATGATGACATGATGCAATGCAAAAATAAAAGAGCAAGCACAAGTGAAACACACGGTGATCGCGAAAATATGGAAGTCTTTTGAAGCGTCGATCTTGGGGCGTCACAACACTCCACCACTACGAGAGGATCTCGTCCCGAGATCTAGGATGGCATTGGAGAGAAATGGAAGAGAAAGAGGAGAGGTAAAACTAAGTTGCTTCTTTGACAAACGAATGAAACCACGAACCTTGAGAGTTTAACAATTTCGTGAAAAGAATACAACGAAGAAGAACGAAGTTGAAAACACTCCGTTAGAAAAGGGGAACAAGGAACCTTACTAGAACCTTGTAGGTTGAAAGACATCAGAAAAGGGTTGCAATGGACAAGAAGTATATGCAAGCAATCCGGTTGAAACGAGATGTACAAGGAACGATAAAGATCAATTACGACAACACTCCGGTTAGAAAATGAAAGGTAAAGAATATGAGCTTGGAAAAAAGAAAGCACTTGGATGAGAGTCCGGTTAGAAGAGGAATGATAGACACAACACCCCTGTTGAAACAAGATAGAGAAAGAATAAGAATGATATAATTTGGAGAACACTCCGGTACAAAAGAGAAGAAAACTTGATAAGATGAAAAGAAATTGAAGGAATGACACAACACTCCGGTTGATTGGATAAGCAAAGGAAAGAACATAGTCTTCACACTTCAAAATTATCAACAACGAAAGGATAAGCTTGTTGTGGGCTTATGGAAAACATTTCAAAACTGAGGTGAAATTCTGCCACTAACGAAAATAATAGATTGGATTGATACCAACAAGGAGACAAGAATCTTATTTCACCGGGAAGATAGATGAATTACTTGGGTCATTTATTAGCACCATAAATAGCAACAATCCTTAGGGAAAGCTTGAGGCGAAATATAACCCAAGATAACTCCAAGGAAGAGATTGATGGATTTAAAATACCTCATTCTTGATAACTTGTGAATCATGAAACACGAAGGGAAATTATCAAGAATGACATAAGACCACCTCAAAAGATAAGGTAGAAAGAATTGCACTTCGGAATGCAAGATGAAGAATGCTTGAACTCCTCAAAACAAGACATGTGTTGAGCACCATGTTTATTTGAGAGTATAGCTTGGCGTATCAAAAGTCCCAGAGAAATCTTGAAGAACGATCGAAGATTGAAAAGAATCCTTGATGAACCACCATGTAGAAAACTCTCGAATAACTCCGGATGGATAAAAAGAAGGTCGCAAGGAAAGGAAGCTTGAAAAAGAATAAGATGAATCCTTGCATTGATTAGATGGAGCTTTGCGACGAGGTAATGCAGAAAAACTTGGAACTCTGAAAAATAAAGATGAACAAATGAAATCAAGAATTTGATGAACCTCCAGAATAAGGAATTAATCACTTGGATGAAACAAGACTAAGAATTACATTATGCGTATCCCTCACCAATTTAAATTGATGACAAGCAACGGATTTGTCATACTACTTATTCTCGTAGAAAGGATTTAAGAGATATAGCGCAAACTTAATGGACCGCCGGTAGGATTTAACCAACGAATAAATTGATATGAAAGCAAAGGAAGAGAAATCTTGAACAAACCACCGTAAGAATTAAAAATGAAAGAAGAAAAGAGAACTAATCACTGGGAGGAATTAGAAAATGAATGAAGATACTTGAAGCAATTCAGATACAAGAGAAAACACAGAGATCATGAACTGACTAGAGAATACTTGAGCGATGCACCGGTAAGATTTGGAGAATGCGAGCTGAAAGCTGAAATTAATACTTCTGAGATGATGGCCTCCGGAGAATCAAACTGAAAAGACTCTTGAATTGCTCCGGATGGGTGAAAATAATATCTCACAATCGAAAATAATTGTGAGGATGGCATCAAGCTTGAACTACACATCTTTGGAAAAACGGGTGAGGATTTAAGAGGAGCTCTTCTTCGGTCTTCAAAATCTGAGAATTAATGACGACGAGAAACACCATCATGAATTGTTGGCGCACTCCGGAATGAAAAATAGAAAGGTTGAATCAACGATGAAAAGAATTTGACAGATCTTGGAGAAATACATATGACTGATGATAATTCACTCTTACGTCAAACTTGGAGAAGAATTAGAGAGTAACTCCGAGAAGATTAGAAGAGTCAGGTAAGATCCTGGGAAAAGACCTGTGGGTTAGGGCCCACTCAAAAGAAACACCTTTCGAATGATTTTGAAGAGAGATCGCACCGGTTGAATTAAATGGATTGAATGAGATAACAACCTCGAAATAACTTGAATGGATCGAGAGTGTAACCGTGAGTCTTCTGAGATATCTTCAGCACTCCGGAACAATTGAATAGCAAGCGGGGAATGATTATGTGGTGCACCGGCATGGGGAAGCATTTGAAACAAGGAAAAGAATGATCAACACCGAAAGCTTGAATTTAGCCCACCGAAGAAGAAAACGAAGAATGATGAACTTGAAGCTCCGTTAGCATCTTGTCGAGAACCACCGGATAAGAACATTGACGGAAAAGAATGGAGAGGCTTCCCATCAATAAAAGAATACTTGATTAAGAAATCTGAATCCTTGAAGAAAAAGGGTGGGAGGGTAGGAAAACAAAGGACAACTTGGGGACAGATGAAACGAACTACATTAAAAAAAATCGAGAGGTGATCTTGCGGATGTTTAAATGATCGGATCCACTTGAAGAGGAGCACACCGGATGAGAAGAATTTGAGAAGACAAACTCGATGATCAAGAAGGATTGATATTCACATAGGACCATGAGAACACCGCTTAGGAAAAGGTATGGAATCAACACTTGACATTGAAGCAACTCGAATACCACAAAAAAACAAAAAAAAACAAAGGATTGGTTTGCATAATAAGCCAAAACAAACATATGATAGATCCCATATCATATCATGCGTCTGTTGGAAGGATATTCTAGGAGCTACTTGAATTCCCACATATAAACTCCCGAAACTTTCTGGTTATGCACTCAGGTGTTGGGGATACAGGGGAAGCATAATATCTCACCCAAAACTAACAATTTCTACATCCAGCTGTATCCATCCTTCAACACATAACCAAGAAATCTTTGGAAATCATTTACCTCAACCTTCGAAAAGCATCCGTTATATGAGTTATGGCAATACTCCCAAACTCCCGCCCCGGTACTGGGTGGCGTCGAGGTTATCTCACCAACAACTGCATAAAAGAGATTTTCGATGTCGGTGAACTTAGGTATTCCAGAACTGCAACGTTAAAATTGTGACGACAACACCTCGGAGCTCAACTCCCCGGGACACTGCCACAACCCCTAAATGTTAGGAGGCACCAAGAACAATGTTCTCGTCACAAAACCATCAGAACGATTCCAAAATACCCGCGTGATCCTAAAAAAATCATGAAATTTGAGAAGAGAAGAGTCAAAACTCTACGTCAAGAGGCCTCACTAGAGCAACGAAGGGACTGAGGAGTAAAAAGAAACCTACACTCCGATATATATAATCCTAAGACTCAAAACATTTTCTTCTAGACTCAACAACGTCAACGATTCGATCAAGCAGGGGGCTCCTAAGTCGGGGATGGCTCTGATTACCAACTTGTAACACCCGAGATGCGACTATATCTCCCATGTGTCGGAGCACGACTTAGAGGCATAACCGCATAGTAGGCATGTCGCAAGAGGGTTAATATTTACACATCCCATGTACTGAATAAGAAAGGGATAAAGAGCTGGCTTACAATCGCCACTTCACATAATACATAAATATACCATTACATCATCAAGCATACAATCAAGGTCCGACTACGGAACCAGATAAAGAAAGACAACCCCTAATGCTATAGATCCCGATCGCCCCAACTGGGCTCCTCTAGTGATCGACAGTAAACGGAACAACACAACGAACAAGATCTTCATCGAGCTCCCACTTGAGCTGGGTTGCGTCACCTGCACTGGTATCATCGGCACCAGCAACTGGTTTTGGAAGAATCTGTGAGTCACGAGGACTCAGCAATCTCACACCCTCGCGATCAAGACTATTTAAGCTTAAGGGTAGGAACAGGTAGTGAGGTGGAGCTGCAGCAAGCACTAGCATATGGTGGCTAACTTACGCAAATTAGAGCGAGAAGAGAAGCAAAGCACGGTCGTGAACTAGAAGTGATCAAGAAGTGATCCTGAAACTACTTACGTTCAAACAAAACTCCAAAACCGTGTTCACTTCCCAGACCCCACCGAGAAGAGACCATCACGGCTACACACGCGGTTGATGCATTTTAAATTAAGTTAAGTGTCAGGTTTTCTACAACCGGATATTAACAAATTCCATCTGCCCATAACCGCGGGCACGGCTTTCGAAAGTTCAAACCCTGCAGGGGTGTCCCAGCTTAGCCCATCACAAGCTCTCACGGTCAACGAAGGATATTCCTTCTCCCAGGAAGACCCGATCAGACTCGGAATCCCTGTTACAAGACATGTTGACAATGGTAAAACAAGACCAGCAAGACCGCCCGATGTGCTGACATCCCGATAGGAGCTGCACATATCTCGTTCTCAGGGCAACACCAGATGAACACTACGTACAGCTCAAACCAACCCTCAAGTTTCCTCGAGGTGGCGCCGCAAGTGGCTCTGTTTCGGACCAACACTTAGAGAAGCACTGGCCCGGGGGGGTTAAAATAAAGATGACCCTTGAGTCTGCAGAACCCAAGGGAAGGTGATAGGTTGTTAGTGTAAATGTAAAAGCAAGGTTGGGCCTTGTTGGAGGAGTTTTATTCAAGGCGAACTGTCAAGGGGTTCCCATTATAACCCAACCGCGTAAGGAACGCAAAATCAAGGAACATAACACCGGTATGACGGAAACTAGGGCGCCAAGAGTGGAACAAATCACCAGGCATAAGGCCAAGCCTTCCACCCTTTACCAAGTGTATAGATGCATTAAATAATTAAAAAAGAGATATTGTGATATCCCAACAAAATATCCATGTTCCAACAAGGAACAAACTCCACCTTCACCTGCAACTAGCAACGCTATAAGAGGGGCTGAGCAAAGCGGTAACATAGCCAAACAACGGTTTGCTAGGAAAGCTGGGTTAGAGGCTTGACATGGCAATAAGGGAGGCATGATATACCAAGTGGTAGGTATCGCGGCATAGCAATAGAGCGAACAACAAGCAAGCAAAGATAGAAGTGATTTCGATGGTATGGTCATCTTGCCTGAGATCCCGCAAGGAAGAAGAACGAGTCCATGAAGAAGACAAACAGACGTAGTCGAACGGGTCCTCACAAACGCGACGTTAACGGAACTAACCCGAAGAAACAACACCGTAAAGAAGCCAACAACATAGTAAACCACCACCACATAAGCATGGCATGATGCACAACCAAGTATGATGCATGTCCGGTTTAAATAAACAAGGCATGGCATGGCAAAGTGCATAAACAATCCTACAAATTAAGTGCAGCTCAATATGCAACTCCGTTGCATATTGACGAAACACCACATGACTTGTTTAGTTCTCTCTCATTTATGTACCCAACAATATTAAATGTTGATTAACATGGCAAGATGGTGAAGCATATGAAAACTAACTGTCTAGTCAAGTTTAAAAGAGGCCGGAACAACAAACAACAATTCCGGTAAATCCTCATGTGCATTTAGCAATTTAATGCAAAACAACAATTTTGAACCTCTTAATGTTGTTAACATGATGTGGATGACATGAACAAGTTATATGCAATTTTATGAAAAAGTTGACATGAGAATGATGAGAGCATTTGTCACCGTGGTAGAAAGAAAGGGGTGCCACGGCGACGAAATGGAAATGATGTCGCGGCAACATTTCGATGATCCGGTAGCTCACGGGGATACCGGTGCAAAAGGAAAAGTGACGGAAGCATGTCATGCAAGGATGGTGGGGTGCTCCCAGAAACCGGGTGTCCCACATGACGGTGGCAAGACAAAAGAGGGGCTTCGTGCAACGAATAACTCCGACACGGAGCAAACACGGGCATCTCATACCCACACATCCATTCGTCCACAGGCGGTCGTTTTTGGCGGTATACCTTTAAAGCATGCAAACGGGACGGTTCGAGTTCGTCGAGGGAAGTAGAGGAAGTAGTCGTTCCCGTGATGGTAGTAGAAGTAGTGGTACTATCGGTCCTCGGCGATGGTAGTGGTACTAGCGATCTTGGTGGTGCTAGTCGTTCACGTTCTTAGTTGCACAATTTTCCGTAGATGTTCGGGGTCACGGCGAGGAACTTGACGTCCACGGAGGCTTCGAGGGTCGACGGTAGTTGTTCTCCTATCATCGTGGAAGTAGTCGTACTTGGCGATAGTTATAGTTGGCTTTTCGTTCGGTACTCGTTCGAGCATCCGTGTGGTCTTGTCGGTGGTGTACTTGGCGAATTCCATGGAGGCAGTCTTGGTGTTCTTGGCGATTCCGAAGAGGGCGGTAAAGGTACTTGGCGCGTCACCGTGTAGACGTACTTGGAGAACCCAAAATGCTCCTGCTGGAGGAGGGTGCAATGGAGGTAGCGTCATGCGGGCAGCGAGGGAAGGAGCAGGGGCTCATTGGACTACGCTGGAGACTTGCAACTGCGGCTTCTTGCAAGGAGACCGGCGCCAAGGACGAGGTTCGAAGCTCGAGGACGAGTCGGTGTCTGATGCAGAGATGTCGTGTGGCAGTAGCAGGACGAAGGCACAGAGTTGTCCAGCTGGACGCGGTCAGGTGCAGGAGGGAGCTCGGGGAAGCGACGGCGGCGCTGCTCGGCTGAAGCAAAGGGCGGCGTCGAAGCATGGCTACAGTTTGGCCAGGGAGACAGGGGAGGCTAGCGCCAGTCGAGGCTGAACATGGAGGGAGCAGGTCATGGGTGAGGCAGCAGGGGCGATGGCGGGGTGGCCTGGACGAGGCCGGAAGCCGAGGAGGGAGCGGTCGACAGAGCCCAGACCAGGAGTCGAGGCGGCGGAGCTCCTGCTCGACGACAGGCGAGGCAGCAAGGAGGAGGCGCTTGGGGAAGCTCGGCTCTAAGAGTTCTGGCGCGGGAGGCTGGACACGATGCCATGGGGAGGCGGTGACGCGGAGGAGGGGAGGCAGCAAGGGTATCGCGAGGAAGGAGGGCATCGAGGGAGAGGGACGGTTTGGTCGCAGGCGCTATGGGGATCGAGAGAGAGATGGCTTTTGGCGGCGGTGAGGGAACGAGGGAATGGAGGGGATCGAGCGATCCTCCTGGCGGCGCGAGGGGAACGCGAGAGGGAGAGAGGTTGTGCGGGCTGGGATTAGGAAGGTTAGGTGGGCTTTGGCCTTGGGCCGGCCCAGTAGAGAGGGAGAGGCTGCCCTAGAGAGGCCGGCGGCTGGGCCTTAGGCCAAATTGGTGGGAAGGAAAAGGCTAGAGGCTTGGTCGGCGGACTCTCCCTCATATTTCTCTTATTTGCCAAAACAGCGAATATCAAAGAAAGAAAATGAGAGAAATAAAAGGTTGGAGAAGGAATTTGGGCACGGGGATAATTTTCACGGACTCGTAAAAATGTGCATGGTCCGAGAAAATAGAAAAGGTCAAGTTTGAAAGATTAAATTCAAATTCCTTTGAATTTAATTCAAAAGGTTTGAACTAGGACAGGTTTGTCAAAGTACCCAAAAATGTTGAGAATTTAGGTGGAGCTCTGGAAAATGACGAAAGGACATATGGCAAAGTTAGAGGCCAAGAGTTGCGATAACTAAAGCATTGGGATTTTTGCAAGTGTGTTATGGTGAATTTCAAATTAAAGAAAAATTGAATATAGCTCCCTACTATTGGGAGGATATGTTTTAAAGAGAAACCACCATGTGAATTCCCTCGGTTTAAATGGACTGAAAATCCATACGGTTTATTTATTTGAGTTGCAAAGATTAAAGGCGGCATGATGACATGATGCAATGCAAAAATAAAAGAGCAAGCACAAATGAAACACACGGCGATCACGAAAATATAGAAGTCTTCTGAAGCATCGGTCTTGGGGCGTCACAACGGCACACCCACCAAGCACAAGAACACCTCAACCTCAGGAGGCTGTTCTTCCCCTTGTACTGTTCATCCTCTGCCCAAGAGGCAATCCACCACCACACTGGAGAAGGGTATTACACCACAACGGTGGCCCGAACTAGTATAAATCTTGTGTCCGTTGTGTTGCGAGTTCGTCAAGTTAGTTCATGAGATCTTAGCTAAGTTAGGACGTGGATCGATAGGGGCAAGATCTTCGCGCGCACCCTAGTGTTCGAACCTTAAGGGTTTTGCCGGAACCCGTGATCCGACATTTGGCACGCCAGGTAGGGGTGCGCCGGAGTCTTCCTTCCGTCGACTCGCGCTCCACCATCTCCACACCCGCTCCCCATGGCGGGCGCCCCTCCAGCTGGATCTACTGGTGCCCACGGCGGCGCTCGGGGGCTCCGAGCCCTTGCCCCCGCCTTGCAGCAGGTGCAGTGGCCACCCAGGTTCAAGTCGGAGATGCCGCCACGCTACGACGGCGCGGCAGACCCATCGGCTTTCCTGCTAGCGTACGAGGAGGCCGTCGTGTAAGCCGGGGTGACGACAAGATCATGGCCAACTGGTTCCCAATGCCCTTCTAGGCGCGCCGCACGCCTGGCTCCTCCATTTGTAGGAGTCTTCTATCGCCACCTGGGAGGAGCTGGCAACCTCTTCATCACTCGCTTCGGGGAACCGGCGGCCCCCATCGTCGTAGCCCTTCTCGGCGGTTCACAAGCACCACCCTCAGATCGGCATGTCAAGCCGTACTTTCGCCAGATCGACGCCGCTTCCAAGCACCCGGGGCTCCGCTGGGCTGGGCCGTGCCTGAGGCCAACCTCACCTTCGACTTGCAGGATCTTCCCGCCTCCAGCGTCGGCTCGAGTGCGCTCCTGATGTTGTGCGCACCCACCATCTGCCACGTATCCATCACCAAGATGCTCGTCCACGACGGCGCCGCCTCAATGTGCTCTCCGTCGAGGCCTTCAGCCTCCTTCACATATCGTTCGAGTGGCTCCGCCCCAGCAAGCCCTTCTTGGGGGTTGGCGGAGGCCCCGCCCGCTCCCTGGGATAGATCCGCCTCCCCGTGACCTTCGGCACACGCGACAACTACCACACCGAGCTCATCGACTTCGAGATCGCCCGCATTGGCCTCCCGTACAACGCCATCCTCGGGTACCCAGCTCTGGCCCAGTTCATGGCAGCAACCTATCCTGCTTACAATCTCATGAAGATGCCGGGGAGACAGGGTATCCTCACCGTGAAGGGGGACACCAAGGAGGCCCTGGCGGCGCTCAAGCTTGCACTCAAGGCCGTCGCGACAGTACGACCCGCCAACACAGATACCTCCAAGGCCAAGGGAGCCGTACCAACCAAGAAGAAGTAGTTCTTCACTCAGGACAAAGCAGAAACCAAGCAGGTGTTGGTCGAGTAGGATGGGTCCTCAGGGGCAACCTTTACCATAGGCGCCGACCTCGAGCCTGCTCAGGAGAAGGCGCTAGTGAAGTTTTTGCATGCAAACAAGGGAGTGTTCGCCTATGAGCCCGATCAGCTGGTAGGGGTCCCAAGAGAGGTAATAGAGCACCACCTGAAGGTTTGCCCCAACATCGCCCCGTGAAGCAGAAGGCAAGGTGGCAGTCCACGGAGAAGAAAGCTTTCATCGTCCAAGAGACCCGCAAGTTGGACGCTGCGGGTCTCATTCGCGAGGTTCGGTACCACGAATGGCTAGCGAACACCGTCGTCGTCCCCAAGAAAGGTGGGAAGGAGTAGATGTGCATTGACTTCACCAACCTCAACAAGGCCTTCCCCCAAGATCCGTTCCCGCTTCCACACATCGACCAGATCGTCGACTCCATCGCCGAGTGCGACTTGCTGTGCTTCATGGATGCGTTCTTAGAATATCACCAGATCAAGATGGCGGTAGAAGATGTGGAGAAGACGGCCTTCCTGACCCCGTGTGGGGTGTACTGCTACACTTGCATGTAGTTCGGGCTGCGCAACATGGGCGCAACCTTCCAGCAGCTCATGCACATCGCCTTAGGGTAGCAGCTCGGGAGAAACGCTGAAGCCTATGTTGACGGCATCGTGGTGAAGTCTCGGGAGGCGGGGACCTTGATCCAAGACCTAGAGGAGACCTTTGAAAGCCTTCGCTAGGTGGACTTGCGACTCAACCCAGAGAAATGCGTGTTCGGCGTCCCTTCCGGCAAGCTGCTGGGTTTCCTGGTGTCCCACAGGGGGATTGAGGCCAACCTAGAGAAGGTCAAGGCCATTGAAGACATGAGTCCACCACAGACCCTCAAGGAAATGAAGAAGTTGGCTGGTCGGGTGACTGCATTGGGGCGCTTCATCTCCAAGCTGGGAGAGCGCGCCCTAGCCTTCTTCAAGCTGATAAAAAAGAAGGGGCCGTTCGAGTGGACCCCGGAGGCCGACCAAGCCTTTCAAGACCTCAAGAGATACCTGACCAGCCCTCCAGTGATGGTGGCGCCGCAACCTCGCGAGCCCCTAGTGCTCTATCTTGCCGCCACCCCGTACTCACCCAGCACAGCTCTGGTGGCGGTTCGGGAAGAACACCAAGCCAAGGGCGCGTCGCGCCGTGCCACGCCTCCAGCAGAGACGACGCGACACCCGGAGGGCGCCACAAGGGCCACAACAGCAGCGGCAGAAGATCAGGCTCGGCAGGGCGACACCCCCAAACTCGCGAAGACTTCAGCAAGCGATCAAGCATCGGGGGCCCTACCCCCTCGGGAGGCACCCCAGCTTCCGGAAGACGCAAACCTCGTCAGCACGTGTACCCTCATCGAGCAGCCGGTATACTTCGTCAGCATGGTGTTATGAGACACAAAGAGTGCGGTACCCCATGCCTCAAAAGCTCCTACTCGCGCTCCTTGTGGCCTCACTAAAGCTGCGACACTACTCCCAGGGCCACCCCATCAAAGTCGTCTCAGCTTACCCATTGGAGAGAGTGCTCAGGAGCCCCAACTCTGCCGGAAGAGTCACTGAATGGAACACTGAGTTGCAAGCATTCCAGTTGGAGTTCAGTACTACCAGGGTCATCAAGGGAGCCGCACTCGCTGATTTCGTGGCAGAATGGACAGATGCCCCGGTGCTTGAAGAAGGCGAAGATCGGTCGCTCTCGCCAGGAAGTGAGGCGCCTGACGTCTGGGTCATGTATTTCGATGGTGCCTTCGCGCGCCAGGGCGTGGGGGCTGGAGCAGTACTCATCTTGCCCACTCAGGACAAGCTCTACTACGCCGTGTAGCTCTACTTCCAGCATGGCGAGAAGGTCTCCAACAACATTGCAGAATACGAAGGCCTCATAACCGGCCTGAAGGCTGCGGCGACGTTGGGGGTGAAGCGTCTCACTATCAGGGGCGACTCATAGCTCCTCGTCAACTTCTCCAACAAGGTATATGAGCCGAAGGACGAGCACATGAAAGCATACCTCGCGGAGGTGCGCAAGATGGAGAAGCAATTTCTGGGCCTGGAGTTGCAGCACGTGCCCCGTGGCACCAACAAGGAAGCTGGCGACATCGCCCGAAGAGTGTCCAAGCGACAGCCCCAGGAACCTGGCATCTTCGAGGAGCGGCACTTCAAGCCATCAGCAATGCCACTGCTTTCAAGAACAGCTCAGCCTCGGGAGGAACTCCCGCAGCCGCCTGCCACAGGAGCCCCAGATTGTGGCCCGACCTCAGGAGAGTGCCTACTCCTAGTGCTGAAGCCCCGGGAGGGATGCTAGACCAAGGAATTCAAGGAATACCTGATGCAAGGGGCGTTGCCGGAGAAGGAGGAGGACGCGGAGCACGTGGCCCGTCAGGCCACAGCATACAGCATCTAGGACGGTGAGTTATACAGGAAGTGACCAAATGATGTTTCACTGTGTTGTATCTCCGGTGAATAGGGGAAAGAGTTGATAGCTGACATACACGGCGGGGACTATGGGCACCACTTGTCATCGCGAACCCTTGCCGGCAAGGCATTCCGACATGGATTCTACTGGCCTACGGCGCTCAATGACACGGCTGAGCTGGTGAAGTCCTGCGAGGCCTGCCAATTCCATGCCAAGCAGATCCATCAGCCAGCTCAGGGCCTCCAGACCATCCCACTCTCGTGGCCGTTCATGGTTTGGGGGATGCATATTCTGGGCCCGTTCCCTCGGGCGCCTGGGGGCTATCGATACCTCTACGTCGCCATCGACAAGTTCACTAAGTGGCCGGAGGTTGAGGCCGTCCGTGCCATCCCAGCTGGCTCTGCGGTCAAGTTCATCAAGGGCCTAGTGAGCCATTTTGGGGTCCCCAACCGCATCATCACCGGTAACGGCTCGCAGTTCACTAGTAATCTCTTCAAGTCATATTGTGCTAACCTTGGAGCGCAGATCTGCTACGCCTCGGTCGCACACCCCAGGAGCAATGGCCAAGCCGAGCGTGCCAACGCGGAGGTCCTGAGGGGCCTTAAGACCAGGACCTTCAAGAAGAAGCTCGAAGCCTGTGGCAGGGGCTGGCACGACGAGCTCCAGTCCGTGCTGTGGTCGATATGCACCACCACCACCAAGCCAACGGGCGAAACCCCGTTCTTCCTCGTCTGCGAAGCAGAAGCAGTCCTCCCTCACGAGGTCAAGCATCGCTCCGCACGGGTCCTGGCATTTGATGAGACACAGTAGGACGCCACGCAGGGGATGGACCTCATGCTGGGGGGAGGACGTCGCCGCCTGGCTGCACTACGGACCTCGTGTAGGTCGTGAGTGTTCTGGACCTTGCTGCATTTGGCATTTTAAATTATCCTAAATATTTAAGACAATTATTAAGAATTATTAACCGTTGCCATTGTAACTTTGCCTCAACGGCGAGCAGAGCGCGCGCAGGGATGCCAGAGCGGAGCGCGCCACGGCCGCCTCAATGACGAGCTACCACGTGGTCAACCTTCTGCCATCAATAAATTTTGACCTTGTTTCTCATCACATTGCTGATTACAATGCAATGAGTAATTGCAAATCTATTCAGACCTATCAAACTAATATGTGTTCATACTTAGCACTGGGCTATAAAAACTACACACTCGAAAATTACTTCATAGTTCCTCTCCTCATCACCCACAAAACTGTTTTTTCTGTCAAGTCGTTCCGCCATGACCGGTAGGAGGAGTTTAGGGTGGACATATAATCAGGCAGCAAAGACCAAGGCCGCGGAAGCACTAGAGAGGTACCGCCATGAAGCCGCAGCCGCAGCAGAGATGTCCCGGCGCATCGCGAAGCCCTCAAACGAGCTATCACGGGCACGCGAGGGCTCTCACAAGCGCATTCGCAGCGTTGGCCATCGCGATGAGCCAGCATTCCTGAAGTCCTTTGCTGGCGACGACGACATTATCGCTGGCGTCACTACACAGTAGGAGCTGGTCGACGGCTTGATGAAGCTGCTCAAGATCTGTGATGCCTCGGTTGACAAGGCGACCAGCCTCGTCGAGCAACTCATGGATGACAATGTGAAGCTCCTCAAGTTGGTCACCGAGAAGGAGGAGGCTGCCGGCTGGAAGATGTTGCATGAGCAGAGCAGTGCCTCGGAGATGACGCTGAAAGAGGTCATCGAGGAACTGATGGGTGGCTTGAGGAATCTCCGGATCGAGCGCGAGTAGGAGGTGGAGGAATCCATGGCTGCTTTCAAGCAAAGCCTTGAGGAATTGAAAAAGGAGCTGGAGGATTTTGCTGCCCAGCGATCCATCGACGAGTAGAGACAGTAGCGACCCAGATCATTGTCTGCAATTTCCTTCTTCTCTTGCCCCCGCGTCTTCCGGGCTTTGCCGCATGTGGCATTTTAAATTATCCGGAATATGTAAGACAATTATTATCTGTGCCATTGTAAATTTGTCATCGTATTATCCGTTGCCGTTTTATTTGTGGTCATATTATCCATTGCCCTATGTGGCAATTTAAATTAGGGCGGAATAAGAGTTGAAAACACGAACAAAGAAAATGCTACCATGGGATCACAAGCAAACACCCTCCGTCCAGGTGCTTTAATTAACCCATTAATGGAGAAGTTGTGAGCAAGGCGGATGCGGCTGGTGCATGGAGGTCAAAGAGCTCGATTCCCGGTGAGCATGGGTGGCCTTGCTGCTCGCACGTGTCCCGTCGGAGCCTATGAGGTGGATAGGATGCATGCGTCCCATCGAGCCTGCGTGGTGGACTGCTCGCACGCGTCCCGTCGAGCCTGCACGGCGGACTTGTGGAGCTTGTCCCGTCTAATCAAACAGCTGCACGCACGCCACCGAGTATTGTTAAATTTCGACACGGATAATATAATACAACCATGTGTGATATTAATGTGTCAGCTTTTTGTTTCAAAAAGGACTTCGTTGGCTACTAATGTGTGCACCTCTTCTCAAACTGAACGATTTTTTTACCATGGCATATATGTGCCATGTCATGAAACCATGCCAAGTTTCATGTTTTTTGGGTGACTTTTTTTATTTACTGGGATTTAAAACTGAGATTCTCATTGTTTCAGGACGACGACAAGTTTGTAATTCATTCTCATTCCTTAAACGAGACTAAACATGCACCCAATGACACATGCATGATTTCCCACCCATTTTGCTTCACTGGAGCATGTGGTTGTAGTTCAAATTTGAATTGTGGACTACATTAAATGCATAGAAAACTTAGTAATTAGTAATATATATATATATATATATAATGGCCAAACGAACCCTGAACAGTTTCAAATTTCAGCTCGACACTCCTATTATTCTATGTTGCCTGTAGAAAAGAAAGTTCAAGGCGAGAAGAGGCATCGATTATCGTTTCGCCCACAAGAAGGGCATGTTTCCCTACCGGAGCCACGAGGGTTGCGACATGCTCCTATTTGTAAAAGGATTGTAATATAGCTTCGCCCAAATTGAACAATTATATGTACCATGTAGTGACACCATGCCAAGTTTCATGATTTCCTGGTGAGTTATGGATTTACAGACATTTAAAAACCGAGATTCGCAATGTTTGTGGCCTAGCCAGGACGGCGAGATGGTTGAATTCGTTCCCATTCATTCCATGGGACCTAAACATGCACCCCAAGGAAACATGTACGTTTTTTCTAGACATTTTGGTGCACTGGAGCATGTATTTGTAGTTCGGATTTGAATGATGGACATTAAATACCTAGAAAACTCAATTAATGAATAAAAAAGGTCAAACGACCCTAAATAATTTCAAAGTTCAGAGCGAATCTCCAGTTGTTCCGTGTCGCGTGTAGAAGCAAATATGAGGCTAGAAGAGGGAGCGATTATCGTTTGGCCCAGAAGGGGACACTTTTCCCTATCGAAACCATGAGGGTTCTTGCGACAGGCTTTGGTGGTAAGAGGTTTGTAATAAAGCTTGGCCCAAATTGGCAATGTTTTTACCACAACATATATTTGCCATGACGTGACACCATGCCACCTTTGATGACTTTCTGGTGAGTTTAGGATTTATGGGGACTTAAAAACCAAGATTTGAAATGTTTGAGGACGAGCCAGGACACCGGTACAGTTGTAATTCGTTCCCATTCCTGGCATGAGACCTAAACATGCACCCAAGGATACATATATTTTTTCTAGCCATTTTGGTGAACTGGAGCATGTATTTGTAGTTCAGATTTGAATTATGGACATTAAATGCCTAGGAAACTCAATTAGTGTATAAAAAGGCCAAACAAACCCAGAATAAGTTTAAATTTCAGCACAGATATCCTGTCTTCCCATGTTTCCCGTAGAAGAAAATACAAGGTGAAAAGAGGCAATGATTACATTTTGCCCACAAGGGGGACATGTTTCCCTATCGGAACCACGAGGCTTCTTTGAGAGAAGCTCCGATTTGTAAGAGGCTTGTAATAAAACTTGTGCCATAATGGACGAAAAAAATTCCTCGACATATAAGTGCAATGTTGTGACACCATGGCAGGTTTCATGATTTTCAGCTTAGTTTTGGATTTACGGGGATTTAAAAACTGAGATTCTTCTCACGAAATGTTTTCAAATAGCACACGGTTCACTCACGAAAGCCGATATTCAATGAAAACTTCGTGGAAACCATATTTTATAGTTCCATAAAAATCTGGAAAAATGTGGGATGTTAAGAAGGTGATGTTTTATTGCGACACAAAATTTCAAGTTGAAAAACATTACGAGATGTGAGCTATGAAAAAGACAAATTCCGCCCTGAATAGTGACATTACTATTCGACACTATTCAACACTGATTTTGTCTTTTTCATAGCTCACATCTCGTAACGTGTTTCAACTTGAAATTTTGTGTGGCAATAAAACATCATCCTCTTAACATCCCGCATTTTTTTAAACTTCAAAACATCTTTTTCTCGTGGTTTTCACCGGTTTCCACCGAATGTTGGTTTCCGTATGATATCCCCCCCCCCCCGCTGCGCGCGCGGTCTGAGTCCTGTGTTCTGACTGGCCAGAACCCAAACCCCACGGATCATACGTGTGCACCATTGGATGCTCCCAGATCGAACGGCAACCCTGAGCCCTTTCGACAGCACATGCAGTACATGGGTAAGCACTGTGCGCATCCGTCATGTAGCTCACGCTTCCTTCTCTACTAGGTTTTCATTCAAAACAGGCTACCGTTTCTCGCCACTCCTCTCATTGGTTTCCCGCCTCTTCTCCCAAATATGCATGATGTAGATGTTTGTTTAATCCTTATAGTTCATCTCATCCAAAATCAATTAGTTTTATAAAAAAAATTATTTTAAGACTCATGGAATTGTGCATTGTAAAGGTAAAAACAAAAGGTAACAATTCATTTAGAATAAAAGGTTTGGGCAATTAAGATATGGAAGATTCTAGAGAACAAAGGAGAAGTGCTTGTGTTTTGAGGTTTGTGGATCATGCTTAAGTTCAACCATGGAGTCTTCTAGATTGTACATGTGGCAGAATCTGGTGGAATGTAGATGATATCCAACGGCCAGTAGTGCTCGGATTTGCCATCTATATACCATCGGATTGGCTTCATCCAACGAGCAACTTTCATAGTTATTTGCACACTATGTAGGTGTATAGATATATAGATATATATATATATATATAGATGTGTCCCATGCTAGACAAAATAAAGTTTGAGCGCATGCGTGGGACGACCCCCCCCCCCGACTGCCGCCACCTCGAAGTTGGGAAACTGACATCATAGGTATTGAACCAGGCTTGGAGTCGGGTATGGTGTTCCGTTTGTAATGTAGTTCGCGTGGCCCATCGAAGTTGTGCATTTGGGATTTAAACACATCATACACCATCGTACCTATACATATTTTCGAGCCGCATGCAGTGTATACGGGGTCTTCTGATCGACCATGTCTCCCTTGTGCGGTTTTTTTGTGATGACACGGATATCTGTGGGCTCCCCGAGTGTGTATATATATATCATCCCTTTGATCGATAATGAGAGGTATGTGTTGGCCATGAATGGATTCCTCCTAGTTCGTGTTAGGGCCGGTCACCATCAATTGTCGGTCAAGCAAAGCTCGAGCTCATGCATTGTCAGGATTCCCTCCCACATGCTCGGATTGCTGGGTTCGACCTACATCAAACCCTGTGTACGTATCTCGTCCTTAACTACTTTTCCTTCATGGTTGGTGTCTATATCGAGAGGTAGGCACCACATCTAAATTGTACATTATTCTATATTGAAAACACACATCACCCCTTCCCAACGTACATCATTTTGGGCCACATGCAAGAGGTGTTGGTTTTGTGGTCCCTCTCGTCCGATTTTTATGATGGTTCAATCTATTGGCCCAAGCGGTTTATTGACAACAACAACTGTCATTTGACCGAACGAAAGATTCATTGGTCCGTCTTATGGTAGGTCATGGAGACATGCATGTATGACCAAAGTATCGATCATTACGTGCATCCACCCCGCTGACACGAAGTGGGAGGTGGTGGGCCAAGCATCCTAGCTAGGTACGACATTATGTCATTATATATATCCTAGCTAGGTGGTTGTTAGGTGCTTTCGGGTTTGCGAGGCAGGTGCCACCAAAGTTATGCATTGTGTATTTAAAGTTTTAAACATCCCCAATATTCATACATATATTTGGCCACTTCTAGATGATTCTTGACTTCTAGCCCCTCTCATTGATCTTCAATGACGCGCCCAACCATGGGCCCGTGGGGTCAAAGTTGTGCATTGAAATTTTGAACATCACAGACCACCCTTTTCACTCATATATATATTTGGGCCACATGCTGGTGTGGTTGTCTTTTGACCCTCTCTAATGTTATTTTTTGCTGCAAAGACTCTGATGACCCTCAACGGACACGGGGTATAATATCTTAACTGTGTGCGATACAAGTGCGATGTGAATCACCACGACCGCGCAAGCGCGAGCAAATCAAGGTGGAGGTACTGGCTCAACCGTGTGCGATGCAAGTGCGCTGAAATCACCACGACCGCGCAAGCGCGAGCAAATTAAGGTGGAGGTACTGGCTCAACCGTGTGCGATGCAAGTGCGCTGAAATCACCACGATGCAAGCGCGAGCAAAGGGTGGAGGTATTGGCTAAACCATGTGCGATGCAAGTGCACTGAAATCACCACGACCACGCAAGCGTGAGCAAAGAGTGGAGGTACTGGCTTAACCGTGTGCAATGCAAGTGCGCTATAAAACCACCACTTGTGCAAGCTAAAGGCGGGTAAGTTTATTTGGAAATTAGGATGAACCGTGTGCGATAGACCAGCTAGCTAGAAATATAAAAAACAAACTACCCGCCTTGAGCGTTGCAAAAATCGGCGGATCCGCGCCACTTTTCCTTATTATCATACACGCATATTGTTATTGGACCATGCACGATCTTGGGCACTCCCTCCCCACATCAATTCCTTTACCCAAATTTCAGTAGCCGTCATACTTCAACCGTCGCCCACACTCCTCCAGCACCGACCTTATAGTAAAATTGCAGTAGCCGAGGCATTTGAACCGTCGCCCTCCCTCGTCCACCACCATCTCCACCCACCATTACCAAAATTTTCACTAGCCATGGTGTATCCTCAAACACCCACCCCCTCCACAGTCCCCCACCTGCCCCTCCCCCCTCGAACCCTAGCTCGCGGCCGCCGCCGCTGCCAACCCCTGCCGGTCTGCCCGTTCCTCCTAGCTTAGATAATAAAGTTCAGGTTACCCAGTGATTCACATACCGTCGCCCCACTCCCCTGAGTTTTTAGATGAGGCCTGCGGTGTCCCTCCCCGCCAGATCCACATCCCCTGTTCCAGAATGTCGCAGCCTAAGCTCGACCACGTATCCTGGGGAGCCCGATGAGCGTTTGGCCAAGAAGAGGTTTATCATGGCCTCTCCGGCGGACATTGGCGAGGTGGCCGCTGTTTGCCCCGACCTGTCGATCCCAGAGCAACACGTCTCCGTGGAGCCATGCCGAAGGCTTCATCTAAGCGGGCTAGCGTATTACTGTATCTCGGGAAAGCTGGCTACGACATCAAGCTCGTCCACACCGACGACTTCACGCGGGCCTTGTCACGGGTTAAGTGGTCCATCCCCAACCCCTCTGGTTCAACCGTCGTCGATCTCTTTGATGGCCCTGCCGCTGATCTCCTCCGCCAAGTGGTTAAGGATTTTCGAGCTTTATACACCATCGAGACCATTTTGTCACTTCTGAAGGACACGTTCTATGGCGGCGGCTTGGGATCCTCAATTGCCAAGTCAAATCTCATCGACCACGACCACGACCTCGAGGAGGGCACCCACGAAGGTTCTTCCAAGGTGAAACAACCCATCTATGACATTAGAGAGCACACCATGGGTCTGTGCTCTTCCAACTGGAAGGATCCCGTCCATGAAATGTGAGGCAACATTCTATCAGCAAATCTTACCTTTTCTAGCTTGCCAACCCGTACCCTTTGTTGTAGTAGCATTTTCCATGCGGTGCTTTAACTGTACCGTGTTCAATTATTCAGTTATGAAAAATGTATTGTTCAATAGGTCTATGTGATGTTTAAGTATGAATTGTCCACTTTAGTTTCACGAATGGCTATATTTGGTTGTTTATAGTGAGTAGATGCCTTGTTTATCTGTATTTGGTTGTTAGGTTGGTTGGAGTGAGCATTTTTTCAGTTATCGAGCAGATGCCTTGTTTATCTATATTTGTTTATTAGTTTGGTTGCGGTGAGTATTTGTCCAGTTATCAAGCAGATGCCTTGTTTATCTGTATTTGGTTGTTAGGTTGCTTTTTTAGCATTTGTCAAGTTATCAAGCAGATGCCTTGTTTATCTGTATTTGGTTGATAGGTTGTTTTTTTAGCATTTGTCCATTTATCAAGCAGATGCCTTGTTTATCTGTATTTGGTTGTTAGGTTGCTTTTTTAGCATTTGTCCAATTATCAAGCAGATACCTTGTTTATCTTTATCTGCTTGTTAGGTTGGTTGTAGTGAGCATTTGTCCAGTTTTCAAGCATATGCCTTGTTTATCTGTATTTGCTTGTTAGGTTGGTTGCAGTGAGACTCTGTCCAGTTTTCAATGGATATATTTGGTTGTTATACTGGTCATTTATGCCTTGTTTATTTCAGTCATTCACAATGTGGTGTTCATTATGTGCAAGTCGGAACTGTGCCACTCGACTACATCAATACCAGTTTGAACGGCTATATTTGGTTCCAGTTATTCCTGGTGTATTTAACACATGCCCTTTATTTCATTTTTACACATTTATCTAGTGGGATGTCTAAGCATTACCTGCGTTCTATTCATTTTCAACAATACCAGTTTGAATTGCAATATTTGATGGCTGTTAAGCCGGCTGTCGGTAACATTGCCTTCCATTTTATATCTGCTTTAACAGCATGTTGAAACCAACACATTCAAGCTATCATTTGGAGATGATGTTGTTTACCTTTTCTATATTTTTTTGAAGTTAAGATTTCTGTACTTATCATGCCTTTCCACTACTTATTGTGATGCCCCCGATTTGACCGTACACTAATCATACACGCAAATGTGTACGACCAAGATCAGGGACTCACGGGACATACCACAACACAACTCTAGACACAAATAAAATAATACAAGCTTTATATTACAAGCCAGGGGCCTCGAGGGCTCGAATAGAAGAGCTCGATCACAGATGAGTCAGCGAAAGCAACAATATCTGAGTACAGACATAAGTTAAACAAGTAGCCATAAGATGGCTAGTACAAAAGTAGCAATGATCTAAAAGGCAAGGCCTCTTGCCTGGGACCTCCTAACTACTCCTCGAAGCCGAACTCCACATAGCAACATCCTCGGGATCCTCTGACTCCTGGACTCCATCATATGATCGCAATAACCGGGAAAAGGGGAAAAAGAAGTAGCAAAGCAACCGTGAGTACTCATACAAAGTACTCGCAAGCAAGGATCTACACTACATATGCATTGGTATCAATGAAATGGGTAGTATCTGTGGACTGAACTGCAGAATGCCAGAATAAGAGGGGGATAGCTAGTCCTATCGAAGACTACTCTTCTGGCAACCTCCATCTTGAAGCAGTAGAGGAGAGTAGATGGTAAGTTAACCAAGTATCATCGCATAGCATAATCCTACCCGGCGATCCTCTCCTCATCGCCCTGTTAGAGAGCTATCACCGGGTTGTATCTGGCACTTGAAAGGGTGTATTTTATTAAGTATCCGGTTCCAATTGTCATAAGGTCAAGGTACAACTCCGGCTCGTCCTTTTGCCGAGGGACACGGCTGTTCGAATAGATAAACTTCCTTGCAGGGGTGCAACACATAACCCAACATGCTCGATCCCCTTTGGGCGGACACACTTTCCTGGGTCATGCCCGACCTCGGAAGATCAACACGTCCCAGCCCCACCTAGGCACAAAAGAGAGGTCAGCACGCCGGTCTAAATCCTATGCACATAGGGGTTTGGGCCCATCGCCCATTGCACACCTGCACATTGCGTGGGCGGCCGGTGAGCAGACCTAGCAACCTGCATTACAAAGGGAGTTGCGTTACGCGGTCCAACCCGGCGCGCGCCGCTTAGTCGCCGACGTCAAGAAGGCTTCGGCTGATACCACGACGTCGAATGCCCATAATTGTTCACGCGTAGTTGGTTAGTGCGTATAGGCCAGTGGCCAGACTCAGATCAAATACCAAGATCTCATTAAGCATGTTAATTGATGTAACCGCGGACGCCGACCAGGGCCATGCCCACCTCTCCCCTAGGCGGTCTCAACCTTCCATGTCGCTCCGCCACAAAGTAACCATCAGGGGGCTGTCGGGAACCCAGGCCCATCACTACCTGGATGGAACCACCTGCCCCTTCAGCCCCCATCTCCGAACAGTAACATATGTAAAAGTATATAGTATATATACCCGTGATCACCTCCCGAAGTGATCACGACCCAGTAGTATAGCATGGCGGACGGACAAGAATGTAGGGCCTCTGATGGAATACTAGAATCCTATACTAAGCATTTAGGATTGCAGGTAAAGGTAACAACAGTAGTAGCAAAGACAGGCTATGCATCAGGATAGGATTAACGGAAAGCAGTAACATGCTACACTACTCTAATGCAAGCATTGGAGAGAAGTGATGACCCACAAGTATAGGGGATCGCAACAGCTTTCGAGGATAGAGTATTCAACCCAAATTTATTGATTCAACGCAAGGGGAGCCAAAGAATATTCTCAAGTATTAGTAGCTGAGTTGTCAATTCAACCACACCTGGAAACTTAGTATCTGCAGCAAAGTGTTTAGTAGCAAAGTAATATGATAGTGATGGTAACGGTAACAAAAGAGTAACGAAAGCAAAGTAATGTTTTTGGTATTTTGTAGTGATTGTAACAATAGCAACGAGAAAGTAAATAAGCGTAAACCAATATATGGAAAGCTCGTAGGCATCGGATCAATCATGGATAATTATGCCGGATGTGGTTCATCATGTAACAGTCATAACATAGGGTGACACAGAACTAGCTCCAATTCGTTAATGTAATGTAGGCATGTATTCCGAATATAGTCATACATGCTTATGGAAAAGAACTTGCATGACATCTTTTGTCCTACCCTCCCGTGGTAGCGGAGTCCTAATGGAAACTAAGGGATATTAAGGCCTCCTTTTAATAGAGAACCGGAACAAAGCATTAGCAAATAGTGAATACATGAACTCCTCAAACTACGGTCATCACTGGTAAGTATCCCGATTATTGTCACTTCGGGGTTAACGGATCATAACACATAATAGGTGACTATAGACTTGCAAGATAGGATCAAGAACTCTCATATATTGATGAAAACATAATAGGTTTAGATCTGAAATCATGGCACTCGGGCCCTAGTGACAAGCATTAAGCATAGCAAAGTCATAGCAACATCAATCTCAGAACATAGTGGATACTAGGGATCAAACCCTAACAAAACTAACTCGATTACATGATAAATCTCATCCAACCTATCACCGTCCAGCTAGCCTATGATGGAATTACTCACGCATGGCGGTGAGCATCATGAAATTGGTGATGGAGGATGGTTGATGATGACGACGGTGACGAATCCCCCTCTCTGGAGCCCCGAACGGACTCCAGATCAGCCCTCCCGAGAGGTTTTAGGGCTTGGCGGTGGCTTCGTATCGTAAAACGTGATGAAATCTTCTCACTTATTTTTTCTCCCCGAAAGAAGATATATAGAGTTGGAGTTGGGGTTGGGAGGTCTCCAGGGGGCCCACGAGGTAGGGCGCGCGCCCTAGGGGGGGCGCCCCCACCCTCGTGGAAAGGGTGTGGGTCCCCTGGTCTTCATCTTTGGCGAGGATTTTTTTATTATTTATTGTAAGATATTCCGTGGAGTTTTAGGTTATTCTGAGAACTTCTGTTTTCTGCACATAAAACAACTTCATGGCAATTCTGCTGAAAACAGCGTCAGTCCGGGTTAGTTTCATTCAAATCATATAAGTTAGAGTCCAAAACAAGGGCAAAAGTGTTTGGAAAAGTAGATACGACAGAGACGTATCAACTCCCCCAAGCTTAAACCCTTGCTTGTCCTCAAGCAATTCAGTTGAGAAACTGAAAGAAATAAAGAAAAACTTTTACAAACTCTGTTTGTTCTTGTTGTTGTAAATATGTCAAGCTAGCATTCAAGTTTTCAGCAAAGATTATAACTAACCATATTTGCAATAATTTTCAAGTCTCATGATTACCCATATCAATAGAATAATCAACTAGCAAGCCATAATAATAAATCTTGGATGACAACACTTTCTCAAAACAATCATAATATGATATAACAAGATGGTATCTCGCTAGCCCTTTCTGAGACTACAAAACATAAATGCAGAGCACCTTTAAAGATCAAGGACTGACTAGACATTGTAATTCATGGTAAAAGATATCCAATCATAGTCACACCCAATATAAATTAACAGTGATGAATGCAAATGACAGCTGCGCTCTCCAGCTAGTGCTTTTAATAAGAGGGTGATGACTCAACATAAAAGTAAATAGATAGGCCCTTCGCAGAGGGAAGCAGGGATTTGTAGAGGTGCCAGAGCTCGGTTTTGAAATAGAGATAATTAACATTTTGAGCGGTATACTTTCATTGTCAACATAACAACCAAGATATGGCGATATCTTCCATGCTACACACATTATAGGCGGTTCCGAAACAGAATGGTAAAGTTTATACCCCCCCTCCACCAACAAACATCAATCCATGGCTTGCTCGAAACAACGAGTGCCTCGAACATACATCAGGTCCCAGGGGCAGTTTTGTTTTGCAATTATTTTTGATTTAGTTTGCATAAAGCATGGGACTGGGCATCCCGGTGACCAGCCATTTTCTCGTGAGTGAGGAGCGGAGTCCACTCCTCTTGAGAATAAACCGCCTAGCATGGAAGATACAGGCAGCCCTAGTTGATACATGAGCTATTCGAGCATACAAAACAGGATGATTGTTTGAAGGTTTAGAGTTTGGCACATACAAATTTACTTGGAACGGTAGGTAGATACCGCATATAGGAAGGTATAGTGGACTCATCTGGAATAACTTTGGGGTTTAAGGGATTGGATGCACAAGCAGTATTACCGCTTAGTACAGGTGAAGGCTAGCAAAAGACTGGGAATCGACTAGCTAGAGAGCGACAACAGCCATGTACATGCATTAAAATTAATAAACATTGGATGCAAGCATGAGTAGGATATAATCCACCATGAACATAAATACTGTGAAGGCTATCTTGATTTGTTTCAACTACATGCGTAAACATGTGCCAAGTCAAGTAACTTAAATCATTCAAAGGAGGATACCACCCCATCATACCACATCATAACCATCTCAATAGCATGTTGGCACGCAAGGTAAACCATTATAACTCATAGCTAATCAAGCATGGCACAAGCAACTATGATCTCTAATTGTCATTGCAAACATGTTTATTCATAACAAGCTGAATCAAGAACGATGAACTCATCATATTTACAAAAACAAAAGAGGTCGAGTTCGTACCAGCTTTTCTCATCTCAGCCAGTCCATCATATATCATCATAATTGCCTTTCACTTGCACGACCGAATGATGTGAATAATAATAAGAGTGCACGTGCATTGGACTAAGCTGGAATCTGCGAGCATTCAATAAACAGGAGAAGACAAAGCAATATGGGCTCTTGGTTAAATCAACAATAAAGCATATAAGAGCCACTTCAACAATTTAATCATGGCCTTCTCCTACTGACCCCCAAAGAAAAGAAAAGAAATAAAACTATTTACACGGGAAATAAAACTGACCCCCAAAGAAGAACAGGAAATCTTTTTGGGTTTTCTTTTTAATTACTACTACAAGCATGGAAATTAAACTGATTAAAAGCTACAACTAATTTTTTTGGTTTATCTTAAGGTTTATTAAACACACAAGAAGAAAGCATAAATGGAAATAAACTAGTGAGGGAGTCCCGGATTAGGGGGTCTCTGGACAGCCGGACTATATCCTTTGGCCGGACTGTTGGACTATGAAGATACAAGGTTGAAGACTTCGTCCCGTGTCCGGATGGGACTCTACTTGGCGTGGAAGGCAAGCTAGGAAATACGGATATGCATATCTCCTCCTTTGTAACCGACCTTGTGTAACCCTAGCTTCCTCCGGTGTCTATATAAACCGGAGGGTTTTAGTCCGTAGGACAACATACAATCATACCATAGGCTAGCTTCTAGGGTTTAGCCTCTCTGATCTCGTGGAATATCAACTCTTGTACTACTCATATTATCAAGAATAATCAAGCAGGACGTAGGGTTTTACCTCCATCAAGAGGGCCCGAACTTGGGTAAAACATCGTGTCCCCTGCCTCCTGTTACCATCCGCCTTAGACGCACAGTTCGGGACCCCCTACCCGAGATCCGCCGGTTTTGACACCGACATTGGTGCTTTCATTGAGAGTTCCTCTGTGTCGTCATCATGAGGCTTGATGGCTCCTTCGATCATCGATAGCGATGCAATCCAAGGTGAGACTTTTCTCCCCGGACAGATCTTTGTATTCGGCGGCACCGCACTGCGGGCCAACTCGCTTGGCCATCTAGAGCATATCGAGAGCTACGCCCCTGGCTATCAGGTCAGATTTGGAAACTTGAACTACACAGCCGACATCCATGGAGACTTGATCTTCGACAGATTCGAGCCCTTGCCGAGTACGCTGCATGGTCACGATGAGCACGACTTAGCTCTACCATCAGACAGTGTTCGGGAGATCGCACTGGTGACCGCTCCGACCCTCAAATCGAAGGCAATTGCGCCATCCAGTGACGGGTGGATAGACCCCTCTGCGGAGGCCACACTCTCATCGGAGATTGAGCCGGGTATCAACCTTACCCTTCACGAGAGCAGTGACGCCAAACTGTCGGATTCTTCCCCGGCCACGGACTCCGAACCGCCTGTGCCCGTGCCTATCGAATCCAACTGGGCACCGATCATGGAGTTCACCACCGAGATAATCTTTCAGCACTCGCCCTTCGGCAACATACTGAACTCATTAAGGTCTCTCTCTCTCTGTCAGGAGAGCCCTGGCCGAACCATGTCCGGCAGAATTGGGATGCGGATGACGAAGAAATTCGCTGCCCACCCACCACCCACTTAGTAGCCACTGTCAACGATTTGACCGACATTCTCGACTTCGACTCTAAAGACATCGACGGTATGGACGACGATGCAAGAGACGAACAGGAACCACTGCCCACAGGGCACTGGACGCCCACTTCATCATATGATGTATACATGGTGGACACACCCAAAGAAAACGACGAAGAACGGAAGGACGCAGCGAGGGGTTGTTCCCTCGAGAAGCAGTCAAAGCGGCGGCGTAAGTGCCGCTCCAAATCCCGCCTCGGCAGAAGCAGCGATCATATAAACCCAACGATAGAGCAAGGCGAGCCAGCGGACGACGAACATGGCATTGAACCATCGTCTGACCACGGCAACACAGAGAATCAAACCGAACAACTCGACTGCGTCGAAGATAACAGTCTGGATAACATCACACCGAACAGGCACCCGGAGCAACAGAATACCCATAAAAGGCTTGTTGCCACTGCGAGGAGTCTGAAAAAGCAGAAGCAAAGGCCCAGGGCTGCACAAGACACACTCGGAATCAGATGGAGTGAAGTACTCAACACTGAAGTGAAATACGGCGGTAATCGCCACACCAAGAGCTACCCGAAGCGAAAGTTGCTACCGGAATTCGATGAGGAGGCCTTAGATCCCCCGCAATCAAAAAACAAAACGGCCATCCGATCGGATAGACAACCTCGTGGCCAACATAGAGCGGCAAACGACGCCGCACATAAGCCAGTACGCGATCCGCGTGAGGGCTCGCATCAAAAGGACGGCACAACCAGATCCATCTACGGGCCACGCAAGCGCGCCCCAGCATGCAATGCAACACAACAAACATCCCAACACCACGGTACACCCAAATACAGGGGTGCCGCACACCCCCTATGTTTCACCGATGAGGTGCTGGACCACGAATTTCCAGAGGGATTCAAACCCGTAAACATGGAGGCGTACGACGGAACGACAGACCCTGGGGTCTGGATTGAGGACTACATCCTCCATATCCATATGGCTCGAGGAGACGATCTCCACGCCATCAAGTACTTACCCCTCAAGCTCAAAGGGCCATCTCGGCAATGGCTTAAAAGCCTCCCCAAAAACTCCATTGGAAGCTGGGAAGAGCTCGAAGACGCTTTTCGGGAAAATTTTCAAGGGACCTATGTCCGACCACCGGATGCAGACGATTTGAGTCATATAACTCAACAGCCCGGAGAGTCAGCCCGAAAGCTTTGGATCAGGTTCCTCACTAAAAAGAACCAAATAGTCGACTTCCCGGACGTCGAAGCCTTAGCAGCTTTTAAGCACAGCGTTCGAGACAAGTGGCTTTCCAGACACCTCGGCCAAGAAAAGCCGAGAACAATGGCAGCATTAACAAGCCTCATGACCCTCTTTTGTGCGGGCGAGGATAGCTGGTTAGCCCGATGCAGCACTAGCGACCCAAGTACATCCGAAGTCAGGGACGAAAATGGGAAACCACGACGCAACAAAAACAAGCGCCGGAATAAAGAAGACAACCCGAAGAGCACGGCGGTAAACACCGGATTTAGAAGCTCTCGGCCAGGTCAACAAAAGCTGCCCTCCAAAGGCAATAGAGACGAACTGTCCAGCCTAAACAAGATTCTGGATAAAATATGTCAGATCCACAACACCCCCGATAAGCCTGCAAATCATACCCATAGAGAATGTTGGGTTTTCAAGCAGTCCGGCAAGCTCAACGCCGAACATAAGGGGCAGGATACACCAAGCGAAGACGAGGACGAGCCTCGCAAGCAAAGCACTGGGGAACAGAAGAAATTCCCACCAGAAGTCAAAACAGTAAACGTGTTACACGTAACAAAGGGGAGAAACAAAGCAGCACTCCTAGTGACACATGCCCCAGGGCCTATCACCGCAGAGTTCTGCCACTGGTCGTCCCAACCGATCACCTTTGACCATAGGGATTACTCGCAAGTATCCGGCATGCAGGATGGGCTGCCTTGGTATTAGACCCAATAATTGACGGATACCACTTCACATGAGTCCTGATGGACGGCGGCAGCAGTTTAAACCTGATATATCAGGACACAGTCCGCAAAATGGGGATAGAGCCAACAAAAATTCGCCGCAGCAATACTACCTTTAAAGGAGTAACGCCAGGCCCAGAGGCCCATTGCACGGGCTCCCTGCTACTAGAGGTTATATTCAGCTTTCCCGATAACTTCCGCAGCGAAAATTTAACGTTCCACATCGCTCCGTTCCAAAGTGGTTATCAAGCACTACTCGGACGCAAAGCTTTCGCTCGCTTTAATGCAATACCGCATTACGCTTCTCTCATGCTTAAGATGCCCGGTCCACGTGGCATCATTACAGTAAATGGAAGTATTGAGCACTCCTTGCGCGCAGAAGACCGTGCGGCTGCCTTGGCAGCCGCACACTAAAACGGCCTCACCAACTAAAGCATCTGACAGGTCGTTAAGACCAGGGACGCGGTTGGACGAGTCCGACACAGCTATATGTAATTGATACAGGTTTGATGGCTATACCCCTATTACAATACAAGCGGCTCAACGCGCGCAAACAAGTGGCAATTAGGCTCAACTTTACTCATTTTGAACTGTACATGGTTTATTTAGTATGACCTACCTTTTGCAAGACAACTTTTCAATTAAGTTCCTTTCTTTTTCAGATGACCATCGTGCTACACCCGTCCAGAATATGGCACAACGGAGACACAGGCGCATACATGTAGCAGGGACCCGTTCCAAGGATTCTTTTTAGATTAAGACCCTGCGTAAACCTTTTTTACTGTCTCTTTTTGATACACATCCCTCGGATTCTCAGTACAATTGAGAAGGATGCTGACGTATTGGAATGTGGCCACGTCAAAATATTGCACGTACCTGGACACCAGGGGCTTATTACAAAGGGCACTATTTAGGCCCGGTTTACATCGTAAAGACCGAATACCTTAAGGAGTGTTCGGCATCGTGAGTTTGGCCTTATATGCATCAGCTCCGAATCATGTCTTTGGTCAAATGTTGGGTTTGCCCGGCTCCTGTGTTTTGCTGCCTTACGTTCCGCTCTATCGTCTAAGGCGGCACCAGGAGAACTACTGCGATTGTGCCCTGGTTCATCCGGACGAGCACCTCAGTAGAGAAAGCCGAAAACTGACTGTCATGATATAGCGTGAGACTGGTCAACCACTCGATGACCTAGCGGAATCTTCGGGATTCCTCCGCCTTAACGAAGGGCCGTTTCCCGGCCAGGCATATACGCGCCCCGAATCCGGATGAGCGCGGAGCCACCAGGGGCTATATAGTAGCCCCACTGTCAAACTCCTCTGGCTAAGTGAAAGTGTTAAAGCATTATAGTCCGATTGCCTAGTTCGCTGCGCTATCACCTCCTTAATGGACCAAGATGTTGGATCAAGTGTGAACATGTGTCTTCTACGAACACCCCCACATTATATGCGTGGGGGCTGAAGTCGACGACTGCCATCTTTCAGGTTATATACATATATACATAAACGGCCGCACAGGAGGCATCATAGTACTTCTGGCAAAAGTATAAATACAGCCTTGATAAATTCAATAAAACATTGTTCTTACAATGGGAATACATGTCACTTAAACATAATATTCTTCGAGCAAAGAGCCTCTATTAAACGAGCGCCTTCAAGAACTTCTTCAAAGTAGTGCTCAGCGGCCACTCGGCCTATGGCCGAACCCTGTGCCGCAACAGTGGTGGCATCCATCTCTGCCCAGTATGTTTTGACACGGGCAAGGGCCATCCGCGAGCCCTCTATGCACGCCGACCTCTTTACAGCATCGATGCGTGGCACAGCACCAAGGAATTGTTGCACTAAGCTAAAGTAGCTATTCGGCCTTGGCCCTCCCGGCCACAGATGATCCACAACGGACCTCATGGCAAGTCCGGATAATCTATGGAGCTCGGCCCAACCGGTCAATCGCTCATTCAGCAACAGAGGACGGACTGGAGCGTGAAACTGTGACCAGAATAGCTTCTCCACTTCAGGACCTTTCTGATCCTTGAAGTACTCGGCCGCATCAGCAGCACTTGCAGCCAAATCCATGTACTCATCCGCGGAACTCCATAACCGGTCTAGAGGAGCATATTTTGGATCTCCAAACTTAGTCTGCAACAAGAAGGGCTTCCCAGAAACGATATCCGCAGCTTGATTCAGCTCCTCCTTCGTCGCTCTAATTTTGGAGCGGGCTTCCTTGGCAGCCACTCGGGCCTTCTCCAGGTCCGTCGCCTTCGCCCGGTTCTCCTCTTCAAGAAGCCGGTAACTGTCAGCAGCATCTTTTAACTCCACGACCATCTTGGCAATTTTTTATTTGCTCTCGAAATGTGCGGCCTGTTCGGCCCTTAAACCCTCGGCCGCCTTTAAAGCGGCCGCACTGCTGCTCCTCGCGTGCTCCTTGGCTTGGGAAAGTTCCACCCGAAGGGTCTCCATGGCGGCAGCTCCATCTGCAGTCACAACATATTAAAGATACTCGCATCATGCTGCTCTTACTATGTGACGATCACTAGAAAAATCACTGACCATGTGCCTCGTCAAGCCGCTTGTTGACAAGCACGATCTCGGCATCTGCCGCATCCAGTTGCCGCTTTAGTTTGGCAAACCCATCAGTCCGGCTAGCCACTGGAGCTTCAACCACCTGCAGATAAAGGCGGTCTGGTTATTACCTGGGACTATGATCCTCTGTTTGCCGCCGTTCTCGACGACAACCAGAGTCTCAGGGGCTACTATCTGCATGGGCATACCTAACATATGCGGTACTATTAAAGGCATACATTATTTTACGTACCTCGAAGCCTTTCAGCAGATTCATAAAAGCTTCGTGCAAACCGCTTTCGGCGGATGAAATCCTTTCAATTACCGTACCCATTAGCGGACGATGCGCTTCCGAGACGATAGCTTCCCCAGAAGATCCTTCAGCGCGTCCGACCGCACACAGTACGGACCCTTGTTGTCGCTCTCCTCAGGAGCCGGATACTGGGGATGCCGGGCAGCCAAAGGGTTATCCTCTGGCGATATTGGATCCGGAGATACCCTTCGCGATGACAATTCAAGGTCGCCCGCTTCTTGAGCTAGGGAGTCTGGGGGAGGCATTTCGCTCTCCATCATCTCCGGAAGAAGATCCCCTGAAGATGAACTCTGTCGAGAAGGGCTGCGATCCGGACAACAATTTACAAGCATCGGTTAAGTAAGGTAGGATATCTTCACTATTAAGTACTTTTTGATTACTTACAGCTCGGTAGAGGGCTGATCCCCGCGCGAACATTGTGCGGCAAGAATACCCTCCGAAGCAGGACCCTCTAGCGGAGATTTCTTCTCCCGTTTGGAAACCTTAGTTTCCGGATCTTCAGAGGTAGTCCTCTTCCTTCCCCGGGGAGAGAAAATGTCAGATTCTTCCCCTTGGTTATCCTCCCTCACGGAGATGCTCATTCCCTCGATTTGAATAGGTAGCGATGGAGGCCCGCTTTCGCTCTCTTTATTCCCCCCTTCATCTTCCTTTGAGGGCACTAGACAAGGTGCTGGCTCAAGCATCTTTTCCAGCACCGGATTGTCCAAGCCTTCAGGAAGGGGGGCCGAACACCGGATCATCTTTGCCTTTGTTATCCAGTCCTGGTCAAAGAGCGATTCTTCAGAATGATGTCATAATAAATAAAAGGACAGTGTGTTCGGCCATGGGATTACTTACTTGGGCAGCAGGGCGGTTGCAGCTCAAGCCCGCGTCCTTGGTAGTGTCCGGACACTCTATTTGGGGTCCGAAGAACGATTTGTACATCTCCTCGTGCGTCATGCCGAGGAAATTCTGAATAGTGCGCGGTCCTTCCGGGTTGAATTCCCACATGCGGAGGGGCCGGCGTTTGCAAGGCTGGACTCGACGAACCAGCATACTTGCATTACCATAACCAGACTGAAATCTCCCTCGAAGAGATCTCGGATACGGCTCTGCAGTATTGGCACATCCTTGGCTGGACCCCAGCTCAGCCCCCTGCTGACCCATGACATCAGTTGTGGTGGAGGGCCCAAGCAAAAGGTGGGGGCAGCTACCCACTTGGCACTTCGGGGAGCTGTGACGTAAAACCACTCCCGTTGCCACAATCCAGACACCTCTGGAAAGGAACCCTTTGGCCATGGAGCGCCAGCAATTTTGTTTATTAGAGCACCTCCGCACGCTGCGTACTGCCCCTCGACCATCCTCGGCTTCACATCGAAGGTCTTGAGCCACAGGCCGAAGTGAGGGGTAATGCGGAGGAAAGCCTCACAAACGACAATAAATGACGAGATGTGAAGAAGGGAATCCGGGGCCAGATCGTGAAAATCCAGCCCATAATAGAACATAAGACCCCTAACAAAGGGATCCAGAGTGAGGCCTAGTCCTCGGAGGAAGTGGGAGACGAACACAATGCTCTCGTTGGGTTCGGGAGTAGGGACAACCTACCTTCAGGCGGGCAGCCTATGTGAAATTTCGGCGGTCAGATATCTGGCCTCCCTCAACTTCTTGATATCCTCCTCCGTGACGGAGGAAGGCATCCACCGGCCTTGAAGGCTGGATCCGGACATGATTGAAGGTCCGAAGCACCTGACCTGGGCCTTGGGTGTTAGAACTCGAGGCGGGGGAAGGATTCGATTGAGCACGGGAGGGAAAAAAGAAAAAGCCTTGTCCCTTTATAAAGGGGATGAATATCAGGCGTCCTCCTCGTGGCCGTTCGAGACTTACCTAAGATCTAGGAGTCATACCAACAGGCACGGTTGGGTTACCCACGTTTGTATTGATGAGAATCCCGTGATAAGGGGAACACGATCTCTTCTTTGACAAGATGTGTCAAGAAACCTCCTCACGTTATGTGCGGGGCTGGTTAAAGAAAAATGGTTCACATAATTACCGGGCCGTGGCGTGATGTCGTGCTGCCAAAACGTGTCAGCAGATTAGATTTATGGAAATATTATTTTCTCTACGGTGGTATGTGGAACCTATTTTGCAGGGTCGGACACTATCCTTGTATTCAAACTCTTCCGTGGTGTATTCGGAGGAGGAACCCGCCTTGCAATGCTGAAGACAACACTGCGCGCCGGACTCATCGTAATTGAAGCCTGGTTCAGGGGCTACTGAGGGAGTTCTGGATTAGGGGGTCTCCGGACAGCCGGACTATATCCTTTGGCCGGACTGTTGGACTATGAAGATACAAGATTGAAGACTTCGTCCCGTGTCCGGATGGGACTCTACTTGGCGTGGAAGGCAAGCTAGGCAATACGGATATGCATATCTCCTCCTTTGTAACCGACCTTGTGTAACCCTAGCCTCCTCCGGTGTCTATATAAACCGGAGGGTTTTAGTCCGTAGGACAACGTACAATCATACCATAGGCTAGCTCCTAGGGTTTAGCCTCTCTGATCTCGTGGTAGATCAACTCTTGTACTACTCATATTATCAAGAATAATCAAGCAGGACGTAGGGTTTTACCTCCATCAAGAGGGCCCGAACCTGGGTAAAACATCGTGTCCCCTGCCTCCTGTTACCATCCGCCTTGGATGCACAGTTTGGGACCCCCTACCCGAGATCCGCCGGTTTTGACACCGACAACTAGCATGGATGATACAATGAAAAAGTATGAGCACCGACATCTAGCAATGAGTGTGTGTGAACATAAATGTACTGTAGGTGAGAAATACGTACTCCCCCAAGCTTAGGCTTTTGGCCTAAGTTGGTCTATGGCCATGACTGGCCTGGCTGATATCCATAATAATAGTTGGGGTCGTACTGCGATGAGGAAGAAGAAGGCTCCGATTGCCACTAGCTGGCAATCATCTCCGGATCCCACTGATAGTTAGACTGTCATGAAGGATCAAATTGTGGTTCCCGTTCTGGCTCCTCAGCTGGTCCAGGGTTCCGGTAGGCGTGAAGAGCCGTCAACGGAACAAGGTACGTGCCTATAGTCAAATCAAACAAAGAAGGAGCAGGCAAGGTAATAGTCTCAGGATGATGTTTATTAAAGAACAATTGATATTTAAGCTCTCCTGCCCTATTCTTAATAATAAAATCATGTGCCACCATACTTTCATAATCTAGATAAACACGAGGTAGCACTTTTTCTTCCTTCTCAGCATGCCTAATAGGTATGTTAAAATGTGCAGCTAGGCGTGTAGCATAGATGCCTCCAAAGATGGGGCCCTTTGTACGGTTCAGACTTAACCGTTTAGCAATAATACCGCCCATACTAAAAGTGTTATCACTGTATAAACCTTGGAGTAAAATAATAATATTAGGGATACTAAGGTTTCCACAGTTTCCGTGACCAATTAAGCAATGACTAGCAAATAATGCAAAGTAACGTAAGACAGGAAAATGTATGCTAGTGATTCGTGCATCGGAAACCTTCCTAGTTTCCCCTACAGTGATAGTATCAATGAATCCCTCCACATCATCACGATGTGGTTCTTTTGTCTTGCCCCCAAAAGGGACTAAACAAATCCGACAGAAATCATAAAGTGACATCTCCTTATGCTCATCATATAAATGAAATTCCACCATAGGTGGTGAGTTCTTAGAATGAAAATGAAAGTTTTGCACAAAGGTATTTGTGAGCAAGAGATACTGATCGCATTGGTCGTGGAGAAAAGTGGTAAGGCCTGCAGTCTGAGCCAACTCATGAAAATCTTCATAAATCCCGGCTACTCTTAAGAAATCCTCGGAAGGCCATTCACATGCCCGAACCTCCGCGGTGCGCGGCAAATTATACTTAGGCTTCGGTGCCTTTTCCTTCGAGCTTTGGCTCGATGAGCCCCTCAATAATCTCCTCATCATTTTCTGAAAAATTCTGAAATTTTTAGTAACTTCAAAATAAAAGTAAATCAAACTCAATAATATTGATAGCAACCACTCCTACAAGTGCCTAGGGCCTATATCATGCATCAAAACTACTTTTGACCATATAAATTTGACATGCAAGCTCAAGAACAGGGTCACCTAAGCAGCAAAAATTTGCAATGAATAGAGCACTAGAACAAAAACTAATTGGACCAATGGAGGAGTCACATACCAAGGAACAATCTCCCCAAGCAGTTTTGTGAGAGGTGCTTTGAGCAAGGAGATCGAAAATGGCAGGAAAGAGGGCTGGAGCTCGTGCTTGAGTTGGTTTTTCATGTTTGTGGGAGGAAGAAGAAGAGGATGGGTGCAAGAATAAGTGGAGGAGGGCCACCGTGGGCCCACAAGGCAGGGGGTGCACCCTAGAGGGGTGGGCGTGCCCTCCACCCTCGTGGCAAGGTGGTTGGCCCCCTGGTGTGATTTTTGCACCATAAATCCTCAAATATTCCCGAAAAATCATATTAAATTGGCATGTCATTCTGAGGACTTTATTTTTGGGACATTTTTTATATTGCACGGATAAATCAAGAAATAGACAGAAAAATACTATTTTTACTTTATTTCAACTAAATAACAGAAAGTATAGAGAGGGTACAGAAGGTGTGCTTCTAGTTTCATCCATCTCATGCTCGTCAAAAGGAATCCACTAACAAGGTTGATCAAGTCTTGTTAACAAACTCATTCCGATTAACATGAAACCAGAGAAATTTCGAATAACACTAGGTTACCTCAACGGGGATATGCACATCCCCAATAAATAAGTATATCATATTTCTTCTTGACAGTAGGAAGAGGAAATTCAAAACCTCCAAATATAATCGATGGAATTTTTTTGATAGAATTGATACTATGAACTTGAGGTTGTTTCCTCGAAAAGTGTACCGTATGCTCATTACCATTAACATGGAAAGTGACATTGCCTTTGTTGCAATCAATAACAGCCCCTGCAGTATTAAGAAAAGGTCTTCCAAGAATAATAGACATACTATAGTCCTCGGGAATATCAAGAATAACAAAGTCCATTAAAATAGTAACGTTTGCAACCACAACAGGCACATCCTCACAAATACCGACAGGTATAGCAGTTGATTTATCAGCCATTTGCAAAGATATTTCAGTAGGTGTCAACTTATTCAATTCAAGTCTACGATATAAAGAGAGAGGCATAACACTAACACCGGCTCCAAGATCACATAAAGTAGTTTTAACATAGTTTCTTTTAATGGAGCATGGTATAGTAGGTACTCCTGGATCTCCAAGTTTCTTTGGTATTCCACCCTTAAAAGTACAATTAGCAAGCATGGTGGAAATTTCAGCTTCTGGTATCTTTCTTTTATTTGTAACAATATCTTTCGTGTACTTAGCATAAGGATTCATTTTGAGCATATCAGTCAATCGCATACGCAAAAAGATAGGTATAATCATTTCAGCAAAGCGCTCAAAATCCTCATCATCTTTTTTCTTGGATGGTTTGGGAGGAAAAGGCATGGGTTTCTGAACCCAAGGCTCTCTTTCTTTACCATGTTTCCTAGCAACAAAGTCTTTCTTATCATAACGTTGATTCTTTGATTGTGGGTTATCAAGATCAACAGCAGGCTCATTTTCTACATCATTATCATTACTAGGTTGAGCATCATTATGAACATCATCATTAACATTTTCATTAGGTTCATGTTCATTGCCAGATTATGTTTCGGCATCAGACATAGATATACCATTTGGATTATCAGGTGGTTCAGCAATAGGTTCACTAGAAGTTTGCACAGTTCTATCATTTTTCTCTTTCTTCCTTTTAGAAGAACTAGGTGCATCAATATTATTTCTCTGAGAATCTTGCTCAATTCTCTTAGGGTGGCCTTCAGGATACAAAGGTTCTTGAGTCATTCTACCAGTTCTAGTAGCCACTTTAACATCATAATCATTTTTCTTACTATTCATCTCATTGAGCAATTCCTTTTGAGCTTTAAGTACTTGTTCTACTTGAGTGGTAACCATAGAAGCATGTTTGCTAACAAGTTTAAGTTCACCTCTAATATTAGCCATATAATCACCCAAATATTTAATCATATCAGCATCTTGTTTTAATTGTCTACCAAAATAAGCATTGAAGTATTCTTGCTTAAACATAAATTTATCAAACTCATTCAAGCATGGGCTAGCAAATTTAGTAAATGGGATTACAGCTTTATCATATCTATAGAGGGAATTTATCTTTACTACCTATGTCGGGTTATCAAGACCATGAGTTTCTTCAATAGATAAAGGATTAAGATTATATGTTTCTTCAACAGGCGGTAAATTAAGACCATGTATTTCTTCAATAGGAGGTAAATTCTTAACATCTTCAGCTTTAATACCTTTTTCTTTCATAGATTTCTTTGCCTCTTGCATATCTTCGGGACTAAGAAATTGAACACCTTTCTTCTTCGGAGTTGGTTTAGGAATAGGATCATTAATTGGAGCAGGAGCTGGCTCAAGAGGTGCCCAATTATTTTAATTTGTCAACATATTATTCAATAAGATTTCAGCTTCATCCGGTGTTCTTTCCCTGAAAAGAGAACCAGCACAACTATCCAGGTAATCTCTAGAAGCATCGGTTAGTCCATTATAAAAGATATCATGTATTTCATTTTTCTTAAGAGGGTGATCAGGCAAAGCATTAAGTAACTTGAGAAGCCTCCCCCAAGCTTGTGGGAGACTCTCTTCTTTAATTTGCACAAAGTTGTATATTTCCTTTAAAGCAGCTTGTTTCTTATGAGCAGGGAAATATTTAGCAGAGAAGTAGTAAATCATATCCTGGGGACTACGCACACAACCAGGATCAAGAGAATTAAACCATATCTTAGCATCACCCTTTAATGAGAACGGAAATATTTTAAGGATATAAAAGTAGCAAGATCTCTCATCATTAGTGAATAGGGTGGCTATATCATTTAATTTAGTAAGATGTGCCACAACAGTTTCAGATTCATAGCCATGAAAAGGACCAGATTCAACTAAAGTAATTATATCAGGATCAACAGAGAATTCATAATCCTTATCAGTAACACAGATAGGTGAAGTAGCAAAAGTAGGGTCAGGTTTCATCCTAGCATTTAGAGATTGCTTATTCCATTTAGCTAATAACCTTTTGAGTTCATATCTATCTTTGCAAGCTAAAATAGCTAAAGAAGCTTCTTGATCAAATAAATAACCCTCAAGAATAACAAGTGATTCTTCATCATCACTTTCATCATCATAATCAGATTCAATATTTTCAATCTCTCTAGCCCTAGCAAGTCGTTCCTCAAGAAAATCACCAAGTGGTACAGTAGTATCAAGCATAGAAGTAGTTTCATCATAATTATCATGTATAGCAGAAGTAGCATCATCAATAACATGTGACATATCAGAACGAATAGCAGAAGCAGGTTTAGGTTTCGCAAGCTTACTCATAACAGAAGGTGAATCAAGTGCAGAGCTAGATGGCAGTTCCTTACCTCCCCTCGTAGTTGAGGGATAAATTGTTGTCTTAGCGTCTTTCAAGTTCTTCATAGTGTCCAGCTGATATAAACCCCAAGTGACTCAAAGAATAGAGCTATGCTCCCCGGCAACGGCGCCAGAAATTAGTCTTGATGACCCACAAGTATAGGGGATCGCAACAGCTTTCGAGGGTAGATTATTCAACCCAAATTTATTGATTCGACGCAAGGGGAGCCAAAGAATATTCTCAAGTATTAGCAGCTAAGTTGTCAATTCAACCACACCTGGAAACTTAGTATCTGCAGCAAAGTGTTTAGTAGCAAAGTAATATGATAGTGATGGTAACGGTAACAAAAGAGTAACGAAAGCAAAGTAATGTTTTTGGTATTTTGTAGTGATTATAACAATAGCAACTAGAAAGTAAATAAGCGTAAACCAATATATGGAAAGCTCGTAGGCATCGGATCAATGATGGATAATTATGCCGGATGCGGTTCATCATGTAACAGTCATAACATAGGGTGACACAGAACTAGCTCCAATTCGTTAATGTAATGTAGGCATGTATTCCGAATATAGTCATACATGCTTGTGGAAAAGAACTTGCATGACATCTTTTGTCCTACCCTCCCGTGGCAGCGGGGTCCTAATGGAAACTAAGGGATATTAAGGCCTCCTTTTAATAGAGAACCGGAACAAAGCATTAGCAAATAGTGAATACATGAACTCCTCAAACTACGGTCATCACCGGTAAGTATCCCAATTATTGTCACTTCAGGGTTAACGGATCATAACACATAATAGGTGACTATAGACTTGCAAGATAGGATCAAGAACTCTCATATATTGATGAAAACATAATAGGTTCAGATCTGAAATCATGGCACTCGGGACCTAGTGACAAGCATTAAGCATAGCAAAGTCATAGCAACATCAATCTCAGAACATAGTGGATACTAGGGATCAAACCCTAACAAAACTAACTCGATTACATGATAAATCTCATACAACCCATCACCATCCAACAAGCCTACGATGGAATTACTCACGCACGGCGGTGAGCATCATGAAATTGGTGATGGAGGATGGTTGATGATGACGACGGCGACGAATCCCCCTCTTCGGAGCCCCGAACGGACTCCAGATCAGCCCTCCCGAGAGGTTTTAGGGCTTGGCGGTGGCTCCGTATCATAAAACGCGATGAAATCTTCTCTCTTATTTTTTTCTCCCCGAAAGCAGATATATAGAGTTGGAGTTGGAGTCGGGAGGTCTCCAGGGGGGCCACGAGGTAGGGGGCGCGCCCTAGGGGGGCACCCCCCCACCCTCGTGGAAAGGGTGTGGGCCCCCTGGTCTTCATCTTTGGTGAGGATTTTTTATTATTTATTGTAAGATATTCCGTGGAGTTTCAGGTCATTCCGAGAACTTCTGTTTTCTGCACATAAACAACATCATGGCAATTCTGCTGAAAATAGCGTCAGACCGGGTTAGTTTCATTCAAATCATATAAGTTAGAGTCCAAAACAAGGGCAAAAGTGTTTGGAAAAGTAGATACGACGGAGACGTATCAAGAAGAATATGCGATATCTGGTGATCAAGGGGGGGCTTGCCTGGTTGCTCTGGCAAGAAGGAAGGGTCGTCAACACCGTAGTCGAACTAGGGGTCGCCGGCAGTCTCGGGATCTATCGAAGTAACGGAGGGGGAACACATTAAATAATAGAGCAATCAAAGCATCACAAAGCATAACATGGCAATACGCGGTGTCAGGGGTGAGCTAACTTAGGGATAGGTGATATTGGCGAAGGGGGAAAACATCCGGGAAAGTATTCCCGGTGTTTGGCATTTTCAGACAGTTGAACCGAAGGGGGAAGTTGCGTGTTCGCTATGCTAGAGATGTGTGGCGGACGAACGGGTTGCGTATTCAGATTCGTCTCGTCGTTCTGAGGAACTTTCATGTACAAAGTTTTTCCAACCGAGTTACGGTTTATTTTATATTAATTTTTAAAGATTTGATCAATTTTTTAATTATTAATTTTAAATTAATTCAAAAATAGTATTATTGTATCAGCATGACGTCAGCGGTCAACTTTGACCGTTGACCAGTCAAACTGACAGATGGGCCCGTTTGTCATTGACTCAGCTAACTAAACAGGATTAGTTAGTTTAATTAAGTCATTAGGTTAAATTAACAGATTTAATTAAGTTAATTAATTATATAATTAATGAATGAATTATTATTATTTAATGATTTTTTAATTCTCTTTTTTTGAAGGGGCATGGGGCCCATATGTCATAGGCCTAGGGGGAATCAATCACGGAGGGCCTCTACATCAACCCCATGGCCCCTCCGATGATGTGTGAGTAGTTTACCTCAGACCTTCGGGTCCATAGTTATTAGCTAGATGGCTTCTTCTCTCTCTTTGGATCTCAATACAATGTTCTCCTTGATCTTCTTGGAGATCTATTTGATGTAACTCTTTTTTGCGGTGTGTTTGTCGAGATCCGATGAATTGTGGGTTTATGATCAAGTTTATCTATGAACAATATTTGATTCTTCTCTAAAATCTTTTATATATGATTGGTTATCTTTGCAAGTCTCTTTGAATTATCAGTTTGGTTTGGCCTACTAGATTGATCTTTCTTGCAATGGGGGAAGTGCTTAGCTTTGGGTTGAATCTTGCGGTGTCCTTTCCCAGTGACAGCAGGGGCATCAAGGCACGTATTGTATTGTTGCCATCGAGGATAAAAATATGGGGTTTATATCATATTGCTTGAGTTTATCCCTCTACATCATGTCATCTTGCCTAATGTGTTACTCTGTTCTTATGAACTTAATACTCTAGATGCATGCTGGATAGTGGTCGATGTGTGGAGTAATAGTAGTACATGCAGAATCGTTTCGGTCTACTTGTCGCGGACGTGATGCCTATATACATGATCATTCCTAGATATTCTCATAATTATGCACTTTTCTATCAATTGCTCGATAGTAATTTGTTCACCCACCGTAATACTTATGCTACCTTGAGAGAATCCACTAGTGAAACCTATGGCCCCTGAGTCTATTCTCCTTTATATTAATCTCCCGTCAACAAGTTATTTCTGGCACCGATTATTTTGCAATTTTTACTTTTAATCTATATCATAAAAATACCAAAAATATTTATCTTATTATTATTATCTCTATCAGATCTCACTCTCGTAAGTGACCGTGAAGGGATTGACAACCCCTTTATCGCGTTGGTTGCGAGGTTCTTATCTGTTTGTGTAGGTACGAGGGGCTTGCGTGTAGTCTCCTACTGGATTGATACGTTGGTTCTCAAAAACTGAGGAAAATACTTACACTACTTTGTTGCATCACCCTTTCCTCTTCTAGGGAAAACCAACGCAGTGCTCAAGAGGTAGCAAGAAGGATTTCTGGCGCCGTTGCAGGGGAGATCTACGCATAAGTCAAGACATACCAAGTACCCATCACAAACTCTTATCCCTCGCATTACATTAATTGCCATTTGCCTCTCATTTTCCTCTCCCCCACTTCACCCTTGCCGTTTTATTCGCTCTCTTTTTTTCTTCCTGCCTTCTGTGTGCTCGTTCTTTTTGCATTTTGTTGCCATCATGTGTGAAACTAGGGAGGTTATCGTTGATAAGGATAATAATATGGAAAACTTTGATGCTATTGATGATCCTCTTGAAAACCGTACTATTTTATGCACTAAAAAGTTTCGGATTGGTAGCGGTAATATTATTGGGAAGGGAGTTATTCAATATTTCTTTACTTGTGCCAGTGCTTTACCCACCATGAGCGGGTCTATTCTTCATAAAACTAGTAGTCTCGCGGATGCTATATCTTTGCTCATAGTTGAACTTGAAAGACAATTTTTACATATGCATCCTTCCATACAAAGGATTTTCCTAGAATTTTCTAATATTGAGCATTCTTCTGTTAAGCGAGCAGCGACCATCTTTTTAGCTCATGAGTTCAGACTTATAATAAAAGAGGCCAGTGAAATTTTTGCGCATTATAGGGTCGATGCCGGCTGTCCTCCCATAGAAGCAATCCTTTTTTATCAAGAAGACTTTATGCGTTTACGATCTTTAGATCATGTTGCTTTTAATGAAAACCTTAGAAAAAAGGTTCCAACCGATGTTCTTGTTAACAGGATCTCTGAACTTAATGATAATTTTGCTATCCAGAATAATGGGTTAGGTTTTTCCCTTGAACATACGCTCATGACTTTTTGCCAAAAGAATGCTTATAATGATGAATTGGTTGTGCAATATGAGGGTCCAAAGGAGGAACCAATACCTCCCGAGCTTGATCTTGGGGACTTTTGTCCCATTAAATTTATCCCTTTTGATTACTTTTGCTTGCCACAAAGAAAGCTTGTTGCTGAATGTAGGGAATATGAGATGAGTTTTCGCGATTTACCTTTTCATTATCATGGCAATACCTAGATCTATTCTTGCTTTTATGCCTAGCTAGGGGCGTTAAACGATAGCGCTTGTTGGGAGCCAACCCAATTTTATTTTCGTTTCTTGCTTTTTGGTTCTGTTTAGTAATAAATAATTTATCTAGCCTTTGTTTAGATGTGGTTTTATGCTTTTAATTGGTGTTTGTGCCAAGTAGAACCTTTGGGAAGACTTGGGTAAAATCTTTGCGATCTTGCTGTAAAAAACAGAAACTTTAGCGCTCACCAGATTTGCTGCAATTTTTTTACTGGAGAGTGCGATTAAGTTGATTCTTTTTTAAGATGATTAATATATAAATCCCTCACATCCAGCAATTTAGTTTAGAATTTTTGGGGTTACAGAAGTATTCAAAACCTACAGATTACTATAGACTGTTCTGTTTTTGACAGATTCTGTTTCTCGTGCGTTGTTTGCTTTTTTTTTGATGAATCTATGGCTAGTATCGGAGTTTATGAACCATAGAGAAGTTGGAATATAGTAGGTTTAACACCAAAATAAATAAATAATGAGTTCATTACAGTACCTTAAGTGGTGGTTTGTTTTCTTATACTAACGGAGCTCATGAGATTTTCTGTTTAAGTTTTGTGTTGTGAAGTTTTCAAGTTTTGGGTAAAGATTTGATGGATTATGGAACAAGGAGTGGCAAGAGCCTAAGATTGGGGATGCCCAAGGCACCCCAAGGTAAAATTAAAGGACAAACAAAAGCCTAATCTTGGGGATGCCCCGGAAGGCATCCCCTCTTCCGTCTTCTTCTATCAGTAACTTTACTTGAGGCTATATTTTTATTCACCACATTATATGTGTTTTACTTGGAGCGTCTTGTATGATTTGAGTCTTTGCTTTTTAGTTTACCACAATCATCCTTGATGTACACACCTTTTTGGAGAGACACACATGAATTGGAATTTATTAGAATACTCTATGTGCTTCACTTATATCTTTTGAGCTAGATAATTTTGCTCTAGTGCTTCACTTATATCTTTTAGAGCATGGTGGTGGTTTTATTTTATAGAAATTATTGATCTCTCATGATTCACTTATATCATCTTGAGAGTCTTTTAGAACAGCATGGTAATTTGCTTTGGTTATGAAACTAGTCCTAATATGATAGGCATCCAAGATGGGTATAATAAAAACTATCATAGAAATGCATTGAATACTATGAGAAGTTTGATACTTGATAATTGTTTTGAGATATAAAGGTGGTGATATTAAAGTGTGCTAGTTGAGTAGTTCTGAATTTGAGAAATACTTCTGTTGAATACTGTAAGTCCCGTAGCATGCACGTATGGTAACCGTTGTGTAACAAATTTTAAACATGAGGTGTTCTTTGATTGTCTTCCTTATGAGTGGCGGTCGAGGACGAGCGATGGTATTTTCTTACCAATCTATCCCCCTAGGAGCATGCGCATAGTGCTTGGTTTTTGATGAGTTGTAGATTTTTGCAATAAGTATGTTAGTTCTTTATGACTAATGTTGAGTCCATGGATTATACGCACTCTCACCTTCCATCGTTGCTAGCCTCTTCGGTACCGTGCATTGCCCCTTCTCACCTTGAGAGTTGGGAAAACTTTGCCGGTGCATCCAAACCCCGTGATATGATATGCTGTATCACACATAAACCTCCTTATATCTTCCTCAAAACAGCCACCATACCTACCTATTATGGCATTTCCATAGCCATTCCGAGATATATTGCCATGCAACTTTCCACCATTTCATTTATGACACGCTTCATCATTGTCATATTGCTTTGCATGATCATGTAGTTGACATCGTATTTGTGGCAAAGCCACCATGCGTAATTTATCATACATGTCACTCTTGATTCATTGCCCTTCCCGGTACACCGCCGGAGGCATTCATATAGAGTCATATTTTGTTCTAGTATCGAGTTGTAATCATTGATTTGTAAATAAATAGAAGTGTGACGATCATCATTAATAGAGCATTGTCCCAAAAAAGAGAAAGGCCAAATAAAAAAAGGAAGGCCCAAAAAAAGAATAAAAGGGAAAAGAAATAAAAAGGGACAATGCTACTATCCTTTTTTTTCCACACTTGTGCTTCAAAGTAGCACCATGATCTTTATGATAAAGAGTCTCTTGTTTTGTCACTTTCATATACTAGTGGGAATTTTTCATTATAGAACTTGGCTTGTATATTCCAACAATGGGCTTCCTCAAATGCCCTAGGTCTTCGTGAGCAAGCAAGTTGGATGCACACCCACTTAGTTTCTTTTGTTGAGCTTTCATACATTTATAGCTCTAGTGCATCCGTTGCATGGCAATTCCTAATCCTTGCATTGACATCAATTGATGGGCATCTCCCTAGCCCGTTGATTAGCCTCATCGATGTGAGACTTTCTCCTTTTTTGTCTTCTCCACATAACCCCCAATCATTATTCTATTCCACCCATAGTGCTATATCCATGGCTCATGCTCATGTATTGCGTGAAAGTTGAAAAAAGTTTGAGATTACTAAAGTATGAAACAATTGCTTGGCTTGTCATTGGGGTTGTGCAAGATGAGAGCATTCTTGTGTGACGAAAATGGAGCATGACAAAACTATATGATTTTGTAGGGATGAACTTCCTTTTGCCATGTTATTTTGAGAAGACATGATTGCTTAGTTATTATGCTTGAAGTATTGTTATTTTTATGTCAATATTAAACTTTTGACTTGAATCTTTCGGATCTGAATATTCATGCCACAATAAACAAAATTACATTAAGAATTATGCTAGGTAGAATTCCACATCAAAAATTCTGTTTTTATTATTTACCTACTCGATGACGAGCAGGAATTAAGCTTGGGGATGCTTGATACGTCTCCAACGTATCTATAATTTTTGATTGTTCCATGCTATTATATTATCTATTTTGGATGTTAATGGGCTTATTTATACACTTTTATATTATTTTTGGGACTAACCTAGTAACCCAAGGCCTAGTGCAAATTGCTGTTTTTTTGCCTATTTCAGTGTTTCGTAGAAAGGGAATATCAAACGGAATCCAAACGGAATAAAACCTTCGGGAGAGTTAGTTTTGGAACGAACGTGATCCAGGGGACTTGGAGTGGACATCAAGAAATCAACGAGGAGGCGAGGAGGCGCGCCCTCCACCCTCGTGGGCCCCTCGTGGCTCCAACGACCTACTTCTTCCTCCTATATATATTCATATACCCCGAAAACATCCAGGAGCACCACGAAACCCTATTTCCACCGCCGCAACCTTCTGTACCCAAGAGATCCCATCTTGGGGCCTTTTTCGGAGCTCCGCCGGAGGGGGAATCAATCACGGATGACCTCTACATCAACTCCATGGCCCCTCCGATGATGTGTGAGTAGTTTACCTCAGACCTTCGGGTCCATAGTTATTACCTAGATGGCTTCTTCTCTCTCTTTGGATCTCATTACAATGTTCTCCTCGATCTTCATGGAGATCTATTTGATGTAACTCTTTTTTGCGGTGTGTTTGTCGATATCCGATGAATTGTGGGTTTACGATCAAGATTATCTATGAACAATATTTGATTCTTCTCTGAAATCTTTTATGTATGATTGGCTACCTTTGCAAGTCTCTTCGAATTATCAGTTCGGTTTGGCCTACTAGATTGATCTTTCTTGCAATGGGAGAAGTGCTTAGCTTTGGGTTCAATCTTGCGGTGTCCTTTCCCAGTGACAGCAGGGGCAGCAAGACACGTATTTTATTGTTCTATCGAGGATAAAAAGATGGGGTTTATATCATATTGCTTGATTTTATCCCTCTACATCATGTCATCTTGCCTAATGTGTTACTCTGTTCTTATGAACTTAATACTCTAGATGCATGCTGGATAGCGGTCGATGTGTGGAGTAATAGTAGTAGATGCAGAATCATTTTGGTCTACTTGTCGCGGACGTGATGCCTATATACATGATCATGCCTAGATATTCTCATAATTATGCACTTTTCTATCAATTGCTCGACAGTAATTTGTTCACCCACCGTAATACTTATACTATCTTGAGAGAAGCCACTAGTGAAACCTATGGCCCCCAGGTCTATTCTCCTTTATATTAATTTCCCGTCAACAAGCTATTTCTGGCACCGTTTATTTTGCAATCTTTACTTTTAATTTATATCATAAAAATACCAAAAATATTTATCTTATTATTATTTCTATCAGATCTCACTCTCGTAAGTGACCGTGAAGGTATTGACAACCCCTTTATCGCGTTGGTTGCGAGGTTCTTATTTGTTTGTGTAGGTACGAGGGACTTGCGTATAGTCTCCTACTGGATTGACACCTTGGTTCTCAAAAACCGAGGGAAATACTTACGCTACTTTGCTGCATCACCCTTTCCTCTTCAAGGGAAAACCAACGCAGTGCTCAAGAGGTAGCTGGAGGCGACGGGCAGAGCTGGCGCGAACGAGCGGGCGGCGGGGCTAGTGGGGCAAGCGCATGCGCGGGCATGGCCTGGCCAAGGCACAGTGCAGGGGGCGGCGCGGGGCGTGACCGGTGCATGGGACGCGGCTAGGGGGCGTGTACGATGGTGTAAGCGGCACAGATCGAAGTAGGAAAGGAGGTGAACTGAACGAGTAGCTCACAGTGGTTCCAATGGCGACCTCGGGGAAGTCGGGAGAGTTCGAGGGAGACGGTGGGGTAGCGACGGCCGGGGATCGACGAAGGACGGCGACGGCGATCCGAGGAAGAAGACGCAGTTGGCATCGGTGTTGATGCTCCGCGGTCCAACTCCTTCTACTCCAGTGTCGAGTATGACGGTGCTCACCTCCTGGACTTCCCGTTGTGGCTCATGGTGGACGATGGTTGCGACCATGACGACGACGTGGCGACGCGGTGCTCGGCTCTCTTCTAGAAAAGAAACGAGAGGGAAACTGGAGTGATGGGGATTTAGGGATTGTGGGGGAGAGAGGGGGTGCTCTTATCCACGCGGGGAGGCGGCGGATGCACGATGCGTGGAGGATCCGCGGCATGCACGAGTGAACGGCGGCCACCGAGCCTTCTGTGAATAGAAGGTTGAAGATGGATGTGGGCTGGGCTGGGCCTGGAGCAGCAGAAGTGATGGGCCAAGGGCAAGGTGCCCCGGCTATTCCCTTTTCTTTTTATTATTACTTTTCTGTTTTGTAATTTTCTCCTCTGATTTGTATTTTGTTCTACTAATTTTTTATTTTTGTTAAATGTGAAAACTTGCACATAAACCTAGAATAATATTGGGGTGTTTCACAAAAAGTTTCAGATCATTTGGAACTGTTTAAATATTTTTAATAATTGAAAATGTCAAATATTTTGCTGCTGGTCCAATTAATTAATTTCCAGGGGCATTTTAGTAATTCAAATAAGGTTGTTTCCAACATGATAATAACTTAGGGATTTTATGAGACATTACTAACATTTTTGTTTTACTATTTGAAGAAATAATATTTTCACTTGCAATTAAATTGTGAATTTGGTTTTTATTTTTTTTAAACAAGTGTCAACTTGCATAGTAATCATGATGACCTGGCTACCATTAGGGAGAGATTACTATAGCAGGATTCTTGGGGTGTTACACTTATGCAGGACAACAATAGGAGTGGCCACCATTTTCCGTCGAGGTTAGCTTCATCCCTCGGCTTGTACTCCCCCCGTCGTTCCATAATGTAGTGCATATAGATCCAGGCCTGGACACTTGTTAGCTTCTAATATTGACTTGTTGCTTGTAGGTACATATGCTCTTGGCAAGGATCCACGCATCGACCCTTTTTGCATATGGGGCAATGAGATATTGATGAACAAGCATCAAGTGAGGAAACTGATAAGGATTATTAGCAAAAATATATGAATGGTGTCAAGCAAATTATTTGTTTATGCTCTATCCAACACAACAATGAGCTGTAGGTGGTAACTACAAACTCTGCAGCCTTCTCTTTTTACTGCCCATAATGAGTTGTTAGACAACAATGTCTGAATCTTTTTCATTCCCAGTGGTTCCCGAAGCAGTTCACTCAAGATTACCTCACAAAGTACATGATTGGTGGACACGCAATGAAGGTTAAAGTATTTCATCCAGACTACAATGAGCATCGAGAAGTCCTAATGAAGACAGTGAAGGATGGATGGGCAGCCATCACAAGGGGTTGGCCTAGAGTCATGCGCGCCTTACGCATGGAGGAGGGCACAATATGGGCATTCCGCTTCACCTTCTCCAGCAACCAGAATGTCTTTCGCCTCTCTCTTTACAGTCTTTAGTATAACTGTGGTTCATCATTCTTTACTTGGTGCTTCTGTAGTTCTTTAGTATATGTACCTGTGCATCGAATTATGGGTTCGTGGTTGAACCTATATTTGTAATAAACATGGTTGGATATGAAATAAGTTATTGCCTACTTTCAAATTCAAAACATGTGATTTTTAAATTTGGGACTAATTGGATTAATTGGGATTAATTAGGGATTACACTACTCACGGTTTGCGAAAGCGAAACGTGTGCGATATACGTGGAGATCAGAAACGTTTCTAGGATCCACTACGAATGCGATCAATCTCCACTGCACACACGGCTTTCTCTTGAAAACTGTTTGCATTAGGCCACCTTGCGCAAATGTTTACCACATAAAAAGTGTGTCTGATGGACAACCTTTGCCACACAGTTTCTTCTATGCACAGTGTGTGATACATTCAATAACGCAAATGATTTAACGAGAAAAATTGTGTGTGATGTACCTGTGAACGGAAACATTTTCCTTGGAGCGACTATGTGGGATGTACATACGAACGGAAACGTTTAGCAGGGACTGACTGTGTGGGATGTACTTGTGACCGGAAACAATTTCGTCGTATAATTGTATTTTTAGCTCTACTGTACGTATTTCCGTATGTGAGCCCTTCCCGGTCGCACACGTTCTCATTTTGCCGAGCCTGCGTGCCAGGAAGGCATATCCCCGACGGTTTCTGGGTCGTGTGGGAAGGACCCCCCTATCGCCCACACTCACTTGGCGACGGTTCCATTTGCCGTCGTGGAAAGGGGTTCAAAACCATTTGTTTAGGACCGACGCGCACCAGTGATGGATACTAGGGATCAAACCCTAACAAAACTAACTCAATTACATGATAAATCTCATCCAACCCATCACCGTCCAGCAAGCCTACGATGGAATTACTCATGCACAACGGTGAGCATCATGAAATTGGTGATGGAGGAAGGTTGATGATGACGATGGCGACGGATTCCCCTCTCCGGAGCCCCGAACGGGCTCCAGATCAGCCCTCCCAAGAGAGATTAGGGCTTGGCGGCAGCTCCGTATCATAAAACACGATGAATCCTTCTCTCTGATTTTTTTCTCCCCGAACGTGAATATATAGAGTTGGAGTTGACGTCGGTGGAGCCTCAGGGGGCCCACGAGGCAGGGGGCGCGCCCTGCACCCTTGTTGACAGGGTGTGGGCCCCCTGGTGTTGATTCTTTCGCCAGTATTTTTTATTTATTCCAAAAATATTCTCCATGAAGTTTCAGTTCATTCCGAGAACTTCTATTTCTGCATAAAAATAACACCATGGCAATTCTGCTGAAAACAGCGTCAGTCCGGGTTAATTCCATTCAAATCATGCAAGTTAGAGTCCAAAACAAGGGCAAAAGTGTTTGGAAAAGTCGATACGATGGAGACGTATCAGTTCACAGATAGTGTACCAACCTGTTTGTACGTGAAGCTGATAGTGGGCCCTGTTGACTGATGAGTCAGCAGTCAACTAGTTGACTGGTCAAACTAACCAGGGGACCCACATGTCATAGGCTTTTACTTTAACAGATTTTATTTATTTAGCTTAAACAATAGAAGGGGACCACATGTCATAGGTACAAGGGCTAGCAAACTAAACTAAAGCAATAAAACTAAACAAGGGGGTTTGTTTTAATTTGACAGTGGGGTTAGCCCATAATTAACAAGGGCGGGGCCCGCTGGTAGTGGCCCAGGGCGGCTGCAGTAGCTGGCCAGCCGCGGCTGGACTGCATGCGCGCGGCCACTGGTCGAAGCCAGGGCGCGGCGACGCTAACCGGCCGGAGCAGCAGTGGGACTCCGGTGGGCGTGGCACCGGCGGACGAGGCTCCAGCGGGCACGACACCGGCGGCCGGTGGCAGGTGTGGCCGCAAGCATGGCAGGGCGAGCGAGCACTTGAGGACTGTGGGGGCACGATGAGCTGGAGGGCTGCGGCGGCGGGTGCAGGAGTGCAGGGCGAGGGACGACGCGAGGCAAGGCTCGGCGGGAGCGGGCCTTGGCACGGTCGGGTGCATAGGGGAGGCGGCGACACATAGCGGGGCGAGACGGAGGCGCACAGGTGGGGGTGTCGGGATTTGCTGTGGGTGCGGCTGGCCGCGGTGCGCGTGAGCGATGGCGGGGCAACACGATAAACCGAGGGGAGAAGGGGTAGCAGGGGAGGAGCTCACAGGGGGCTCGTCGGTAGATCAGGAGCAGCCGGAGGCGGAGGATCGACACGGGGGGAGCTGCAGTGGACGAAGACGAAGATGATGGCAATACCGACATTGTGGTGGCTCCTGGCTCGATCTGGTCCCCGTAGGCGAAGCAACGGGTGATGGTGGTCCTCGGGGACAAGCTCGAAGGCGCGGGGAGGTCGGGGAGCACGCGAGCGAGCGGGTCCATGGCAAGAACAGTGTCGGGTGAGCGAGGGGAAGAAGGGGAGCGGCCTGAGAGGGAAAGTGGGAGCGTTTAGGTCTTGCAGGGGGTCGAGGGGGACCTTGTAGGTCGTCGTGGTGCGGCAGATGGCCGACACGTGGCCATCCGCGGCCATGAGCGGCTGCATGGTGTCCATTGCGCCCTCTGTGAATGGAGGAAGGAGACAGTGGGGTTGGGCTGGCTGGGCCTCCTAGTAGACCTAGGGCCCAAGTACACATAGATAGGTTCTTTCTATCGGATTTCGGGTTCCGGCAGACCCTTAAGGTTCGAACACTGGGGTGCGCTTGGAGATTACACCTTCTACCTCTCCGTCTCGCTAAGATCTAGACTACTGAAAGAACTGCACAAGAGACACAAGGTTTATACTGGTTCGGGCCACCGTTGTGGTGTAATACCCTACTCCAGTGTGTGGTGTGTGGATTGCCTCTTGGGCTGATGATGATGAACAATACAAGGAAGAACAGCCTCGCGAGGGTCTGCTCTTGGCTGGGGCAATGAACTGCTGGGAGGAGTTCAGTCACTTTTCTCTCTCTTTCTCTCTCTAAGCTTCCAACCCTTACTCGCCTCCGGCCGAACCCCCTTGCTATGTGGGTGGCTGGTCCTATTTATAGAGGCCCTGGTCCTCTTCCCAAATATTGAGCGGGAAGGGAGCCAACAATGGCGGGCTAATTTGAAGGGGGACAGCTAGTACAAGCTATCCTGACAAAAGCAGTCTTCGCCTGCGCAAAGCTCTGGTGATGACGCCATCTTGGGCTCCACGGTGACCTCCGTCTCGTAGTCCTCCTGGTCTTGGTCTGGTTGCACCGAAATGGCAACCTTTGCCTGATGCCTCGGTACTCCGCGGCTGCGCTTGTCCCCTTTGCACCAAAGAGGAAAGGAGGACGCTGCACGGGCTGGCACCCGCCTGGCGCCCCGAGTTGTCATGGCTTGCGTCACGGGCACCTCGCGAGGTACCCCGCCTTGATTTCTCCGCCTCCTCGTGAGCCAGCCTGATGAGGCCGCGCCCGAGGAAGCTCCACGTCATCCGCCCCACGAGGCTTGGCCCCTCGCGAGGGTCTTGAGTCTTGTGTTGATGAAGATGGGCCGTGCTGGGCCCCCTTTGAGCCACGCCGCAGGCAGGCAAGTCTGGGGACCCCCGTTCCCAGAACGCCGACAGTAGCCCCCGGGCCCAAGGCGCGCCCGGACTTGGCCGTGCTGAGAGGCGAAAGGGCAAGGGCGAAGCGCCGCGGGCCCTAACAGCTTGCGGCCTTGGGTGCCGCGTGGCGGTTGATTGGACGTGGGCGGCACTGTTCCCCCACGCCCCCCTTATTCTGCGCCCTGCTAGGCGGACTTGTAGTTGTACACAGCCGCTCCCCTTCCTGTTGCTCGAGCGTCCACTGTCCTTCCTCCCTTCGAACGCCAGCTCCTGCTTCCAATCCAATCTCGAATCTTCCCCCTCCTTCCCATCACCATGGCTCCAACAAAGGATGAGAGAGGGAAGAAACCCATGCCTCCGTCTTGTGTGCCACCATCGGTTGCCCCCGCCGTCGGCCAGTCGACCGTACTCGATCGAGAGTGCCTAGGCAAGGTCAGCTTGGCTCTGGACACCATCTTCAATGAGTGCGGGAGGACGACGGCCTGGCCCGTGCCCCACTTCTCCATCGACAGGATAGCTACCGAGGTCCCATGTTTTGACGACACCCTGTGGGTGGGTCTGGTTCCCCCCTTTTCCGACTTCTTCAATGCCGTGCTCTCCCATTATCAGATCCACATGATGCACCTAAGTCCTGAGTCCATCACCCTCCTTTTGGTCTTTGCCTTCATTTGCGAAGCCATGGTGGGCATCCCTCCTTCGGTTGCCTTGCTGCGCCACTTCTTCTCGCTGCATCTCGTCGACCCTACCCAACGCTGGGCATGCGTGAGCTTCACTGCCGAGCCTGAGACCGCGGCCTCTGGGATTGACTTCAAGCTCCCCCTGCCCGCGGTTGGGTTCCGCGAGCGGTGGCTGTATGTGGACGCAGGGGTGCCCAGCCCCCTACTATCGGAGCCGACCTCGCCTGCTGTCCCCAATTCGGGTTGGGGCCAGGAGACGCTCGAGAGCCCCCGGCTCGTCTTCGTCTGGAGCCGCTTCGCGCTCCTGAGGAAGCTCGGCGTGACAGCGCCCAAGGTGGTGAAGGAGTTTCTGTTATGCCGTGTCGCTCCCCTTCAACGCCACTCTCGCCGCATGTGGGCCTTCCGTGGGCATGAGGATAGCATGAGGCTCCAGGAAGAGGACCTGGCTCCTGAGGTGCTGAAGTCGGCGCTCTTGACCTTGGCCGGGGACCCCAACCTCGGCAGCGTCAGGCAGGGAGGGGCCTTGCTATATCTCTACCAGAGCAGGGTCGAGTTCGTGAAGCAGATGCCCGTCTTTGATGAGTGAGGGCTGCGCCCCGCCGGCCTCCAGGGACCTCGTGAGAATCCAGTGGTGGTGACTGCCCTTCCAATCGGCCAAGGCGACTCCTCCTCAAGTGGCGGAGCAGGGAGGCAGGAGGCGCCGGAGGCCGAGGGGGCTCCCGACGAGGTGACAGCGCCGGGTGATGCTCTCGAGGGGACAGCTCCTGGGACCCGTGCCGCTAAGGCTGAGGGCGGCAAGCAGCCGCTCCCAGTGCCCGGGGCTGAGGCCTCGGAGGCCCCAGCCATGCCTTCTGGCGAGGTGATGGGCGGCACGCGCCAGGAAGGCGCCCCTGACGCGGATCGCCTCGATGCTCCGTCTTCGTCGCAGGTTGATCCTTGCGCTCTTCTCTTGGGCCGCTTCCGCGTGGACTTTGAGGCCCTCCAGAGGAAAAGGGAGGCTCTGGGTGACGACTTCCCTTGTCGCGCGCTGAAGCGCAGGAAGTACTTCGCCACTGACGAGTGAGTCCTCTCCCTTCCTGGCTCCTGATCCTCTTGTTGCTTTCACTGATCCTTGCTCCGCAGGCCCCTCCGGCCGAGCTCGCGGAAGTAGTCGAGGCGCCGCCTCCTTTGGCTTCGCCCCCTCTACCGTCCTCAAGTGCTCCGAGCAGCTCTGCCCTTGTGGTGAGGGCGACTGAAGGGGTGGACCATCCCGAGGTGCACCGCGTCCCTTCATTCCCCCCGATTTTCCTTCGCGGGCCCTCTCGGGGCATAGCCAGCCTGCCGTGGGCTTCCCGTCTGGTCGCGGGCTGCGACTGGTTGAGGCGCCCCCTGCGCCCTTCATTTGAAGACGGGCTGGCTCCAGGTTGGGCTTATGGTGAGGTGCGCCCGGCTGTCGCGAGGGTGGCAGCCCCCAGCCCCCTGCCCGGAGGGGGAATGATGATTCGTGGCCCCGGCGCGTGCTTGGGGCAGATGAAGGTGTGGAAGACGTGCTCGAGCACGCCCGAGAGTGCCGCGCTCGCCGCCAAGGGTTCCTTCGAAGGGCGACTGATGCGGTGAACCTGCTTGGGGAGGAACTTGCTGACGAAGACGCGTGCCTGGAGGCCGAGGGCCTGCACCTGGCTGCAGGGAGGCGCGAGCTGGAGGCCGCCATCGCCCTCGCGCGCCGTCAGCGTGATCTTGACGATGAAGAGGCGAAGGCGTCGCTAGGGGCCTCTCGGGTGGCCCGATCCCAGGCTGCCAAGGAGGCCTGGAGAGCTGACCGACAGCGAGAGGCGGGGGAGGAGCGGGCTTGGGGGGTCCTGACCTGGTGCCACTCACTGGAGGAGCAAGTGGAGCTGCGCGAGTCGGCCCTTGCGTCGATGCGGGTGGCCTCTGGCGACCCAGCTGAGCTCCAGAAGCGTGAAGAAGCGTTGACACTGGAAGCTGCCGAACGCACCCGCGAGTACGAGCGGCCGGAGACGAGGGAGCGCTTGGTGACGCAGGCGGAGGACGATGTCGCCGCACGGGAAGCTCGTGTCCTGGAAGAGGTCGGACGTCGGGTGGCGATGGCGCGCCAAGACCTCGAGCGCGAGTTCGAAAGGAGGCTGGAGTTGATCCAGGTCGAAGCTGAAGGGAGGACCGCAGCCTTGAGGGTCAAGCGGGAGGAGGCGACGCGGCTGGCCGACGCCTCCCGGGCCGCCCTTGAGGTAGCGCAAGGGGGAGGCGGCTCCGTCTTTGCCAGCGGGTGGAGGAGGCTGAGGGCGTCGCGCGCCGGAACACGGATGAGATATGTCAGCGGCAGGTCCTGGAGCACGTGCACGGCCCCATGCTCGCCACGCTCCAGGAGAGAGCTAGCGCAGCCTTGGGCAACATCTGTGGGGCGGCTGTTGGCGAGCCGCACATAGCCAACTATGCTGGCAACCTTCAGTTCTTCACCGCCGTGGTGACGCAGCTGGAGGCGCGGTCGGCCAGGGCCGACAGGTTGGTGGAAGAGAGGAGCCGCGCCCTGCTCAGGCGCGCCTTTTCCCGTGTCTTCAGTCATCTCCTGAACATGGATCCCCACTTCGATTTGGACGCCGTCATCGCCCCAGTCCCCCAGGCCGTCCGAGGCGATCTGGCGCACTGGGTGGAAGACAACGTGGACGCCCTTGTCAGGGCCTTCGCTTCGGACGATGACGACGCGATCGTGGCTGCTGGCGAGGGCGGTGCGGCGAACGGTCCTGACGCCGCTGGTGGCGACGCAGACGACGATGGCGAGTTCGGCGACGCCCGCGACGGCTCGGGAGGTGCTTCCGAGGACGCATTGGGGGATTGGTCCGGCTGAGTGTGTATCGCTCCTGTCTTTTTTGCCCTGCATGAATAGAACTCAGGTTTTTGACCTGATGGCCGTGAGAGCATTTTGGGAGGGGAAGCCCCTCATGTAAAACCTGTGTTCATCGTATTGGTAGTTGTCATATTGCACGAGCGCTCGCGCCTGGTGGTTGGCTGGTTTACCTTTGTTTCGCGCAAGCCCCGAAGCAGCCTGTGGGAGGGCGTGACGTCTTGGGTGTTCTTTAGTTGAATCCGTAGGATATGAGAGTGTTGCCGGCGGGGAGCTTCACAGGCGTTGGCCTTTTTCACAGGCTCCGGGCCTTTTCCCAAATGCGGCGGCTTCACAGGCATTTGCCTTCTTCACAGGCTCTGGGCCTTTTCCAAAACGCAATAGCTTCACAGGCACTTGCCTTGCTTCACAGGCTCTGGGCCTTTTCCAAACGAGATAGCTTCACAGGCACTCGCCTTGCTTCACAAGCTCTGGGCCTTTTCCAAAAGCGATAGCTTCACAGGCACTCGCCTTGCTTCACAGGCTCTGGGCCTTTTCCAAATGCGATAGCTTCACAGGAACTCGCCTTGCTTCACAGGCTCTGGGCCTTTTCCAAACGCGATAGCTTCACAGGCACTCGCCTTGCTTCACAGGCTCTGGGCCTTTTCCAAACGTGATAGCTTCACAGGCACTCGCCCTGCTTCACAGGCTCTGGGCCTTTTCCAAGCAGGACAACCTCCGCAGGCACCTGAAAATCCTCCCGAGAGGGAGCAACAGCGGCAGTTTGGGTTGCGCATGAGCCAGGCCTGACCCGGCTCGCGAGGGGCTCGCGAGGGGAGGCAGCTGTGGCGAAGTAGTAACCAGAACGCGAGAAATGGCTCGAACGAGAATAATCACCCCTTCCCCGAACACACGCAAATCTCAAATTCGAATCCAACTTAAATCCAGCGGGGGAAAAGATACAGCCAAAGGGAAAGGCAATGAAAGCAGACAAAAGGCCGTGTCCGGCACCTAATCTAGTCTTGGACGTCTTCTCACCAGCGCGGAGCTAAGTGCTGTCCACTGGGCGTGGGAGGGAGCCCCAGGGCCTGAGGCCGGCACCCCTGAGACTCCGGGGGCTGTACAGCCCCACTCATTATTACGTGAGAGTGTCACGGGGCGGCGAGCTTCACAGGCACTGGGCCTTCTTCACAGGTACTGGCCTTGCTTCATATCGCCAGATGAGGGCCCCACCTTGCGCCACACTCTAGTGCCATCAGCAACGACCGGAAACCAGGACGCCGCCCGATGGGGTAGAGAGGTCGCCAACGGTTCCCCCGATGACCACGGGTCCTCCGCCGGGGGCAGGCCCTGGGGCACCTCCCCAGCGGAGGGCCTACCTCCTGAGAACGCCTTGCTCCGAATGCCGCGGTGGCGATGTCGGATCCCTTCCCCTCTCCTGCAGCCCCCTGCGCCCTCCTCCCGAGGGGTAGGAGGCTGTGGGAGCGGGGCAGCTGCTCGCTGCCGCGACCTGCACCTCCTGCGATCCATGGTTAGCGTATACCTGCTCCTGAAGAATTAGCGGTGCCCGATAATCGTTGCCTCCAGCGTGGCCAGTGGGACCGTTCCGGGGCTCCTGGAATGGCTCGGCTTCTAGTGCCTCGTCCCCCCAGCTTGGGCCGAGGAGCGAGCCTTGTCCGCTCTCGTGAGGGTGTCCTTGGTCCATCATGAGGGGTACGTATTCCTCCGGCGCCGTCATCCCGAATGCCACGCCATGATGCCCCGCATGCCCCGCGGTCCCGCCTGTCACGCCCACTGCGGCTCCGTCTCCACGGTGACCTCCGTCTCGTAGTCCTCCTGGTCTTGGTATGGTTGCACCGAAATGGCAACCTTTGCCTGATGCCTCGGTACACCGCGGCTGTGCTTGTCCCCTTTGCACCAAAGAGGAAAGGAGGACGCTGCGCGGGCTGGCACCCGCCTGGCGCCCCGAGTCGTCATGGCTTGCGTCACGGGCACCTCGCGAGGTACCCCGCCTTGATTTCTCCGCCTCCTCGTGAGCCAGCCTGATGAGGCCGCGCCTGAGGAAGCTCCACGTCGTCCGCCCCGCGAGGCTTGGCCCCTCGCGAGGGTCTTGAGTCTTGTGTTGATGAATATGGGCCGTGCTGGGCCCCCTTTGAGCCACGCCGCAGGCCGCAGACAGGCAAGTCTGGGGACCCCTGTTCCCAGAACACCGACACTTTCCTTTTATTTATTTTATGTCTTATATTTTATCCACATTTTTCATTTAAATAATACCAATTGAGTTTTGTTGAATACAAAAGTTGTCACATAAATCAAGCACAATTTTTTTTGAAGAGGTGCACAAAGTTTCACACCAATTGTAATTGCATAATTATTTGTTCAAAATTAAAAGGCTATTTTATTTTCTATGTGACAACTTTATATTTTGCTAGGGATTACCCGATGAGGCAAATCATTGGTGTCAACATGGCAATTGATCTGGGGGATTTAAAATAAAACTGAACATTTTAGTTTTATAGTTTGAGGAAAATAATAATTTTACTTGTCTTTTAAATTTGAATTTGAGGTCGGTTTGGAACAAAGTGATGATTAGCAAAAATTAATTATGATGATGTGGCACCACTAACAGGAGTTAACTGTAGCATGACACATGGGGTGTTACAATCACCAAAGAAGGAAACTTGAGTATACGGGTATGGGCACTCCACTTGGCTTGTGCCAAGCTTGGGGGAGATGCCCTGGTATCGTATCACCATCACTTTTATTATCTTTACCTATTTTAGTTCGATCCTTAGCTATTTCGTGATTTAGTTGAATAAAAGTTTAGTATGATATATTTTGAGTGCTAGTTTCATGATCTATCCATCTATGTAATCGAGTTGAGAGTTATATAATAAAGATTAGTTTGAGTTATTGTTTCTTTACCTTTTTGTTTCAATCCTACCAATGAAATTAATGAAAAAGATCATATGCTAATCTTATGGAAAGTAATGGCACAAGTAAAAGTATATGCGGTAAAATTTATTGAAAGTTGACAAACATAGCATTGGTCAATGATGCAATTCATGAAAGAATTAATAAGGGAAGAGAAAATTCACATGCAAATACACTATCTTGGACATCTTTTATGATTGTGATCCCCCATTAAACATTTTATGCCAAATTGTGGATGTTGGACAAGGAAGACAACACAATGAATTATGTTTGCTTATATTCACATAGAAGTTATATTGTCATAGATCCTCCAACATGTGGTGCTTGCCCAACATCTTTGCTAGCCAAAAACCCACACCAAGTAGAGACACTACTTGTGCATCCAAAAACCTTAAACCCAATTTCATGTTACGAGAGTCCACTATACCTACCTATGGGTTGAATAAGATCCTTCAAGTAAGTTATCATCGGTGCATAAAGCAATAAAAATTGCTTCTAAATATGTTTGATATTTTATTGTAAGGGAAAATAAGCGTTGTACAAACTTGTGATGTCAAAGTAATAAAAGCAACGGACTGCATAATAAAGATTGCTATAATAAGGGGCAATATAACATGGCATTCCTTTGCATTAAGAGCTTTTGCATCCAAATACAAAAAGCATGACAACCTCTGCTTCCCTCTTCAAAGGTCCTATCTTTTACTTTTATGTATTTACTTTTTATGCAAACGTCAATAGTGTTCTCCTCTATTCCTTTTTATTTTTCTCTTTTGCAAGCATCATGTGGTGGGGAAAGATCTAGGCATACATATCCAGTTGGATATGAGTGATCATGAGTTATTATTGTTGACATCACCCCTGAGGTGAATAAGTTGGGAGGCAAAATTATAAGCCCCTATCTTTCTACGTGTCTGGCTGAAACTTTTGCTCCATATATGTGTTGTGAGTGTTAGCAATCATAGAAGACTAAATGATGGTTGAGTATGTGGACTTGCTAAAAAGCTCTGACATGAGACCCTTCCTGAAAATATGACGAATTGCAATTGCATTGTTGACTGAGAACATAGTTTGTTAATTCTCAAGAAAGTTTATACCTTATACTTCGATGTTGTGATGAATTATTACTTGCTGATGAGAAGTTATATGATAATGAATATTGTTGTTATAATAAAGATCATGAAGCTACTATGTCCACATTTTATTTTTATAGACACCTCTCTCTCTCTCTAAACATGTGGACATGATTATCGATATAGGCTTTCACTTGAGGACAAGCAAGGTCTAAGCTTGGGGGAGTTGATACGCCCATTTTGCATCATGTTTTCCTACTGTTATTTTATAATGTTTTCAATTAAATAACACTTTATGGAGTAATTCTAATGCATTTTCTCTCATAATATGCAAGGTTTACACAAAGAGGAAGATTACCGATAGCAGGAATTCTGGACTTGAGAAAGCTATGTCAGAGATACATATTATGCACATCGCTGAAATTTTACGAAGATTTATTTTGGAATATATAAAAATTATTGGAGAAAATAAGTACCAAAGGGGGCCACCCAGGTGCCCACTAAGCACTAGGGTGAGCCTACCCCCTGGCGTGCCCTGGTGGTAGTGGGGCCCCTGTCCAGCCTCCGGTGCCCATCTTTTGGTATATAAGCCCATTTTCCCTAAAAAAATAAGGGGAGGACTTTCGGGATGGAATGCCTCCGTCTCGAGGCAAAACTTGGGCATGAGCACTTTTGCTCTCTGACGGAGAGATTCCGTCGGGGATACTTCCCTCTAGGAGGGGGAAATCGAAGCCATCATCATCACCAACAACCCTCTCATCGTGGGAGGGCCAATCTTCATCAACATCTTCAATAGCACCATCTCATCTCAATCCCTCGTTCATCTCCTGTATTCAATCTTTGTATCAAAACCTCGGATTGGTACCTGTGGGTTGCTAGTTAGTGTTGATTACATCTTGTAGTTGATGCTAGTTGGTTTATTTGGTGGAAGATCCTATGTTCAGATCTATTATGCTATTCAATACCCCTCTAATCTTGAGCATGAATATGTTTTGTGGGTAGTTATCATAAGTAATCATGTGAATTTGGTATTTGTTCGATATTTTGATGATATGTATGTTGTTGATTCCCTTAGTGGTGTTATATGAACGTCGACTACATGAAATGCCACCATATTTGGGCCTAAGGGAATGCATTGTGGAGTAGTTATTAGATGATGGGTTGCTAGAGTGATAGAAGCTTAAACCTACTTTATGCGCTATTTGATATGTCCATTTTGCATCATGTTTTTATATCAATATTTATTGCATTATGGGATGTTATTACACATTATGTCACAGTACTTATGCCTATTCCCTCTTATTTTATAAGGTTTACATGAAGAGGGAGAATGCCAGCAGCTGGAATTCTGGGCTGGAAAAGGAGCAAATATTAAAGACCTATTCTGCACAACTCCAAAATTCCTGAAACTTCATGGGAGCAAGTTTCAGAATATATAAAAAATATTGGGCGAAAGAAGTACCAGAGGGGGCCAACCACCATCCACGAGGGTGGGGGCGCGCCCTACCCCCTGGGCGCGCCCCCTGCCTCGTGGGCCCCCTGGCACCCCTATGCCAATCTTTGGCTATATGGAGTCTTTCGTCCATGAAAAAATCATAAGCTAGCTCACGGGACAAAACTCCGCCGCCATGAGGCGGAACCTTGGCGGAACCATAGGGCTCCGGCGGAGCTGTTCTGCCGGGGAAACTTCCCTCTGGGAGGGGGAAATCATCACCATCGATCCTCTCATCGGGAGGGGGTCAATCTCCATCAACATCTTCAGTAGCACCATCTCATCTCAAACCCTAGTTCATCTCTTGTATCCAATCTTTGTCCCAAAGCCTCGGATTGGTACCTGTGGGTTGCTAGTAGTGTTGATTACTCTTTGTGGTTGATGCTAGTTGGTTTATTCGGTGGAAGATCATATGTCCAGATCCTTTATGCATATTAATACCCCTCTGATTATGAACATGAATATGATTTGTGAGTAGTTATGTTTGTTCCTGAGGACATGGGAGAAGTCTTGCTATAAGTAGTCATGTGAATTTGGTATTCGTTCAATATTTTGATGAGATGTATGTTGTCTTTCCTCTAGTGGTGTCATGTGAACGTCGACTACATGACACTTCACCATTGTTTGGACCTAGAGGAAGGCATTGGGAAGTAATAAGTAGATGATGGGTTGCTAGAGTGACAGAAGCTTAAACCCTAGTTTATGAGTTGCTTCGTAAGGGGCTGATTTGGATCCATATGTTTCATGCTATGGTTAGGTTTACCTTAATACTTCTTTTGTAGTTGCAGATGCTTGCAATAGGGGTTAATCATAAGTGGGATGCTTGTCCAAGGAAGGACAGTACCCAAGCACTGGTCCACCTACATATCAAATTATCAAAGTACCGAACGCGAATCATATGAACGTGATGAAACCTAGCTTGACGATAATTTCCATGTGTCCTCGGGAGCGTTTTCCTTTATATAAGAGTTTGTCCAGACTTGTCCTCTCCTACAAAAAGGATTGGGCCATCTTGCTGCACCTTATTTACTTTTATTACTTGTTACCCGTTACAAATTACCTTATCACAAAACTATCTGTTACCGATAATTTCAGTGCTTGCAGAGAATACCTTACTGAAAACTGCTTATCATTTCCTTCTGATCCTCGTTGGGTTCGACACTCTTACTTATCGAAAGGACTATGATAGATCCCCTATACTTGTGGGTCATCAAGACTCTTTTCTGGCGCCGTTGCCGGGGAGTGAAGCGCCTTTGGTAGCTGGAATTTGGTAAGGAAAAATTGATATAGTGCGCTAAAATTTACTGTCACTTGTTACTACGGAACATAATCCTTTGAGGGGCTTGTTCGGGGTATCTTCGCCCCAACCAGTAGAGCAAAGAGTTGCTCCTCAACCTATCGATCCTACTGAAAATGTTTATTTTGAAATTCCTTCAGGTATGATAGAGAAACTGCTAGCTAATACTTTCACAGGCGATGGAACATTACATCCTGATTTGCACCTAATCTATGTGGAAGAAGTTTGTGGATTATTTAAGCTTGCAGGTATGCCCGAGGATGTTATCAAGAAAAAGGTCTTCCCTTTATCTTTGAAGGGAAAGGCATTGACATGGTTTAGGCTATGTGATGATATGGGATCATGGAACTATAACCGATTGAAATTGGAATTTCATCAGAAGTTTTATCCCATGCATCTTATTCATTGTGATCGTAATTATATATATAATTTTTGGCCTCGCGAAGGAGAAAGCATCGCTCAAGCTTGGGGGAGGCTTAAGTCAATGTTATATTCATGCCCCAATCATGAGCTCTCAAGAGAAATTATTATTCAAAAAATTTATGCTCGACTTTCTCTCGATAATCGCTCCATGCTCGATACTTCTTGTACTGGCTCTTTTATGATGAAGACTATTGAATTCAAATGGGATTTATTGGAAAGAAGTAAATGCAACTCTGAAGATTGGAATCTTGACGAAGGTAAGGAGTCAGGTATAACACCTAAGTTTGATTGTGTTAAATCTTTTATGGATACCGATGCTTTTCGTGAATTTAGCACTAAATATGGACTTGACTCTGAGATAGTAACTTCTTTCTGTGAATCCTTTGCTACTCATGTTGATCTCCCTAAGGAGAAGTGGTTTAAATAATCCTCCCATTGAAATAAAAGTAGTTGCACCTATTAAAGTTTAAGAAAATACTATCACTTATAATGATCCTGTTGTTCCTACTACTTATATTGAGAAACCACCTTTCCCTGTTAGAATAAAGGATCATGCTAAAGCTTCAACTATGGTTCGTAAGAGTAATACTAGAACACCTACTCCCTCTAAGAAAATTAAAGTTGAACCTAGTATTGCTATGGTTAAAGATCTCTTGGCTGATAATATTGATGGGCATGTTATTTACTTCTGTGATGAAGCTGCTAGAATTGCTAGACTCGATACTAAAAATAAACATAGACCTGTTGTACGCATGCCTATTATTTCTGTTAAAATAGGAGATTATTGCTATCATGGCTTATGTGATATGGGTGCTAGTGCAAGTGCAACACCTCATTCCTTATATAGAGAAATTATGCATGATATTGCACCTGCTAAGATAGAGTAAATTGATGTTACAATTAAGCTTGCCAATAGAGACACTATTTCACCAGTTGGGATTGTTAGAGAAGTTGAAGTCTTGTGTGGGGAAGTTAAATATCCTGCTGATTTTCTTGTTCTTGGTTCCCCACAAGATGACTTTTGTCCCATTATATTTGGTAGACCCTTCTTGAATACTGTTAATGCTAAGATAGACTGCAAAAAGGATGTTGTTACTATTGGTTTGGGGGATGTGTCTCATGAGTTTAATTTTGCTAAATTTCGTAGACAACCCCATGATAAAGAATCACCTAGTAAAAATGAAATCATTGGTCTTGCTTCTATTGCCGTGCCTCCTAATGATCCTTTAGAACAATATTTGCTCGACCATGAAAATGATATGTTCATGAATGAAAGAAGGGAAATAGATGAAGTATTCTTTAAACAGGGACCTATTTTGAAACACAACTTGCATGTTCAAATCCTAGGGGATCCTCCTCCACCCAAGGGTGATCTCGTGTTTGAGCTTAAACCTTTACCTGATACTCTTAAATATGGTTATCTTGATGAGAAAGAGATATATCCTGTTATTATTAGTGCTAACCTTTCAGAGCATGAAGAAAAGAAATTATTGAAAACTCTGAAGAAGCACCGTGCTGCTATTGGATATACTCTTGATGATCTTAAGGGCATTAGTCCCACTCTATGCCAGCACAAAATAAAAATGGAGAAAGACGCGAATCCGGTTGTTGATCACCAACGACGGTTAGATCCTAAGATGAAAGAAGTGCTAAGAAAAGAAATACTAAACCTTCTGGAGGCGGGTATAATTTATCTCGTTCCTGATAGTCAGTGGGTAAGCCCTTTCCATTGTGTCCCTAAGAAGGGAGGTATTATTGTTGTTCCTAATGATAAAGATGAATTGATCCCACACAGAAGTGTTATAGGTTATAGAATGGTAATTGATTTCCACAAACTAAATAAAGCTACTAAAAAGGATCATTACCCTTTACCTTTTATTGATCAAATGCTAGAAAGATTGTCCAAACATACACATTTTTGCTTTCCAAATGGTTATTTTGGTTTCTCTCAAATACCTGTGTCAAAAGAGGATCAAGAAAAGACAACTTTTACTTGCCCTTTAGGTACCTTTGCTTATAGACGTATGTCTTTTGGTTTATGCAATGCACCTGCTACCTTTCAAAGATGTATGACTGCTATATTCTCTAACTTTTGTGAAAATATTGTTGAGGTATTCATGGATGATTTTTCTGTATATGGAACTTCTTTTCATGATTTCTTAAGCAACCTTGATCGAGTTTTGCGGAGATATGAGGAAACTAATCTTGTCTTGAATTGGGAGAAGTGCGAATTTATGGTTAATGAAGGTATTGTCTTGGGGCACAAAATTTCTGAAAGAGGTATTGAAGTTGATAAAGCTAAAGTTGATGCTACTGAAAATATGTCGTGTCCCAAGGACATTAAAGGTATAAGAAGTTTCCTTGGTCATGCCGGTTTTTATAGGAGGTTCATTAAGGACTTCTCTAAAATTTCTAGGCCTCTGACTAATCTCTTACAAAAATATGTTCCTTTTGTCTTTGATGATGATTGTGTAGAAGCATTTGAAATACTTAAGAAAGCCTTGATTTCTGCACCTATTGTTTAGCCCCCTGATTGGAATTTACCATTTCAAATTATGTGTGATGCTAGTGATTATGTTGTAGGGCCTGTTCTAGGGCAAAGAGTTGATAAGAAATTAAATGTTATCCAATATGCTAGTAAAACTCTAGACAGTGCTCAAAGAAATTATGCTACTACTGAAAAGGAGTTTTTTAGCAGTTGTATTTGCTTGTGATAAGTTCAGACCTTATATAGTTGATTCTGAAGTAACTGTTCACACTAATCATGCTGCTATTAAATATCTTATGGAAAAGAAAGATGATAAACCTAGACTTATTAGATGGGTTCTCTTGCTACAAAAATTTGATTTGCATATTATTGATAGAAAGGAAGCTGAGAACCCCGTTGCAGACAACTTGTCTAGGTTAGAGACTGTTCTTGATGACCCAATACCTATTGATGATAGCTTTCCTGATGAACAACTAGCTGTCATAAATGCTTCTTGTACTGCTCCATGGTATGATGATTATGCTAATTATATTGTTGCTAAATTTATACCACCTAGTTTCACATACCAGCAAAAGAAAAAGTTCTTCTATGATTTAAGACATTACTTTTGGGATGACCCACACCTTTATAAAGAAGGAGTAGATGGTGTTATTAGATGTTGTGTACCTGCGCATGAACAGGAACAGATCCTACACAAGTGTCACTCTGAGGCTTATGGAGTACACCACGCTGGAGATAGAACTGCACATAAGGTATTGCAATCCGGTTTTATTGGCCTACTCTCTTCAAAGATGCCCGTAAGTTTGTCTTGTCTTGTGGTGAATGTCAAATAATTGGTAATATTAGTAGACGTCAAGAAATGCCTATGAATTATTCACTTGTTATTGAACCATTTGATGTTTGGGGCTTTGATTATATGGGACCGTTTCCTTCCTCTAATGGGTATACACATATTTTAGTTGTTGTTGATTACGTTACTAAGTGGGTAGAAGCTATTCCAACTAGTAGTGCCAATCATAACACCTCTATTAAGATGCTTAAAGAAGTTATTTTTCCGAGGTTTGGAGTCCCTATATATTTAATGACTCATGGTGGTTCACATTTTATTCATCGTGCTTTTCGTAAAATGCTTGCTAAGTACGATGTTAATCATAGAATTGCATCTCTGTATCACCCACAGTCTAGTGGTCAAGTAGAACTGAGCAATAGAGAGCTTAAACTAATTTTGCAAAAGACTGTTAATAGATCTAGAAAGAATTGGTCCAAGAACTTGATGATGCATTATGGGCTTATAGAACTGCGTACAAAAATCCTATAGGTATGTCTCCGTATAAGATGGTTTATGGAAAAGCATGTCACTTACCTCTTGAACTGGAACATAAGGCATATTGGGCCATTAAAGAGCTCAATTATGATTTCAAACTTGCTGGTGAGAAGAGGCTTTTTGACATTAGCTCACTTGATGAATGGAGAACCCAGGCTTATGAGAATGCCAAACTGTTTAAAGAAGTTAAAAGATGGCATGACAAAAGGATTGTGACGCCCCCGATTCAATCGTACACTAATCATGCACGCAAACATGTACGATCAAGATCAGGGACTCACGGGAAGATATCACAACACAACTCTAAAAACATAAATAAGTCATACAAGCATCATAATACAAGCCAGGGGCCTCGAGGGCTCGAATACAAGAGCTCGATCATAGACGAGTCAACGAAAGCAACAATATATGAGTATAGACATAAGTTAAACAAGTTTGCCTTAAGAAGGCCAGCACAAACTGGGATACAGATCGAAAGAGGCGCAAGCCTCCTACCTGGGATCCTCCTAAACTACTCCTGGTCGTCGACAGCGGGCTGCACGTAGTAGTAGGCACCTCCCGAGTAGTAGTAGTCATCATCGACAGTGGCGTCTGGCTCCTGGGCTCCATCGTCTGGTTGCAGCAATCGGGTATAGAAAAAGGGGGAAAAGAGGAAGCAAAGAAACCGTGAGTACTCATCCAAAGTACTCACAAGCAAGGAGCTACACTACAAATGTATGCATTGGTATCAAATGGAATAAGGCTATCATATGTGGACTGAACTGCAGAATGCCGGAATAAGAGGGGGATAGCTAGTCCTCTCGAAGACTATGCTTCTGGTAACCTCCATCTTGCAGCAGAAGAAGAGAGTAGATGGTAAGTTCACCAAGTAACATCGCATAGCATAATCCTAACTGATGATCCTCCCCTCGTTGCCCTGTGAGAGAGCGATCACCCGTTGTATCTGGCACTTGGAAGGGTGTGTTTTATTAAGTATCCGGTTCTAGTTGTCATAAGGTCAAGGTACAACTCCAAGTCATCCTGTTACCGAAGATCACGGCTATTCGAATAGATTAACTTCCCTGCAGGGGTGCACCACATTTCCGAACACGCTTGATCCCCTTTGTCCGGGCACACTTTTCTAGGTCATGCCTGGCCTCGGAAGATCAACACGTCGCAGCCCTACCTAGGCACAACAGAGAGGTCAGCACGCCGGTCTAAATCCTATGGCGGAGGCGTCTGGGCCCATTGCCCATTGCACACTTGCACGTTGCGAGGGCGGCCGGAAGCAGACCTAGCCTAGCAGGCATTCCAGTCCAATCCGGCGCGCGCCGCTTAGTCGCTGACGTCATGAAGGCTTCGGCTGATACTACAACGTCGAGTGCCCATAACTGTCCCCGTGTAGATGGTTAGTGCGTATAGGCCAGTGGCCAGACTCAGATCAAATACCAAGATCTCGTTAAACGGGTTATCTTGAATTAACCGTGAACGCCAACCAGGGCCAGGCCCACCTCTCTCCTAGGTGGTCTCAACCTGCCCTGTCGCTCCGCCACAAAGTAACAGTCGGGGGCCATCGGGAACCCAGGCCCACCTCTACCGGGATGGAGCCACCTGCCCCTTCAGCCCCCAACTCCGAACAGTATCATAAGTAATGTAATAGTATACAGTATATAGCATATGCCCGTAATCACCTCCCGAGTGATCACGGCCCAGTAATATAGCATGGCAGACGGACAAGAGTGTAGGGCCTCTAATGGAACACTAGCATCCTATACTAAGCAGTAGGATAGCAGGTAAGGGTAACAACTATAGCAACAATGACAGGTTATGCATCAGAATAGGATTAACGGAAAGCAGTAACATGCTGCACTACTCTAATGCAAGCAGTAGAGAGAAGAGTAGGCGATATCTGGTGATCAAGGGGGGCTTGTCTGGTTGCTCTGGCAAGGAGGGGTCATCAACATCGTAGTCGAACTGGGGTTCGCTGGCAGTCTCGAGGTCTACCGGAAAGAAGTAACAGAGGGGGAACACAATAAATAACAAAGCAGTCAAAGCATCACAAAGTGTAACATGGCATTATGCGGTGCTAGAGGTGACCTAACGTAGTAGTAGGTGCTACTGGTGAAGGGGGAAAACATCCGGGAAAGAATTCCCGCTGTTTGACGTTTTCGGACAGACGAATTGGAGGGGTATTGTTGCACGTTCGCTATGCTAGGGATGTGTGGCGGACGAACGGACTACGTATTCGGATTCGTCTCGTCGATCTGAGCAACTTTCATGTACAAAGTTTTTCCATCCGAGCTACGGTTTATTTTATATTAATTTTAAAAGATTTAAATCATTTTTAGAATTTATTTAATTTATTTAATTCAACATTATCCAGAATAGTGTTTGCTGACATCATCATGACGTCAGCAGTTGACCTGGTCAACCTGACAGGTGGGTCCCGTTCGTCATTGACTGTTTAGTCTAATTAGGGTTTAATTAACTTAACTACTTGATTAGATTAATTAAACATGATTAATTAACTTAATTAGTTCATTAATTAATTAATTAATTAATTTGATTATTTATTTATAGTTAATTCTTTTTTTCTTTTTTTAAATCATTCTTAGGGCGGTGGCCCCCGTTTGTCATTGGCCCTAGGGGCCAAACGGGCACGGGCGAATGGGCATAGCCCGAATAGGTGAAGGGTGTGCGGGCACCCGACCGGGTGCGTGCCCGATGGGGCGCAATGGGGCGAGGCCACCGGGGTGCGGCGGCAAGCGCAGGCTGCAGGATGCAGCGGGGCGTCCAGCAGAGGCCGCGAGGTGCATGCGGGGTGGCGCGGTTCGCGCGCAGGCGCGTCTTGGCAGGGAGCAGAGCTGGGCGGAGCCGAGGAGAGGCCTCGGTGCGGCGCGGGGAAGGGGCCATGGCGAGCGTGACAGGGGGGCCGATGCGTTGGGCATTGCCGGCGAGGCAGCAGGGAAACAGAAGGCAGCAAGGCGATGCGCGACAGGGAAGGCGCGGGGAGCAGAGCGGCCGTGCGGTGTGAGGGGAGGGCAGCAGTAGGGCAAGCAGTGTGGCGGAGGCCTACGCGGGCGCATGTCGGCACGAGTCCTGTGGGTCGATGCAGCGTAGCTTGCGGGGCGTGGGCACGGGGAGCGGTAGGGAGACCATGGCGCGGTTGGCACGTGCTGCAGCGAGGCGACGGGCGAACCAGAGCGGGGGCCGAGCGGCGACAGGAAGGTGAGAGGGAAGGGGGGATTTCATCACCCCTCGTTGCAGGGGAACAAGCGGCGAGGCTCGATGAAGCCTTTGGGGAGGAGGACGGGGACGAGGACGAGGACGATGGGCGGCTCCGGCGAAGAAGTGGTCGGACGAGGCGGACGGTGTGCGGCGGCGGCGTGCGTGGACGGCGTCCGGCGAGGAGGAGGGCGTGGACGAGGGACGAAGACGGGGAGGCGGCACCGACAACGGCAGGTGGTGGTGGGGCGGCTCCAGCGGGGGTTCCAGGCGGCGGCGGCGGCGAACGCCCCCGATCCCGAAGAGAGGGAGTGGAACGAGTGGGCGACTGGGGGAGGGGGTGGTTTGCCCCGATCTAGAAATCGGGGGGAGTGGGGGAGCGAGCAAGAGAGAGTGGGGGTCAGGGTAGTGGGGGAGAGGAGCTAGGGTTTCTGGCGCCCGACGGGGAGTAGTAGCGGGCGCGTTGGGCCGGCCTGGCGGCCCAGTAGCCTGCTGGGCCGAGGCCCAGCTAGGGGGGTGAAAGTGCGTTATATCGACTAGAGGGGGGGTGAATAGGCGATTTTTATGAAAGTCTTCAAAACGTGGAAGTTATGAAGACAAACAGTAGAGATATGCCTATCACTATGCAGCGGAAGTTAGATTACACCAGGCAAGCCATGGTCAAGTATTCAATAGAGTGAAAGCACAATGACAAGTAGCTGCAGTGTAATAAGGATCAGGTAGGAAGAAGTTATGAAGCCAAACAAATCATACAGTTACGTTGTGAAGACAAAAGATATAGCAAGCATGCAATGGCTTCACAATGAGTAACAGTAAGTAAAAGGAAGTGAAGATGAAACCAGTGACTCGTTGAAGACAATGATGTGTTGGACCAGTTCCAGTTGCTGTGACAACTGTACGTCTGGTTGGAGTGGCTAGGTATTTAAACCTTAGGACACACAGTCCCGGACACCCAGTCCTGAACACGCAGCTCAGGACACCAAGTCCTCACCGTATTCTCCTTGAGCTAAGGTCACATAGTCCTTGCCCAATCACTCTGGTAAGTCTTGAAGGTAGACTCCCAAACCTTCACAGACTTCGTTCACTGGCAATCCACAATGTCTCTTGGATGCTCAGAGCGCGACGCCTAACCGTCTGGAGGATGCACAGTCCTCAAGTGTAATAAGTCTTCAGATCACTCATACAAGAAGACTTAAGTGATGCCCAATTTACTCTGGCTCTGGGTGGTTAGGGCTTTCTCCTCGCTAGGAATTTTCTCTCTCGAAGGCTTCGAGGTGGGTTGCTCTCAAACGACAAAAGCCGTGCACTGAAATTTGAGCAGCCAACCGTTTATGGTTGTAGGGGGTGGGCTATTTATAGCCACTTGGCAACCCAACCTGATTTGTCCGAAATGACCCTGGGTCACCTAAGGAACTGACACGTGTCTCAACGGTCAGATTTCAAACTCTCATGGCAACTTTACTTGGGCTACAAGCAAAGCTGACTTGTCCGGCTCTGGACAAGATTCGCTCTCATTGTCTTCACTCGAAGACATAGGTTTTTGGTTTAGGCATCACTTCAGTCATTTTGACTGGTTCTCCTGGACCCCACTTAACAGTACGGTGGTTCCTATGACTCAACACAAAAGAAAAAGAACTAAGAAAGATCTAAGTCTTCGAGCTCCATAGGCTTCATAACGTGTCTTCTTATGTCATAGGCTTCAATGTGAATATCTTCATATACCACCTTTGACTTCAATGTCTTCATACATTTTTAGGGGTCATCTCTGGTAGTAAAACCGAATCAATGAGGGACTTCTACCTGTGTTATCCTGCAATTCTCACAAACACATTAGTCCCTCAACTAGGTTTGTCGTCAATACTCCAAAACCAACTAGGGGTGGCACTAGATGCACTTACAATCTCCCCCTTTTTGGTGATTGATGACAAACTAGTTGAAGTTTTCAACGGGGAATATAGTCTGTGAAATTGTAAAGGATAAGGAATTGTCTTCATAAGTTGCAAGGGCTCCCCCTAAAGATGTGCATACAAGTTAATTTGCTTTTGGAATGCAAATGCACATGGCAGGTTGTACTTGTGGAGATCCACTTCAGCTTATGATGACAATCCACTATGCATGTGAAAGTATATGAAGATAATGACATGCATAATGGAAAATGGACGTCTGCAGAATGAGATAAGTGCGGAATTTATCGTCGCACATGCGGAATTTATCTTCGCAAAACAGGGTGGCAAACAAGTAGCAAACGACCATCTGGTTTAAGTGTTACAACTCATAAGAACCAAATGTGAAACGAGAGTTGTAAGCACGAAGCAAAATATAGCAAAGTAAAGGCACCCGCCCATATTGACCCGTTTGAAGACTATCAACTTCATATGCTTCTCCCCCTTTTGTCAGTGAGGACCAAAAAGGTTTGAAGACATAGAGTGTTCTACGCGTTCCCATGAGCAGCAGGGTCGTTGGCGTTGTTTGGCTGTGCAAAAGAGCTTGGAGGTGCTGAAGCAGGTGGCGGTGAGGTAGCATCGTCTTCTTCATCAATGATTCTGGCAGTGACTGTGGCAGCAGATGAAGAAAACTCAGAGTCTTCAAGTGATGGTGTGCTTCGCATCACAGCCCTTCTAGGAGGTGTGGTGTCAAACTTGAATCGCTCAGTGAAGCCATCCTCTTCAAGTTCAGCTTCAGTACACATCATTGATAGCCCTTTCCATGTACGACGACAGGTTTCATGGGTAACGAAAGCATTCTTGGTGGCAAGATTTCGAAGACGATTAACATCCACCAAGAGGCTTTTCATCTGACGCTTTATCCAGTCATGATGCCTATCTTGTTTTTGATGAAGGGCCACAAGAAGCTCTCGGTCATTGAGAACACGAGCGCGCTTCTTGGGTCTTGAAGCAGTTGCACTGTCAGTGGCTTCAGTTGAAGCAGGGTGTGGTGCACGTGTAGTGCCAGCCAAAGGATACACCCTGGAGATGGCTTCAACACATTCAACGTTCTGAGTGAAGCTCTGGTGTTCTGCATTCTGAAGACTCAAAGGTTGCTTGGCAGGCTCAGGATATATAGCTTCGGCAGAGGTATCCACATCTGGCAAGAAGATCCGATGGTTGCGGGCTGAGGGCTGATATGAGATCGCAGAGTGAAGCATGATCAGTCTCATTACCCAAGGAGCATAGAACTTCAAACCAAGTAAATCTGAGCCAGATGCAGCTAGTTGGCGTATGAAGAAGTCCTGTGCGTTGAAGCATTTGCCATGAAGGACACAAAACAGCAGAGTCTTCATTGCACCCTCGACCTTGGCATTGGGAGAGTGCCCTTTGATAGGCCAGAGAGTCCGCCGGATAATGTGATAGATGGTTCTGGGCAGGTACTCAAAGTCTTCAACGAAGAACTCTGTTGGATAAGGAGCATCATGGGGCAATGGCTTCATCATTGAGAGCATCTGACTCATATTCGGTTCAGGCCTCTGGAATATGCTCTCAAGAGCTTCAGTGTGTAGTGGACATCCTTCCTCGAAGAATTCGCCAGGAGTGGGCAGGCTGGTGAGCTCAATGATATCAAATGCATTGGCTTTGTGATGGACATTGCCGATCATCCACTCCAGGGCCCAAGTCTTCGGATCTCTGTTGTATCCTTTGATGTGGAGGGTGGCATAGAATTGCAGCAGAAGCTCTTCATTCCAGTGCTCTTCATCAGTTACAAACTGCAGCAGACCCACTTGCTTGAAGCAATCCAACGCTTCCTCTAAACAGGGCAGACCAGCAATGGCTTCAACATCAAGGCGCTTGTGCGGGAAGATGCGACCTTGGTTGTATAGGATGCATGAATAATAGCTGCGCTGAGGATAGCTCCAGAACCTATCTGATGAAATCCTTTCCCTTGAATAGGGGTTCTTGGAGCTATTGAAGAATGTATTATCTACCTTGAAGCTATTGATGTTAAAGGAGCCAGGTGCTGATGCGGGACCTGGGAACCTCGGCAGCCTTGGGACTGGCTTCTGGACATGAGGCATGTGCTCAACATGGTAATCAAATTGAGGACCTGCAGCAGACTTAGGAACAGAAGTGTCTGGATCAGTAGCTTCGCTATCTTCTGAAGCTTTTGGTGGGGAGGGTTCCACATTGGCTTCAGTATTGGTTGTGGCAGCCTCAATATTTTCAGCCTCCGCTTGACTAGCTGGAGGGTCAGATTTAGGCACGTTCTCCTGGAGAACTGCTTCGTGGTGTAGCGGGGGAGTAGGATCTTGTGGTACTTCTTCATTTTCTTCGGCTGATGCAGCCGGAATGTCTTCAGCATAGACTTGAGGCCTTGGACCTTTGCGAAGCCTGCGGAACGCAGACGACGCCTGTGGGGTTGGAGTGGGCTGGGCCTCAAAGTCTTCTTCCTCTTGAGGGCGATCCGCCCATGACGCATCTTGTGCAATTGGCGTCAGAGGACGACCAATGCTGATGAGTTCGCTGTGTTCATACTGAGGAAGGGCTGCATCATCTTGTACATTGTCCTGATGACCAATGTCTTCAGCAGCGATGGGGTCGGCTGCTGGTATGTCTTCAGCTTCAGGAGCCTCTGTGGAAGCAGGCTCATGAACTGTCAGTTGTCGTTCTGCGTCAGGATAGACGACAGAAAGGGAACCATCAAGGGCTCTGTGGGAGCAGCCTGAGCTTTCTTGATCTTTCGGTTCTTCTGAGTGGGAGCAGAAGCAGAGGCTTCAGTATGTTTCCGCTTCCTAGCTTCAGCCTCTGGAGTTCGCGTCTTCTTGAGCTCTGAAGCGGTTGACCGGCTCTTTGGCTTCGAGCCAGTCGTTGCAGTTGGGAAGACAATTGGAACTGCTTCTTGCCTTGGTGCCTCTGGTTCAGCCATAGCAAACTTCTTCTTCTTCGCAGCCATCCTGGGGTCGATGCCGGGACGCCCAAGTGCCTTGCGCTTCTCGGCCTCATTGTAGGCCTGCACACATCTGTCTGCCAGAGACTTCATTCGCTCCCGCGAACCTTGAGCTTCTGCAAGCTTCTTCAGAAAGTTTTCCTTTAGTTCGTGCATCATGACCTTGAAGCTCTTCACTTCTTGCACGCTGAGCTTGGCCATATGCTTCTTGAACTGAGCCTTTTCATGATCAATTTTCTGCTTCAGTTCAACAATGCGCTGGGCAATTGCAAGTTCTGAAGCAATAGCGCCTTGGAAGGAGACGCTGAGGCCAACGGGCAGCTGCAGATCTTCGAAGCTGATGTTTGGTGTGGCAAACCATTCGTCGATGAAGTTGTGGATGATGGCGACATCAAAGAGAGGCAAATTGTTGAAGATTTCAGCTTCTTCTTTGCTCTTGATGAGCTGCTCGAGAGCGTCATCTCCAAGATCTTCATCACTTGACAGATCAATGGCTTCGCTGCGCAGAATGTCAGCAGCTCTGAGCTCTTTGCCGGTGTGTGGCTGAGGCATCTTGGCCTTCTGGGGCTTGGAGACGCGGGATACGTCTTCAGACTGCACACTGTCTTCAGGAGGTGCAGTTGCCAATGGCTTCGCCCTTGAGATTTTTGGTGAAGGGGCCGGTTTTGAAGCTTTTGGCTTCTTCTGCTGTTTTGGCTTCGGTACAGCAGGAGCTTCATCAGACTCAGAGTCAGTTGGAGGGTCATTCACGGCAGTCCCTTGGACTAAGATGCGGGTGATGAGGCCCTCAAGGTTGGCATACGGACCGATGATATTTGGTTCTGCGTCGCGTGTGCTATCTGCCCTTGGTGCGGAGGGACCAGGGTTGAAGTCTAACCCCAACTTCTTCTTGTTCAGCTTCGCTGATTGTTGGGCAAAGAAGTTGTGCTTGAACAGATTGTCGTCACGACACCAGAGTAGTGACGACGGATGTGCATCATCAGGCTGTGGCCCACGAACCATGCATGGATAGAAGCTTTGGGAAATAGCTTCATCTCTGGACCTGGGTACAAGGTTCTTTTATAAGATGTCTCCCCACGGTCTTTTGATGGCACTTTTCTCAGCATACTCTTGGGTTGTGAAGCGGTATTTGAACCATTGTTCTGCCCAATAGCGTTGAATCCATTGGATTCGGGTCTTGTGCTGACCATAATTCTCTTCAGGATCTGTTTTGTACATTTCTACCAGTTCATCAGGCAGATCTTTGGATGTTCCTCCACGTCTCTGTCTGCCCCCCTTCCTTGCTGCTGTTTCTGAAGCCATAAGCTTTAACTTGAAAGGCTTCAATATGTTCAAAGGCTTCAAAGGCTTTTTCTTGCTGAACCAACAGGAACTGGCTTCAGGAGAATTTATGTGATGCTGTAAGAATTCTGCAAATGAATGCAGACTATGAGAACCAAAGGATTCTCCCACGGACATGTACCTGTGACAGCATTAAGGTGCGAGGGAAGGGGAAGAGGTCATATGCATTCTCAGAAGATTTTGAAGATAAATCAGTTTAGAAGACATTGACCTCATCGTGCGAAGACATTCACTCATAGAAAAGAAGTTGGTTCCAGATTTGTACGAACCCACAGATCAGTACAAGTGAGGAATCTAACTACTTCATGAAGCACAAGTGAATATACTAGGCATGTTATGAGATGCAGATTGAGAGTGATCTAACTTGTGTGAATAGAAACTTCTTATGGTAGAAAGTGACAGAACCATGGGATCAAAAGGAGCTGTAAAAAGAAGTTTTATTTACCACACTGAGAACTGCTAGACGGAGTGGGAGATGAGGCCGAGCAGTTCACTCGTCCGTGCCCTAACTTGGCGACGGAGGAGACCTACAGCGACGGCGGAGAGGACGATGTCCGCGATCGGCGTGAAGACGGCGTCGGAGAGGTTGCGGCAGCGAAGCGCTTCGTCGCCGGCGTCGTCGAGAGCTAGCGGTGGCGCTAGGGTTCGTGCGAGGGTGGAAGAAGGAGATAATGACCGCGGTAAGTGTGAATTTATAGGCGCAGCGGCGGCACTGTGCTATTACACATGTGCCCCTGGCGATTCGCATCTGAGGAACGTGGCCATCATGCGGTATTTTGGGGGCAGTTCCACGTCCCACGCACGCGTGGATTGTCGGGTGGTCGTTCCTACTTCTCCGGATTTCATGTGGATAAATGAGCATTGAAAACGGACTTAAATGTTGTCTCTGTGTCTTCTGCTGACAAGGACGCAGAGAAGACATTCGACAGTTTCAATAGAATGCATATGACTTGGAGAGATAGAATTTTGAGATAGAGAGCATAGAGAGGTTAGGGTCTGATCACATTCACTTAGTTCAAAAGATTCAAACAAGAAGACATAGCTATAAGTGAATGTTGTAGAGGACAGAACACTAGTATATATATCTATATAATCAACATACTGAAGATAGTCATGAAGACATGTTCGAAGCCAAACCAAATGTGAAGACATTGCAAGGTAGCGCCATGAGGGAAACACTTCAGAATAGAACGTTTGGTGGTGGTGTTACCCACCGTATAGGAAGTATTAGACCCAGACACGGCGCACAATTATCGTGGCGCTCCGAAGTCAAATTCCACATTAATGTATTCACAATTTAGAATGTATGTCTTCATTGATTGAAGATGTACTTCACTTCGTGTGTTGCACATCTAAGTCATCAATATGCATAAGGGTTAGGATGTGTGCCTGATCACAGGACATTTGAGGATTCCAGGATATTTAGCTCACACCGTAACTTGCAAAACCTCTTCTCATCCAAGGGCTTGGTGAAGATATCTGCCAATTGCTCTTCAGTGTTGACGTGTATGATATCAATGTCTTCCTTCACAACATGATCTCTGAGAAAGTGATGACGAATTTCAATGTGCTTTGTCTTTGAGTGCTGAACTGGGTTGTTGGCAATCTTGATGGCGCTTTCGTTGTCGCAGTAAAGTGGCACTTGCTTCAAATGAATGCCATAGTCCTTGAGTGTTTGCTTCATCCACAGAAGCTGAGCGCAGCAAGATCCAGCAGCAATGTATTCAGATTCAGCAGTGGAGAGAGATACACAGTTCTGCTTCTTTGAAGACCAACATACAAGAGATCGTCCCAGAAAGTGACATGTGCCTGATGTAGACTTGCGATCAACTTTGTCACCAGCATAATCAGCATCCGAGAATCCAACCAAATCAAACTCTGAGCCCTTTGGATACCATAATCCTAGAGTTGGGGTGTGAGCCAAATATCGAAGAATTCGCTTCACAGCTAAGTGATGCGACTCCTTTGGTGCCGCTTGAAATCGAGCACACATGCAAACACTAAGCATAATATCTGGCCTAGATGCACATAAATAATGTAAAGAACCAATCATGAACCGGTATACCTTTTGATCGAACTCTTTACCATTGTCGTCAGGACCCAGATGATGTTTGGCTGGCATTGGTGTTGTGAAGCCTTTGCAGTCTTGCATACCGAACTTCTTCAGGCAATCTTTGAGATACTTCTCTTGAGATATGAAGATTCCATTGCGTTGTTGTCGTATTTGAAGACCAAGGAAGAACTTCAGCTCCCCCATCATGGACATCTGATATTGCTCTTGCATCATATATCCAAACTCTTCACTGTACTTCTGATTGGTGCAGTCGAAGATAATGTCATCCACATATATTTGGCACACAAACAATTCACCATCATATGTCTTCGTGAATAGAGTGGGATCTAGGGAACCAGGTATGAAGCCTTTGCTCTTCAGGAAGTATTTGAGTGTGTCATACCAGGCCCTAGGGGCTTGTTTGAGGCCATACAGCACCTTGTTGAGCTTGTATACCATGTCAGGATGTTTTGGATTTTCAAAGCCAGGCGGTTGTGCAACATACACTTCTTCTTCAATCTTGCCATTGAGGAAGGCACTCTTCACATCCATTTGATATAGAAGTATGTTATGATGATTTGCATAGGCCAGCAGTATGCGTATGGCTTCAAGCCTAGCCACAGGAGCAAATGTTTCATCGAAGTCAATGCCTTCCACTTGAGTGTATCCTTGAGCAACGAGACGAGCTTTGTTTCTGACAACTTGACCATGCTCATCTTGCTTGTTGTGGTATATCCATTTGGTGCCTATTATATTGTGCTTCCGTGGATCAGGACGCTTAACCAGTTCCCATACATTATTTAGCTCAAACTGTTGAAGCTCTTCTTGCATAGCTTGAATCCATTCAGATTCCATGAAGGCTTCTTCAACTTTCTTGGGTTCTGATATTGAGACGAATGCGAAGTGCCCACAGAAATTTGCCAGCTGAGTTGCCCTTGAACGAGTGAGTGGACCTGGTGCATTGATGCTGTCAATTATTCTATCAATCTGCACTTCGTTGGCAACACGAGGATGTAAGGGGCGAAGACTTTGCTCTTGCTGATCTGTGTTGTCATTGGGAGGAATGTCTTCAAGCTGAGCATTGTCTTCATGTGGATCAGGTGCTGAGATGATAAGTTCATCTTCAGGATGAGCTTCAGAAGGTATAATATCTCCAGTTCCCATAAGCTTGATTGATTCACTAGCTGGAACTTCATCTAGCACATTTGGCAGTTGCTCTCTTTGTGACCCATTGGTCTCATCGAACCGCACATCCACTGTTTCAACCACTTTGTAATGAAAGATATTGAAGACTCTGTAGGAGTGCGAATCCTTTCCATATCCAAGCATAAAACCCTCATGTGCTTTTGGTGCAAATTTTGAGGTGTGATGTGGGTCCTTGATCCAGCACCTTGCGCCAAATACTCTGAAGTAACTGACATTTGGCTTTTTGCCAGTAAGGAGCTCATAAGATGTCTTGTTCAGAAGCTTGTGAAGATAAACACGATTGATTGTATGGCATGCAGTGTCAATGGCTTCAGTCCAGAATTTTCTTGGAGTCTTGTATTCATCTAGCATCGTTCTGGCCATCTCAATGAGTGTTCTGTTCTTGCGTTCGACGACGCCATTCTGCTGTGGCGTGTACGGAGCTAAGAATTCATGTGTGATGCCCAAGGTATCAAGATATGTATCAAGGCCAGTGTTCTTGAATTCAGTGCCATTGTCACTTTTGATGTGCTTTATCTTGGCGCCAAAATTGTTCATAGCTCGATTGGCGAAGCGTCTGAAGACATCCTGCACTTCAGTCTTGTAAAGGATTATGTGCACCCAAGTATATCGAGAATAATCATCAACAATAACGAAACCATAGAGGCAAGCAGTAGTAGTAAAAGTTGAGTAGTGAGTGGGACCAAAACGATCCATGTGAAGCAGTTCGAAGGGTCGAGTAGTGGTCATGATTGTCTTCGAGGGATGTTTTGCCCTCGTCATCTTCCCTGCTTCACAGGCACCGCATAAATGGTCTTTCTTGAACTTGACGCCCTCGATGCCTATGACATGCTTCTTCTTCGCAAGGGTGTGGAGGTTCCTCATCCCAGCATGTCCAAGTCTCCGATGCCATAGCCAGCATTCTGAAGCCTTTGCTAGAAGACGCTGGTGTCGTACCCTATAGTGCAGTTAGGGGGATAGGCTTCACGAAGAGAATTGTGAAGCAAAAACATTTGACGAACCAGTGGGTTATGAAAACTTAGATCCAGATTAGGACTAATAGGTAGAGTAGCATGCGATTCAGGAACGAAGTACATAGTGATGCCATTCGGGCATTTTATCTTGCGCCCAACAAGATTTTTAAGGTCCCCAGCAATAGCGTCAGAAGATTTTGGTTTTCTGCTGGAGACCTTTCCCTGCAAAAGAGAGTTAAGCCTTCTTAACCACCCACATATTCAAGGGTGGCTTAGAAGCAATAAGTCTAAGTGCAGCATCTGAAAATTTTGGCTTTGAAGCCTTAGCAAATAGTCTTGCAGGTGGACAATAGTACTCATAAGAATAAACAGAATAATTTTTGGTCATATGAACATGGCGGTTTGATGAACCTCTTTCATATTCATATGCCTGAGTATGGTTTCCCTGCAAAACATTTGCGTTAGTGCGACTCAGGTGAGTCCTCTGTTTGTATGAAGCCGTTGGACCGTATGAAGCCTTTGGTCTGAGGTTTGTCTTCTTCAAGTGAGGTGTCATGAAGACATTCACAGGAAGATTTTCCAGACACTTTTTCGGAACCCAGATCTTCTTCATAGGCGGTCCATTCCTGCAGTTAGTACCAATGTACCTGGCAAACACTTCACCATTCTGATTCTTAAACAAAATATAGTTTGCATCAAAGGATTCATCAATGATAATGGGGTTAGCACAAGTGAAGCCAAATAAATTGGATGGATCTGCTGAAGGTTCCTTTGCAGCAACCCACTTGGTTTTGGGGTACTGCTCAGGTTTCCAGTAAGAGCCATCTGCATTTATTTTCCTTACGAACCCAACACCCTCTTTCCTAGGGTTTCGGTTCAGAATCTGCTTCTTGAGGACATCACATAATGTCTGATGTCCTTTAAGACTTTTGTACATCCCTGTTTCAAGCAATGTCTTCAACCTAGCATTCTCATCAGCAATAGCAGTGGTATCCTCAGCAAAGGGGTTAGTTACCACATCAACAGTTGAAGATATTGCAACAGTAGTAGCAGTGGAACATTCAGCAACAGAAGTAGCATTATCACGCTCAATGCATTTAAGACATGGTGGTTCAAATCCTTCCTGAGCGGAACTGATCTGTTCGGCGCGAAGTGATTCGTTTTCCTTTTGAAGATCCTCATGAGCCGTTCTCAATTTCTCAAGTTCTTGCTTCCTTTGAAGATAATCATAGGAAAGCTTTTCATGAGTTGTTGAGAGAGTATCATGACGATCTTCAAGTTCCTGATACTTAACGTGAAGATTTTTTATGTCTTCAATTAAGGATTCAGATTGAGTCATTTCAGCACCCAACAGATCATCGCTTCTGTCTAACAGTTTTTGAATATGTTCCATGGCTTTCTGTTGTTCAGTTGCAATTTTAGCAAGTGTTTTGTAACTGGGTTTTGAATCACAATCAGAGTCATCGTCACTAGATGTTTGATAGTGAGTAGTGCGTTTGTTTACCTTGGCACCGCGTGCCATGAAGCAGTAGGTAGGAGTGGAGTAGTCCTTGTCATTTGCATGTCATTGTCTTCAGTGTTGAAGATGGACTTGGTGACGTATGCTGTAGCCAGACTTGCAATGCCAGAATCAGACTCCTCCTCAGACTCCACCTCTGCCTCCTCAGAAGCGGACTCCTCCTCTGAAACCATTTCCTTGCCAACAAACGCACGTGCCTTGCCGGATGAGCTCTTCTTGTGTGATGAAGACTTTGAGGAAGACTTGGAAGAAGACTTTGAGTATTTCTTCTTCTTCTTCTTGTCGTCAGAGTCATATTCCTTGCTCTTCTTCTTCTTTCTGTTATCATTATCCCATTGTGGACACTCAGAGATGAAGTGGCCAAGTTTCTTGCACTTGTGACATGTTTTCTTCTTGTAGTCATGAGCAGAAGCTTCATCATTCCTTGAGCTTGATCGTGAAGACTTTCTGAAGCCTTTCTTCTTGGTGAACTTTTGGAACTTCTTCACAAGCATAGCAAGTTCCCTTCCAATGTCTTCAGGATCATCAGAACTGCTATCAGATTCTTCTTCAGATGAGGAGACAGCTTTTGCCTTCAAGGCACGAGTTCGCCTATAGTTTGGACCGTAGATATCTCTTTTCTCAGAAAGCTGAAACTCATGTGTGTTGAGCCTCTCAAGTATGTAAGACGGATCGAGTGTCTTGAAATCAGGACGTTCTTGAATCATCAGGGCTAGGATGTCAAATGAACTATCAAGTGATCTCAGCAGCGTCTTGATGATTTCATGTTTGGTGATCTCAGTCGCGCCGAGGGCTTGAAGCTCATTTGTGATGTCAGTGAGCCGATCAAATGTGTGCTGGACATTCTCATTGTCATTTCGCTTGAAGCGGTTGAAGAGGTTGCGAAGAACGCTGATTCTCTGATCTCTCTGGGTTGAGATGCCTTCATTGACCTTGGAGAGCCAGTCCCAGACCAGCTTGGATGTCTTCAAAGCACTCACACGGCCATACTGTCCTTTGGTCAGATGACCACAGATGATGTTCTTGGCAGTAGAGTCCAGTTGAACGAATTTCTTGACATCAGCAGCAGTGACACCTTCTCCAGCCTTGGGAACGCCGTTCTCGACGACATACCATAGGTCGACGTCAATGGCTTCAAGATGCATACTCATCTTATTCTTCCAGTAGGGATATTCAGTTCCATCGAAGACGGGGCACGCAGCGGAGACTTTAATTATCCCTGCAGTCGACATAGCTAAAACTCCAAGTGGTTAAACCGAATCACACAGAACAAGGGAGCACCTTGCTCTGATACCAATTGAAAGTGCGTTATATCGACTAGAGGGGGGTGAATAGGCGATTTTTATGAAAGTCTTCAAAACGTGGAAGTTATGAAGACAAATAGTAGAGATATGCCTATCACTATGCAGCGGAAGTTATATTACACCAGGCAAGCCATGGTCAAGTATTCAATAGAGTGAAAGCACAATGACAAGTAGCTGCAGTGTAATAAGGATCAGGTAGGAAGAAGTTATGAAGCCAAACAAATCATACAGTTACGTTGTGAAGACAAAAGATATAGCAAGCATGCAATGGCTTCACAATGAGTAACAGTAAGTAAAAGGAAGTGAAGATGAAACCAGTGACTCGTTGAAGACAATGATGTGTTGGACCAGTTCCAGTTGCTGTGACAACTGTACGTCTGGTTGGAGCGGCTAGGTATTTAAACCTTAGGACACACAGTCCCGGACACACAGTCCTGAACACGCAGCTCAGGACACCAAGTCCTCACCGTATTCTCCTTGAGCTAAGGTCACTTAGTCCTCGCCCAATCACTCAGGTAAATCTTCAAGGTAGACTCCCAAACCTTCATAGACTTCGTTCACTGGCAATCCACAATGTCTCTTGGATGCTCAGAACGCGACGCCTAACCGTCTGGAGGATGCACAGTCCTCAAGTGTAATAAGTCTTCAGATCACTCAGACAAGAAGACTTAAGTGATGCCCAATTTACTCTGGCTCTGGGTGGTTAGGGCTTTCTCCTCTCTAGGAATTTTCTCTCAAAGGCTTCGAGGTGGGTTGCTCTCAAACGACAAAAGCCGTGCACTGAAATCTGAGCAGCCAACTGTTTATGGTTGTAGGGGGTGGGCTATTTATAGCCACTTGGCAACCCGACCTGATTTGTCCGAAATGACCCTGGGTCACTAAGGAACTGACACGTGTCTCAACGGTCAGATTTCAAACTCTCATGGCAACTTTACTTGGGCTACAAGCAAAGCTGACTTGACCGACTCTGGACAAGATTCGCTCTCATTGTCTTCACTCGAAGACATAGGTTTTTGGTTTAGGCATCACTTCAGTCATTCTGACTGGTTCTCCTGGACCCCACTTAACAGTACGGTGGTTCCTATGACTCAACACAAAAGAAAAAGACTACGAAAGATCTAAGTCTTCGAGCTCCATAGGCTTCATAACGTGTCTTCTTATGTCATAGGCTTCAATGTGAATATCTTCATATACCACCTTTGACTTCAATGTCTTCATACATTTTTAGGGGTCATCTCTGGTAGTAAAACCGAATCAATGAGGGACTTCTACCTGTGTTATCCTGCAATTCTCACAAACACATTAGTCCCTCAACTAGGTTTGTCATCAATACTCCAAAACCAACTAGGGGTGGCACTAGATGCACTTACAAGGGGCTCCTTTTACTTTGTTTTGTTTTTGTTTTACTCATGTTTAGTCTTTTTCTTTTTATTTATTTTTCTCTTTACTGTTTTATTTATAGTCCCGTCTTATCTGAGTTTTATAAAAACATAAAAGTTGTACCAAAATCAGTATTACTAATTATACCTCTGTTACCAAAGTTTAAACCCCTAGATGAAATAGTTTAACATTTCATTAATTATAAATCCATTTAAACATTTGTTTTTGCTACCGTTTTAATCATCTAATAGTATTTAAACATTTTATAAAAGTGTGGTTCCTCCACCGTAGTTACTTCTGCATCATTGGGCACAACCCGAACATTTTAGTTTTAAAGTTTGAAAATTTTGATGTTTGCCTTTTATTCAATTTTGAATTTGAATTGGTTTTTGAACTAACGCGGGATTATCAACAGTAACTGCGATGACGTGGCATCATTAACGGGGGATTACTGTAGCCTAATTATTCGAGCGTCACAAGGATACAAAAACGTGAGTTTAATGTTGGTGATTATGTATTATTATACAACTCTCGTTTAAGATTTTTTTGCAGGAAAACTCCTCTCTAAATGGGAAGGCCCTTACGTCATCGAGGAGGTCTATCGTTCCAGTGCCATAAAAATCAACAACTTCGAAGGCACAAATCCGAGGGTGGTGAATGGTCAAAGAATCAAACATTATATCTCAGGTAATCCCATAAATGTTGAAAGTAATGTTATTGAAATCGTAACCCTGGAGGAATACATAAGGGACACTTTCCATAACGTTCCAGACTCCGAAAAGGAAGAGGTATGAGGTACGGCAAGTAAACCGACTCCAAAACAGTTCTAATAGCAATTTTTCTCCGTTTTGGAATATTTAAGAAAATAGGAAAATAAGAAGCAGTCCAGGAAGGACACGAGGCTTCCACGAGGGTGGAGGGCGCGCCCTACCCCCTGGGCATGCCCCCTGCCTCGTGGGCACCTCGTGTGCTCTCCGGACTCCGTTTTCTTGCACGATACTTCTTTTCGTCGGTAAAAATTCATTATATAATCTCCCGAAGGTTTTGATCACCGTACCATGCAAATATCTCCTATTTTTGTTTCGAGCTGTTTTCTACCAGGGTTGTCAAGGCCAGGCATCATGTCGTCTCCCTCCTCCTCCAACAATGAGGTCAATGATGCTTGGCTAATGAAGATAGAGCTGAAGAGAGAAGAGCCCGGAGAGATCAACAAGGATGATGGGATCAAGAAGGCCATGGGGGATCAAGTTCCGGCAGCAGTAGAAGAAGACATCCTTCAACCTCATCACAATCTCTTTACCCCAACGGAGATTGAAGCTTTCAAGACGATTGAGTTAGCTCGCATTCAAAACAAGTATCTCACAAGTGAAAATATTTTGTTGAAGGATCATATCATCGCACTCAAGGGCATTATCCGCAAATTGGAGGATCTCCTACGCTCGATGTGCGATTATCCATCATCACCAACACCTTCTTCACCAACAAAGAAGAACTGAGTATCGGGTATGGGCACTCCCCTTGGCAACTGCCAAGCTTGGGGGAGTGCCCCGGTATCGTATCACCACCACACTTTTATCTTTACCGTTTTTCTTAGTTCGATCCTTTTGGTAATATCTTGATCTAGTAGAATAAAGTTTTAGTATGATCTAGTTTTGAGTTTTGCTTTGTGATCCTTCTATGTAATCGAGTCCGTGAGCTATATATAATAAAGATTAGTGTTGAGTCAAGGCCTTGATTATCTTGCTATGATCTTGAGGGAATAAAATAAAAGAGAAAGAATAAAAATAAATAAAGAGATCATATGGATCTTATGGAGAGTAATGACTTCACATATAAAGAGTATGATGAATAAAAATTGTTGAGAGTTGACAAGCATAGTTTTGGTCATTGTTGCAATTAATAGGAAGTAATAAAGAAAGAGAGGTTTTCACATATAGACGTATTATCTTGGACATCTTTTATGATTGTGAGCACTCATTGAAATATGGCATGCTAAAGAGTTGACGTTGGACAAAGAAGACAACGTAATGGATTATGTTTTCTTACATCTGAGATAAATTATATTGTCATGGATCATCCAACATGTTGAGCTTGCCTTTCCCTCTCATGCTAGCCAAATTCTTTGCACCAAGTAGAGATACTACTTGTGCTTCCAAATATCCTTAAACCCAGTTTTGCCGTAAGAGTCCACCATATCTACCTATGGATTGAGTAAGATTCTTCAAGTAAGTTGTCATTGTTGCAAGCAATAAAAATTGCTTTCTAAATATGTATGATTTATTAGTGTGGAGAAAATAAGCTTTATACGATCTTGTGATGTGGAAGAAATAAAATCGATGGACTGCATAATAAAGGTCCATATCCCAAGTGGCAATATAAAGTGACGTTCTTTCGCATTAAGATTTTGTGCATCCAACCATAAAGGCACATGAAAACCTCTGCTTCCCTCTACGAAGGGCCTATCTTTTATTCTTGTCTTATACTTCATACAAGAGTCATGATGATTTTCACCTTTCCTTTTTACATTTTATCCTTTGGCAAGCACAATGTGTTGGAAAGGTCCTGATATATATAGCTAATTGGATGTGAGTTTTCATGAACTATTATTGTTGACATTACCCTTGAGGTAAAAGGTTGGGAGGCAATACTATAAGCCCCTATCTTTCTCTGTGTCCGACTAAAACTTCATACCCATAAATATTGCGTGAGTGTTAGCAATTGTGAAAGACTAAATGATAGTTGAGTATGTGGACTTGCTAAAAAGCTCTTACATTGAATCTTTCTGATGTTATGATAAATTGCAATTGCTTCAGTGACTAAGATTATAGTTTGTTAGTTTTCACTGAAGTTTCTGATTCATACTTGAAACTGTGAATGAATTGTTACTTTGTCATAACAGATCATATGACAATATATATATGTATATATGTGTGTGTGTGTGTGTGTGTTGCTGTTCTAAGAATGATCATGATGCTCTCATGTCCGTATTTTATTTTATCGACACCTCTATCTCTAAACATGTGGCCATATTTTTTGATATCGGCCTTCGCTTGAGGACAAGCGAGGTCTAAGCTTGGGGGAGTTGATACGTCCATTTTGCATCATGCTTTTATATTGATATTTATTACATTATGGGCTGTTATTACACATTATGTCACAATACTTATGCCTATTCTCTCTTATTTTATAAGGTTTGCATGAAGAGGGAGAATGTCGGCAACTGGAATTCTGGGTTGTAAAAGGAGCAAATATTAGAGACCTATTCTGCACAACTCCAAAATTCCTGAAACTTTACGGGAGCAAGTTTCAGAAAATATATAAAATATTGGGCGAAAGAAGTACCAGAGGGGGGCCAACCACCATCCACGAGGGTGGGGGCGCGCCCTACCCCCTGGGTGTGCCCCCTGCCTCGTGGGCCCCCTGGCAGCCCTCTGATGCCCATCTTTGGCTATATGGAGTCTTTCGTCCAGGAAAAAATCATAAGCTACCTCACGGGACGAAACTCCGCCGCCACGAGGCGGAACCTTGGCGGAACCAATCTAGGGCTCCGGCGGAGCTGTTCTACCGGGGAAACTTCCCTCCGGGAGGGGGAAATCATCACCAGCATAATCACCATCGATCCTCTCATCAGAAGGGGGTCAATCTCCATCAACATCTTCACCAGTACCATCTCATCTCAAATCCCAGTTCATCTCTTGTATCCAATCTTTGTCCCAAAGCGTCAGATTGGTACCTGTGGGTTGCTAGTAGTGTTGATTACTCTTTGTAGTTTATGCTAGTTGGTTTATTCAGTGGAAGATCATATGTTCAGATACTTTATGCATATTAATACCCCTATGATTATGAACATGAATATGATTTGTGAGTAGGTACGTTTCTTCCTGAGGACATGGGAGAATTCTTGCTATAAGTAGTCATGTGAATTTGGTATTCGTTCGATATTTTGATGAGATGTATGTTGTCTTTCCTCTAGTGGTGTCATGTGAACGTCGACTACATGACACTTCACCATTGTTTGGGCCTAAAGGAAGGCATTGGGAAGTAATAAGTAGATGATGGGTTGCTAGAGTGACAGAAGCTTAAACCCTAGTTTATGAGTTGCTTCGTAAGGGGCTGATTTGGATCCATATGTTTCATGCTATGGTTAGGTTTACCTTAATACTTCTTTTGTAGTTGCGGATGCTTGCAATAGGGGTTAATCATAAGTGGGATGCTTGTCCAAGGAAGGATAGTACCCAAGCACCGGTCCACCCACATATCAAATTATCAAAGTACCGAACGCGAATCATATGAACGTGATGAAAACTAGCTTGACGATAATTCCCATGTGTCCTCGGGAGCGTTTTCCTTTATATAAGAGTTTTTCCAGGCTTGTCCTTTGCTACAAAAAGGATTGGGCCATCTTGCTGCACCTTATTTACTTTTTATTACTTGTTACCCGTTACAAATTACCTTATCACAAAACTATCTGTTACCGATAATTTTAGTGCTTGTAGAGAATACCTTACTGAAAACTGCTTATCATTTCCTTCTGCCCTCGTTGGGTTCGACACTCATACTTATCGAAAGGACTACGATAGATCCCCTATACTTGTGGGTCATCACTATTCCGTAAGGGGCTGATTTGGATCCATCTGTTTAATGCTATGGTTAGATTTTATCTTAATTCTTCTTCCATAGTTGTGGATGCTTGTGAGAGGGGCTAATCATAACTGGGAGGGTTGTTCAAGTAAGAACAGGACCCAGGCACCGGTCCACCCACATATGAAATTATCAAAGTAGCGAACCCGAGTCAAACAAGCATGATGAAAGTGACTAGATGAAATTCTTGTGTGTCCTCAAGAACGATTTGCTTATTATAAGAGACCGTTCCAGCCTGTCCTTTGTACAACAAGGATTCGGCCACCTTGCTGCAATTTTGTTACCGCTACTATTGTTGGGAATCGTTGCATGGAAAACAAAAAAATTATATGCACACACAATGATCTATCCATGGAGATGCATAGCAAGGAGGGGGAGACTGTGTCTACGTACCCTCGTAGACCATAAGCGGAAGCGTTTCTCAACGCGGTTGATGTAGTCGAACTTCTTCACGCTTCAACCGATCAAGTACTGAACGCACGACACCTCCATGTTCTGCACACGTTCAGCTCGGTGACGTCCGATGAGTTTCGTCAGCACGACGGCATGGTGACGGTGATGGTGAAGTGATCCTCACAGGGCTTTGCCTAAGCACTACGGAAATATGATCGGGGGTGTAAACAGTGGAGGGGGCGCCGCACATGGCTAAACAATTGTCTGGTGTGTGCTAGGCGCCCCCCTCCTCATATATATATAGGTTTGAGAACTATGTAGACATGACCGAGACACCTCTCCGGTCAATAACCAATGGCAGAACCTGGATGCCCATATTGGCTCCTACATATTCTACAAAGATCTTTATTAGTCGAACCGCTATGACAACATATGTAATTCCCTTTGTCCATCGGTATGTTACTTGCCCGAGATTCGATCTTCAATATCTTCATACCTAGTTCAATCTCGTTACCGACAAGTCTCTTTACTCGTTCTGTAATACATCACCTTGTGACTAACTCCATTAGTCATTTGCTTGCAAGCTTATGATGTGTATTACCGAGAGGGCCCAGAGATACCTCTCCGATACTCGGAGTGAAAAATCCTAATCTCGATCTATGCTAACTCAACAAACACCTTCGAAGATACCTGTAGAGAATCTTTATGATCACCCAGTTACGTTGTGACATTTGATAGCACACAAGGTATTCCTCCGGTATCCGGGAGTTGCATAATCTCATAGTCAAAGGAATATGTATCTGACATTAAGAAAGCAATAGCAATAAAACTGAACGATCATTATGCTAAGCTAACAGATGGGTCTTGTCCATCACATCATTCTCCTAATGATGTGATCCCGTTATGAAATGACAACACATGTCTATGGTTAGGAAACCTTAACCATATTTGATCAACGGTCTAGTCTAGTAGAGGCTTACTAGGGACATGGTATTTATTTATGTATTCACACATGTATTTAAGTTTTCGATCAATAAAATTCTAGCATGAATAATAAAACTTTATCATGAATAAGGAAACATAAAATAACAACTTTATTATTGCCTCTAGGGCATATTTACGTCAGTCTTCCACTTGCACTAGAGTCAATAATCTAGTTCACATCACTATGTGATTTAACACCCATAGTTCACATTGCCATGTGACTAACACCCAAAGAGTTTACTAGAGTCAATAATCTAGTTCACATCGCCATGTGATTAACACCCAAAGAGTACTAAGGTGTGATCATGTTTTGCTTGTGAGAGAGGTTTAGTCAACGGGTCTGTCACATTCAGATTCGTATGTATTTTGCAATTTTTCTATGTCTACAATGCTCTGCATGGAACTACTATAGCTAATTGATCCCACTTTCAATATGTATCCAGATCAAGACCCAGAGTCATCCGGATCGGTGTCAAAGCTTGCATCGACGTAACTCTTTGCGATGAACTCTTTATCACCTCCATAACCGAGAAATGTTTCCTTTATCCTCTTTAGGTAACTAAGGATAATTTTGACCGTTGTTCAGTGATCTACTCTTGGATCACTATTGTACTCCCTTGCCAAACCCATGGCAATGCACACAACAGGTCTGGTACACAACATGACATACTTTATAGAACCTATGACCGAGGCATAGGGAATGACTTTCATTCTCTCTATATATATTCTGCCGTGGTCGGGTTTTGAGTCTACTCAACTTCACACCTTGTAACACAGGCAAGAACCCTTTCTTTGACTGGTCCATTTTGAAATTCTTCAAAACTTTATCAAGGTATGTGCTTTGTGAAAGTCCTATCAAGCGTCTTGATCCATATCTATAGATCTTGATGCCCAATATATAAGCAGCTTCAATGAGGTCTTTCATTGAAAAATTCTTATTCAAGTATCCTTTTATGCTATCCAAAAAATTTATATCATTTCCGATCAACAATATGTCATCCACATATAATATCAGAAATACAACAGAGCTCCCACTCACTTTCTTGTAAATACAGGCTTCACCGTAAGTCTGTATAAAACCATATGCTTTGACCACCTCATCAAAGCGTATATTCCAACTCCGAGATACTTGCACCAGTCCATAGATGGATCGTTGGAGCTTGCACACTTTGCTAGCACTTTAGGATCGACAAAACCTTCTGGTTGCATCATATACAACTCTTCTTTAAGAAATCCATTAAGGAATGCATTTTTGACGTCCAATTGCCAAATTTCATAATTATAAAATGCGGCAATTGCTAACATGATTCGGACTGACTTAAGCATCGCTACGGGTAAGAAGGTCTCATCGTAGTCAACCCCTTGAACTTGTCGAAAACCTTTCGCGACAAGTCGAGCTTTGTAGATGGTGACATTACCATTAGCGTCTATCTTCTTCTTGACGATCCATTTACTCTCAATGGCTTGCCGATCGTTGGGCAAGTCCACCAAAGTCCACACTTTATTCTCATACATGGATCCTATCTCAGATTTCATGGCCTCAAGCCATTTATCACAATCTGGGCTCATCATAGCTTCTTCATAGTTCATAGGTTCGTCATGGTCTAGTAACATCACTTCCAGGACAGGATTACCGTACCACTTTGGTGTGGAATGTGCTCTATTCGACCTACGAGGTCCAGTAGTAACTTGATCCAAAGTTTCATGATCATCATCGTTAGCTTCCTCACTAGTTGGTGTGGGCACCATGGGAACGGATTTCTCTGATGTGCTACTTTCCAAATTGAGAGAAGGTACAATTACCTTATCAAGTTCTAATTTCCTCCCACTCACTTCTTTCGAGAGAAACTCCTTCTCTAGAAATGTTCCATTCTTGGCAACAAAGATCTTGCCTTCTGATCTGTGGTAGAAGGTGTACCCAATTGCTTCCTTAGGGTATCCTATGAAGACACACTTCTCCGATTTGGGTTCGAGCTTATCAGGTGAAGCCTTTTGACATAAGTGTCGCAACCCCAAATTTTAAGAAACGATAACTTAGGTTTCTTTGCCAAACCATAGTTCATGCGGTGTTGTTTCAACGGATTTAGATAGTGCCCTATTTAACGTGAATGCGGTTGTCTTTAATGCATAACCCCAAAACGATAGTGGTAAATCGGTAAGAGGCATCATAGAACGCACCATATCCAATAAAGTAGGGTTACGATGTTCGGATACACCATTACGCTGTGGTGTTCCAGGTGGCGAGAGTTGTGAAGCTATTCCACATTGTTTTAAATGAAGGCCAAACTCGTAACTCGAATATTTGCCTCCACGATCAGATCGTAGAAACTTTATTTTCTTGTTACGTTGATTCTCCACTTCACACTGAAATTCTTTGAACTTTTCAAATGTTTCAGACTTGTGTTTCATCAAGTAGATATACCCATACCTACTCAAATCATCTGTGAAGGTCAGAAAATAACAATACCTGCCGCGTGCTTCAACACTCATTGGACCGCATACATCAGTATGTATTATTTCCAATAAGTCATTAGCTCGCTCCATTGTTTAGGAGAACAGAGTTTTAGTCATCTTGCCCATGAGGCATGGTTCGCAAGTATCAAATGATTCATAATCAAGTGATTCCAAAAGTCCATCTGCATGGAGTTTCTTCATGCGCTTTACACCAATATGACCTAAATGGCAGTGCCACCAGTATGTTGCACTATCATTATCAACTTTGCATCTTTTGGCATCAATATTATGAATATGTGTATCACTACGATCGAGATTCAATAAACCATTCACATTGGGTGTATGACCATAGAAGGTTTTATTCATGTAAACAGAACAACAATTATTCTATGACTTCAATGAATAAACATGTTGTAATAAACATGATCTAATCATATTCATGCTCAACGCAAACACCAAATAACATTTATTTAGGTTCAACACTACTCCCTAAGGTAGAGGGAGTGTGCGATGGTGATCGAATCAACCTTGGAATCATTTCCAACACACATCGTCACATCGCCCTTAACTAGCCTTTGTTTATTCTGCAACTCCTGTTTCGAGTTACTAATCTTAGCAACTGAACCAGAATCAAATACCCAGGGGCTACTACGAATACTAGTAAGGTACACATCAATAACATGTATATCAAATATACCTTTGTTCACTTTGACATCCTTCTTATCCGCCAAGTATTTGGGGCAATTCCGCTTCTAGTGACCAGTCCCTTTGTAGTAGAAGCACATAGTTTCAGGATTGGGTCCAACTTTGGGTTTCTTCCCGGGAGTGGCGACCTGCTTGCCATTCTTATTGAAGTTCCCTTACTTTTCCGTGCCCTTTTTCTTGAAACTAGTGGTCTTGTCAACCATCAACACTTGATGCTATTTCTTGATTCCTACCTTCGCCGATTTCAGCATCGTGAAGCTCAGGAATCGTTTCGTCATCCCTTGCATATTATAGTTTATCAAGAAGTTCTAGTAGCTTGATGATAGTGACTAGAGAGCTTTGTCAATCACTATCTTATCTGGAAGATTAACTCACACTTGATTCAAGCAATTGTAGTATCTAGACATTCTGAGCACATGCTCACTGGCTGATCTATTCTCTTCCATCTTGTAGGCAAAGTACTTGTCAGAGGTCTCATACCTCTTGACACGGGCATGAGTATGAAATACCAATTTCAGCTTCTTGGAACATCTCATATGCTCCATGGCATTCAAAATATTTTTGAAGTCCCGGTTCTAAGCCGTAAAGCATGGTGCACTAAACTATTAAGTAGTCATCATATCGAGCTTGCTAAACATTCATAACATCTGCATCGGCTCCTGCAATAGGTCTGTTACCTAGCGGTGCATCAAGGACATAATTTTTCTGTGCAGCAATGAGGATAATCCTCAATCACGGACCCAGTCTGCTTCATTGCTACTATTTTATTTCAACTTAGTTTTCTCTAGGAGCATATCAAAAATAAGGAAGCTAATCGCGAGCTATTGATCTACAACATAGATATGCAAAAACTATTAAGACTAAGTTCATGATAAATTTAAGTTCAATTAATCATATTAATAAAGAACTCCCACTTAAATAGACATCCCTCAAGTCATCTAAATGATATGTGATCCAAATCAACTAACCCATGTCCGATCATAACGTGAGATGGGGTAGTCTTCAATGGCGAACATCTCTATGTTGATCATATCTACTATATGATTCACGTTCGACCTTTCGGTCTCTAGTGTTCCGAGGCCATGTCTGTACATGCTAGGCTCGTCAAGTTTAACCCAAGTATTCCGCATGTACAAAACTGTCTTGCACCCACTGTATGTGAACGTAGAGTCTATCACACCCGATCATCACCTGGTGTCTCAATACGAGGAACTATAGCAATAGTGCATACTCAGGGAGAACACTTTTACCTTGAAATTTAGTGAAGGGATCATCTTATAATGCTACCGCCGTACTAAGCAAAATAAGATGCATAAAAGATAAACATCACATGCAATCAAAATATGTGACATGATATGGCCATCATCATCTTATGCTTTTGATTTCCATCTCCAAAGCATCGTCATGATCTTCATTGTCACCGGCTCGATACCTTGATCTCCATCATTGCGTCGTGGTCGTCTTGCCAACTATTGCTTCTACAACTATAGCTAACGCATAGTGATAAAGTAAAGCAATTACATGATGTTTGCATTTCATACAATAAAGAGACAACCATAAGGCTCCTGCCTGTTGTCGATAACTTACAAAACATGATCATATTATACAATAATGTTTATCACATCATGTCTTGACCATATCACATCACAACATACCCTACAAAAACAAGTTAGACGTCCTCTACTTTGTTGCTGCAAGTTTTACGTGGCTGCTACGGGCTTCTAGCAAGAACCATTCTTACCTACGCTTAAAACCACAACAGTGATTCATCAAGTTTGCTATTTTAACCTTCTTCAAGGACCGGCCACAGTCAAATTCGATTCAACTAAAGTAGGAGAAACAGACACCCGCCAGCCACCTTTATGCAAAACTAGTTGCATGTCTGTCAGTGGAACTGGTCTCATGTGCATGGACATGTAAGGTTGCTCCGGGCCACTTCATCCCACAATACCGCTGAATCAAAATAAGACGTTGGTGGTAAGCATTATGACTATCACCACCCACAACTCTTTGTGTTCTACTCGTGCATATCATCTACGCATAGACCTGGCTCGGATGCCACTGTTGGGAATCGTTGCATGGAAAACAAAAAATCTATGCACACGCAATGATCTATCCATGGAGATGCATAGAAATGAGGGGGAGAGTGTGCCTAAGTACCCTTGTAGACCGTAAGCGGAAGCGTTTCTCAACGCGGTTGATGTAGTCAAACTTCTTCGCGCTTCAACCGATCAAGTACCGAATGCACCACACCTCTGCATTCTGCACACGTTCAGCTCGGTGACGTCCCTCGCCTTCTTGATCCAGCAAGACGTCGAGGTATTAGTTGAGTTTAGTCAGCACGACAACGTGGTGATGGTGATGGTGAAGTGATCCTCGCAGGGCTTCGCCTAAGAACTACAAAAATATGATCGGGGGTGTAAACGATAGAGGGGGCGCCGCACACGGCTAAACAATTGTGTGGGGTGTGCTAGGCACCCCCTCCTCATATATATATATATAGGTGGGAGGGAGAGGGGAGAGGCCAAGAGGTGCCCCAAGTAGGTCCGAATCCTACTTGGGCTCCTGCCCTTGGTTGCGCCCCCTCCTGCCATATTTGTCGAAGGGGGAAGGAAAGAGGGGGGGAGTGGGAAACCTAATCCACACTTACCATTCCCTTCTCCCCTTTCCTTCTCCTCCTTTGGCCGGCCCATATGGGGGGTGCACCAGCCCCTTGTGGCTAGTGTGTTTCCCTTCTTGGCCCATAAGGCCCATATCTTTTGCTAGGGGTGCTCGGAACCCCTTTCGGTGACCCGATAAGTACCCAGTACCTCCCGAAACACTTCCGTGTCCGAATACCGTAGTCCTATATATCAATCTTTACCTCTCGACCATTTCAAGACTCCTCTGCATATCCGTGATCTCATCCGGGACTCCGAACAACATTCGGTCACCAAATCAGATAACTCATATAATAATATATCGTCATCGAACGTTAAGCGTGCGGACCCTATGGGTTCGACAACTATGTAGACATGACCGAGACACCTCTCCGGTCAATAACCAATAGCGGAACCTGGATTCCCATATTGGCTCCTACATATTCTACGAAGATCTTTATCGGTCGAACCGTTATGACAACATACGTAATTCCCTTTGTCCATTGGTATGTTACTTGCCCGAGATTCGATCATCGGTATCTTCATACCTAGTTCAATATCGTTAATGGCAAGTCTCTTTACTCATTCCGTAATACATCACCTTGTGACTAACTCCTTTAGCCATTTGCTTGCAAGCTTATGATGTGTATTACCGAGAGGGCCCAGAGATACCTCTCCGATACTCAGAGTGACAAATCCTAATCTCGCTCTATGCCAACTCAACAAACACCTTCGGAGATACCTATAGAGCATCTTTATGATCGCCCAGTTATGTTGTGACATTTGATAGCAGACAAGGTATTCATCCGGTATCTAGGAGTTGCATAATCATAGTCGAAGGAATATGTATTTGACATTAAGAAAGCAATAGCAACAAAACTGAACGATCATTATGCTAAGCTATTGGATGGGTCTTGTCCATCACATCATTCTCCTAATGATTTGATCCCGTTATCAAATGACAACACATGTCTATGGTTAGGAAACCTTAACCATATTTGATCAACGAGCTAGTCTAGTAGAGGCTTATTAGGGACACGGTATTTGTTTATGTATTCACACATGTATTTAAGTTTCTGATCAATACAATTCTAGCATGAATAATAAACCTTTATCATGAATAAGGAAATATAAATTAACAACTTTATGATTGCCTCTAGGGCATATTTCCTTCAACTATTACTTGCTCGTTACAAATTACTTTGATATCAAACTATATGTTAGCGACAATTTCAGTGCATGCAGAAAATACATTGCTGAAAATCGCTTATCATTTCCTTGTGCTCCTCGTTGGGTTCGACACTCTTACTTATCGAAAGAATGATAGATCCCCTATACTTGTGGGTCATCAGCCGTTGTCGCCCGTCACCATAGTCACCGGTGCACAACATGTTTGACGAAATATCTCAAAAGGTATACACATTCTATTCTTCTTACTCTCATTTTTTTGCTTTCATTCAGTTGTGATGTGATGTATCAATGTAGTGTCGACGATGAAACTCTTGCACTACACGCCTACGTACATGGCTAACAAGTTTTTTTAGTGAAGCCAAGGATGGGCTCCGAACTACCCGTCACCGCAATGATCTCAGTGTTTTGGCCTTGCAAAAAGTTAATCTTGGGAGGTTACTTCAATGTCTACATTAAGATGTGGCAGAATTTATTTCTAAGTTGTATGAGGTTAGTAGTGTTTGGTTTGTTCCAACACTTTTCTTATATTTGGTTTTGTTTTTTGATTTTTTCCAGTTGTTATTTCTTCTGTAAGTTAGATCTCAAAAACCCCCCAAAACCAACAAAATAGATAAGGTTTTCTTTTGCTCTACTCTTTTCCATTTGCCCTGGATTTCCATTCGCCTTCTTGTTTATATTTTCACTGTGGAGTTGATCTACGCCGGGTAGCAAGGAACGCATCCTTAAGAAAGTGAAGCGTGGAAATTCATGATCGTGAAGGTATATCCTACGACTATCGCCTTTTGCACGTGAATTACTTATAATAGTTATAGAGGTAGTATGTGTGGAGTATTCAAGTGGGAATGAGTCTTAATGGTTAAAACAAAGGTTTTGTCCTTGTAGGTAAAATAATTTAGGAACATTTGTTCTGTTTAATCTAGATAATCGAGACTTACCATGGAACTTGTATTTAAGAGAAACTGATGTAAACAAAGAATAATCATGCATATGAGAAAATCTCTAGAAATACTTAGTTGTTGAGAAAAAATGTATAGAAGATGATGTTAACGATACTCAACCCATGGTATTAATTTTGATATACTCAATAACACTTGTGGATAAATTTATCCAGAGAAATCCAGTTGAAATGTGATCTAGATTACGTCAAAATCTGTTTTGCATTTATACATGGTGCTTCAACATCTTACTGGTACCATGACGTCATATATGTGCGCTTACGTGCATAAATGTGATTTCGTCACCTCTATTGATGTTATGCTGAGAACTTCCGCTAGCCAATGAATGATGCACCTGAGTTTCGGCTCGGATTTTGGCTATGAGTTTGTTAACAGTCGTAGTGGCAACACTACAATGAATATTATTCAGCTTTCTCTTGAAGAGTATGTGTATGTGGTAATAAATAAGTGTTGATCGCAAGAGCTCGAAAGAGAAAACATATTGGTTCATAGTACTTAAACACAAGCCACAACGAAACTCTATGCATGTATCATTTCTTTGGCATAACCCTGGCATTACACAATGAAAGTTTCAACAAGCAATGATTGGAAAGAAGTGTTTGCGAGCCTTCAGAGGAGACACTCGTGGGTGTTAGCGAGTTACTTTAGTATCATGTCGTCTTTACATACCTTTCGCTTCCATAATACATGTTTTCATGCTCAAGAAAGAAAATTCACTTATGTGCGTTCCCAGCAAGCAAGTGTTAACTAGAGAAAATAGAATGAAAACTACCTTATTAGTTTTTCTATTTAAGCAAAAGTTTTGTGTTCATTATCTTTGCTTTACTAACACTTGCATAATAACCCTGCCACCGCTATAACTATACTAATTTTCCAGGTAAAAAAGCGGAGGGTTATCTGGGCGTGTCGATCGTAAATTCGTAAATGAACTGAAACCTTCTCATTATTTCAGTTTAAACAACTGAGTCCTAGCGATTTGGATTTTTTTATCTTTGTTGCTTGAGGACGATCAATGTTTAAGCTTTGCGAGTTGATGAGTAATTTTTACACTCATCACACCGTTGTTTAAACCAGTTTATCCTAGAAAATCTGAGAAAAACACTTTGATATTGCCATTAATGAGTAACTAATACGAGAGATGACGAAATCCTCTCTTATTTTTTTCCGCGGGAAAAGAGGCCATAGTTGGATAAAAATCACCATTTAGAAAGAAAGAAGCAAAATGGATAAATAAGTAAATAAATTGGAAGCGTGGCAAATGAAACAGGAGGTAAGACAATGTATGTATGAGCACACCCGCTTGTACCAGGTGCCAGCGGCTCTATGGAATCCAACCCAACCACTTTTATAAACGGGTCAACACCATTGTAGAGGAGCATCGTCGAAAACCTCCATCACCACAATAGGAGCCATTTTCCAACCCTAGCCCTAGCCATTTCCCATTTCATCTCCATAGCCATCCCCATCACCATTGCCGTAGCAGACCACCTCCAAGTTGGCCATACTTGTATTCGTGTATCGCATCTGTCAACCATTGAGACATAATATCAATAAAGCATTCATCCTTATGTCTTCTCCAATGATTTCCTCTTGCGATCCAATCACCATGTATGAGTAATTCGGTAAGATAATGGTTTAAGGTGTAGCCTTGCAATACGATATATTTGTATGAAGGATCGATGTAATGACTTTGAATTAACGTCATCTATGTGTTAGAATTGCATCATAGTTGTGTCTTTCTCATTCTTTGACCCTGCGGGTACCCAGGATCATGGAGTTCCATCGAGAAGGGGGTTAGGAGTAGGGAGGATGCAGAATGCTATTCTGAACACCAGTGACAAAGGTTTAGTATGGTAGCGGAAATCCAATCCTTGGGGATACATGAGGTGTAATCAATAAACGCCCAATGTTTTTTCTGATTTATTCTTAATAACTGAGATAACCTTGTGCGACGATAAGGGCATGCGGTTGGACAACTGACTCTTGATGCAGGTCGCAAACCAATCAAGACGTAATTTGGACACGTCCCCCTAAAGGAGCCGCTAACACCATCTAAAAAATTAGGCCCATTCGTTTGCTACCAGTGATGTTCAAATTATTCCCTAGGCGTTGGATGAGAGGTTGAAACCTTACATCAAGAAATTGATTTTAGTTAGCCAAAATTCTTTTATAAAAAGGAAGGAATATTATGGATGGAGTGATGTCTCTGGATGAAATCATAGATGATGCTAAAGTAAAGAAACAATAGGGTGTTGTGTTGAAATTGGATTTTGGAAAGGCATATGACAAAGTTAACCATGACTTTCTTTTCCAGGGCTTGATGGATAGAGGATTTAAATGAGGAATGGATGGGCTGGTTTAAAGCTGTAGCTAGGGGGGTTGAATGTGAAGTCAATGATGTTGGAAGGAATTTTTGTAGTTTTAGAGGGGTCAGACAGGGGGATCCCCTGTATCCTTTCCTCTTTAACGTTGTTGCTAATTATTTACGGAGGATGGTGCAGAATGCTCAAGAAAGCAAACAAGTGACTGGATTGACTCCTCGACTTACTGATACATCTCCAACGTATCTATAATTTTTTTTATTGTTCCATGCTGTTATATTATCATTCTTGGATGTTTTACATTCATTTTATATCAACTTTATATCATTTTTTGGGACTAACCTATTGACATAGTGCCCAGTGCTAGTTGCTATTTTTTGCTTGTTTTTACTACAAAGAATATCAGTACGAAACAAAGTCCAAATGCCACGAAAATTTTTGGAGATTTTTTTGCCTAGAAGCAATCTTGGGAGCCAAGGAAGAGCCGGAGAGGAGGCCCGTGGGGCCCACAACCCACCAGGGCATGCCAGAGGCCCCTCGCGCCCATGTGGGTGGTGGGGGCCATGGGAGTCCTTTCCACCGCCTCTCAGCTCTATAAATACCCAAATATTCCAGAAACCCTGGGGGAGTCGACAAAACATAATTCCAGTCGCCGCAAGTTCCAGAACCACGAGATCCAATCTAGAGCCCTATTCTGGCACCCTGCCGGAGGAACACGAACATGGAGGAGTTCATCATCCTCATTGGTGATCCTCCGATGATGCATGAGTAGTTCACCATAGACCCACGGGACCGTAGGCAGTAGCTAGATGGCTTCTTCTCTCTTTTTGATTCTCAATAAAATGTTCTACTCGATGTTCTTGTAGATCTATTTGATGTAATGACTTTTTGCGGTGTGTTTGTTGGGATCCGATGAATTGTGAGTTTATGATCAGATCTATCTATGAATATTATTTGAGTATTCTTTGATCTCTTTTATGCATTATTGTTAGAGCCTCGTATTTCTTCTCCGAAACTTTGGTTTGGTTTGGCCAACCAGATTGATTTTTCTTGCAATGGGAAGAGGAGCTTTGTGATGGGTTCGATCTTGCGTTGTCCTCACCTAGTGACAGAAGGGGTAGCAAGGCACGCATGTATCATTGCTATTAAGGATAAAAAGATGGGGTCTATTCCTACATGAATAGATCTTGTCTACATCATGTCATCTCTCCATGAACTTAATACACTAGATGCATGCTGGATAGCGGTCAATGTGTGGAGTAATAGTAGTAGATGCAGGCAGGAGTCGGTCTACTAATCTTGGATGTGATGCCTATATACATGATCATTGCCTTGGGTATCATCATAATTATCTCTTCTATCAATTGCCCAACAGTAATTTGTTTACCCACCGTATGTTATTTTCTCGAGAGAAGTCACTAGTGAAATCTATGGCCACCGGGTCTATTTTTCATCATATTGTTTTCAGATCTATTGTTCCAAAAACCCAAAAATAACTTGCTGCACTTTTTCTTTATTTATTTTATTTTGTGTTTTGCCAAGATCTATTTATTTAATCTACTACAATCTTATCTATCGCAATACCGAGGAGGGATTCACAACCCCTCTTACGCGTTGGGTTGGAAGTATTTCTTCCTTGTGTACAGGTACCGTTTACATAGTGTTGCCCGGTCCTCGTACTGGATTGATAACCTTGGTTTCATAACTAAGAGAAATACTTACCGTTGATGTGTTGCATCATCCTCTCCTCTTTGGGAAAATACCAACGCAAATACAAGCAATTAGGAAGAATTTATGGCGCCGTTGCCGAGGAGACATCATCAACATCTATCAGGTTCCTAATCACAAATCTCATCTCCATGAAATTTACATTATTTGCCATTTGCCTCTCGTTTTCATCTCCCCCACTTCTAAAATGTTTTTGCGAAAAGTACAAAAATATTTGCCTTCTTCTTTTGTTTGTTGTTTTCTCGTTCGATCTTTTGTTTGCGTGTGATCTTGCTTGCGTAGTCACGATGTCTCAAAGAAAGTACTATGATATTCCATAACCCAATATATTGCTCAAGATTGAAAAAAGTACCATGGAATATATGAATACACAATTTGAGCATAATAAGTTTATTACTGAAGAGCTTAAAGAACACTCTATTGTGCTAGATGCTATAACGACACAACTTGATCATGTTAGTCGAGAAGTTTCTAATCTTCAATCTAAGTATGCTCATACTAAAAATTTACTAGGAAAAATATCAGATGCACAAGCTACACTAGTAAACCAGATGGCAACTAAACCACTATCTTTAGAGGATAGTAATGATGAGGATCTTAAATGATTGGTGTTTCTTCTATTGATTCCTTGTTTAGTAATTTTAAACTTGATGAAAATAGGACCGAAGAAGAGTCAACTTTAGCTAGAAGGTGTCCTCATAATTCGGAGGGTGAAAATCTTGTTGAAAAAATTGATAAAAATGGGTTTGGAGAGGTCAAAACTTTAACTAGTGATGTGTCCACTCTTTTGGATTACAAAGATTTTAATTATGATAGTTGATCTTTGATTGAGTGTATTTATTTTTTGCAATCCATGATAAATTCACCCAATGCCTATGACCAAAATAAAGCTTTTACTAAACATATTGTAGAAGCGATGATGAAAGCTTTAGAAGAAAAGTTGGAATTAGAGATTTCAATTCCTAGAAAATTATATGATGAATGGGAACCTACCATTAAATTCAAGATTAAAAATTATGAGTGCTTTGCTTTGTGTGATTTAGGTGCTAGTGTTTCTACAATCTTGAAATCTCTTTGTGATGTTCTTGGTCTTACCAATATTGAAGAATGTCCTCTTAATTTGCACTTGGCGGATTCTACTATTAAAAAGCATTTGGGAAGGATTAATGATGTTCTTATTCTTGCAAATTTGAACTATGTGCACATATATTTTATTGTTATTTATATTGATTGCAATCCATCTTGTCCTATAATACTTGGTAGACCGTTTTTACGAACTATAGGTGCCGTGATTGATATGAAAGAAGGGAATATTAAATTTCAGTTTCCACTAAGAAAGTGTATGGAACACTTCCCTAGAACAATAATTAATCCACCATATGAATCAATCATGAGGGAAACCTATGGAGAAAAAACTAAATATGACAATACTTAAATCTATTCATTATGCCTGGCTAGGGGCCTAAAACTATAGCGCTTGTTGGGAGGCAACCCAATGAATAAAATTTATTTTTGCCTTTTTCTTTCTGTTTTTGTGTGTTCACACAATTATGCTATTGTTATGATTGTGTTTTTATGTTTTAGTTAGTGTTTGTGCCAAGTAATGCCTTTGGGATCATGTTTGGTGATAGTTGATTTGACCTTGTTGGAAAATAGAAACTCTTGCGCCCAGTAGAAGAATTGTTAAAAACCACAAAAGCGCGATAAAATGATGAATGTTTTACACAAGATTGATATACAAATTTCCTACGTTGTCCTAATTTTTCAGAATTTTTGGAGTTACAGAAGTATGGACAAAGTCCAGATTACTACAGACCGTTTTGTTTTTCACAGATTCTGTTTTCATTGCATTATGTGCTTATTCTGATGAATCTATGGATTGTATCGAGGGGGCATGGTAAAGTTAGAATATAATAGGTATAATGCAATAATAAAATATGAATGGGTTTGCAACAGTACTTAGAGTGGTGATTTGCTTTATTATACTAACGAATCTCATGAAATTTTTGTTAAGTTTTGTGTGATTGAAGTTTTCAAGTTTTGGGTGAGATCACGATGGATAAAGGAATAAGGATTGAAAAGAGCCTAAGCTTGGGGATTCCCATGGCACCCCAAGTTAATATTCAACGAGAACCAAGCAAGTAAGCTTGGGGATGCCCCAAAAGGCATCCCCTCTTTCTTCTAACAACCATCGGTAATTTTACTTGGAGCTATATTTTTATTCATCACATATCATGAGTTTTGCTTGGAGCATCTTATATTATATGATTCTTTTTTAGGTTGTTGCAATCATCCTTGCTGGACACACCTATTTAAGAAAGACATAATGATGATATGATTTGTTAGAGTTGCTCTATGTGCTTCACTTAAAAAAAAATTGAGCTATGTAATTTCTCTAGTGCTTCACTTATATCTTTTTGAGCACGATGGTGCTTTAATATTTGAAGAAATACTCTCATGCTTTACTTGGATTAATGAGAGTCGGTAAATTTTTAAAGAAATTCTCTCATGCTTCACTTATATTATTTTGAGAGATGATGAACTTTTTATGCTCTTGTTCTTCACTTAAATTTGTTTGAGAGCTTGATATAAACAACGGTAAAATATGAAATTAGTCCCAAAGTGATAGATATCTAAGAGGGATATAATAAAAAAATTCATGAAGATCATTGGACAATACAAACTTGATTCTTTGTAATAGTCTTGAGATATGATGATAGTGATATTTGAGCCATGTTGCTGAGTAATTATGCTTTAGTAAGAATATTGGTGTTAAGGTTTGTGATTCCCTATGCAAGCACGAAAGTCAATAGTTATGCAATGAAATTACATCCTACTTGTGGTGCATTATTCGGTGTTAGTTATGCTTAATGCTCGTTTATGAGAATTTTTTTTCATGGTTGGTTGCTTCTCAATCTTTTGCTAGCCTTTCCTTGTACTAAGTGGGAATACTACTTGTGCATCCAAAATCCTTAAACCCAGTTATGCCATATGAGTCCACCATACCTACCTATATGCAGTATTTCCATGCTGTCCTAAGTAAATTTGCATGTGCCATCTCTAATTTTCAAAATGAATTTCCTTTTTGTGAGCCTGTACCGCTCATGAAGCGGCAGAGGGTGGCCAATATTTTTCCATGCTAGATGTGGTATTCTCAAGATGAGTGTTTTTCCCTTGTCATTGCACGGGAGTGTGGCAGTAGTAGGGATACCCAGTCCCGAAATGAAAAATAAATTTACTTTATGCTGTCAAATAATAAATTCCTTGGAAAGTGTTGGTATGGACGGCACCCGTGGATACGGCTAGCCATGGATTGTGAAACAATGTTGGAAAAAGGAATAAACTTTATTTTATGTTTGAGAATTGCCTATGATGTATCTAGCATGAAAAGTATTGGGAACTACTCGGTCATTTTCATTGACGGGAAAAGCATGCCTCTCAAAATATTATTATCTCTCAATTTAAGCTTTGAGCTTTGTCACCTCTACAAATCTCAGCTTCCCTCTACGAAGGGCCTATCTATTTACTTTATGCAATTTTTATTTTTATTTGAGTCTCCATCTTCTCTTATAAAGCATCAACAAGGGAGCACTATGATCATACTTGTGCATTGGATGTAGCTAATATTCGAGTGTGTTTCATGAATGGACTAATGATTGAGCATGATGGGTAATGTCAGATTCAGGGCTCTGCTGACTCAAGAAAGGTTCGAACTACGAGGCATGTGCGAAGAACTCAACCTCTCCAGCCAACCTCAACCACGGCCTAGCTCGATGAACAAGGAAGAAGATGGGACATGGCAGTTTACCCAGGTTCGGGCCACCTTGCGGTGTAAGACCCTACTCCTACTTTGTAGTGGATATGCCTCACGAGGGGCTGAGGATGAACTAGTACAAGGGGTGAACAACCTCGCGAGGTATACTATGGTGAGTTAATGAGCTGAGGAGATCAGATCTCCCCCTTCACGGTGGTGGCTAGCCTATACTTATAGTGGCCTTGGTCCTTGTAACATCCCGAGATTCTTGCTCCACTAATTATGCTAGGTCATCACCATTATGCCCTAAGAAAAATATTTAGGAATACTTCGACCTCAATTTCAAATCTAAATTAGAGTCAAAAATATTAATTATTCAAATAGCAAAACAAAAGTGTTCGTGATATTGCAAAATTTCCCAAAGCTTTTATAAAAATGAAACCAACATTTTATAAAGTGTTTAAATGCCCTAAATATAATTAAAATAGTGGCAAAACAATATTTAAATGCTTATATAAATTATGAAAAGTCCAAACTATTTTAAAAATAAACTCCCAAACTTTTTTGTGGCAGTGCAGATTATTGCCTAGTAATTATTGAGACAAGTTTCGCATGCAACGAAATTCATTTGGATCAAAATCAAAATACAAAACTGAGGGGAAACTTGTCGCAAAAAAGAAAGAAAATAGACTAGATAATATGCACTTAAGGCCCGACAAGCCACAGTGCGGTCTGGCCCGCCCAAGTCGGCCTTTCATCCTCCTTCCGCATCTCTATAGACGCACGAGACGTCATGGCCGTCCAGAGCGGATGCACCACATGATGCGCTCCACCGCAACGAGCCATGTAGCCCTAGCGCGGATAAGATCAACGCCCACACGCGTTGGACAATCCCCAGGATATTTTCCCCCTCTCTCCCTCGTGCTGCTCCATCCTCGTCTGCCATGGCCGCCATTGTCGCCGTCGATCGCGTAGCCACCACACACCCCTCACTGCCTCATTGAGTCCATCAGCTCCGACGGGCTCCTCTTCGTCTCCCTCACCACAGGACCTGAGCCGGTGAGCGCCACCGCTGTCGCCTGCGTCATCTTCCCCAACCTCGGCCGCCGCATCTCGCCTTCGACCTATGCATCCCCGACCAACCCCGAGCCTCCTGAGCCGCCCTACGAGTGCACGGTGAGCTCCTACTCTGATTCCCCGCGACCTCGGCTTCGGTCCATGTGTTTTTACGCCGTTGTTCACCATGGACTGAGCTCCTGTGTTCATGCACACCTTGCGAGCTCCCGGCCATGTCCGCGCCCCTGCTGCTCCTTGTGCTGCCTTGCTGCTTGCTGCGTTGGCTGTGTTGCCGCTTGCCACTACTCCTGCTAGATATTGTTTGCTAGCCGCTGCTCTTGTTGTTGCTGCTGCATCGCTGCAGCTCTGCTACTAATGCGCTGCTTACTGCTGCCGCTACTTTTGCCAGCTGTCGCCGCCATTGCTGCTCCGAGTCCGCGTGCTGCGCGCAGCTGCCCGCAGCACGCCTTGCGCGTGCCCCAGCCCCGTGCACTGGCGTGCACTGCTGCAGGCTGCTGTTCCTGGCCGACACTCGTGCATGCCCAACCATGGGAACGGTTGTGCCTATGGCCGGCCTTGTTTGATTACCAGTAGGTTTAGTTTAGGGATATTTTAGTGCTAATTTAGTATAGTAGTAGATGACAAGTAGGACCCCATTAAATAAGTTAGATTTAATTATTTGCTTAGGTAAATAGTCTATGACATGTGGGTCACATCTGCCCTTTTGACCAGTCAAATTGACTTGGTCAATTTGGATCAAACTAGATATAATAATTTCAAAAAATTATTAAAACTTGGGAAAATCATATAAAATAAACCGTAAGTCAGATGAAAATATTTTCTACATGAAAGTTGCTCAGAATGACGAGACGAATTCGAATACGCAGTCCGTTCGTTTGCCATGCGTCCCTAGCATAGCAAACCTGCAACCTTCCCCTCCGATTCGTCTGTCCAGAGACGCGAAACACCCCTAGCACCGTGTATTGCCATGTTATGCTTTGTGTTGCTTTGATTGCTCTATTATTTATTTGTGTTCCCCCTCTGTTACTTCTTTTCGGTAGACCTTGAGACCGTCGCCGGTACCCCCGTGATCGACAACGGTGTTTTTTTTTGACAGAAAGACTGTAAGGGAACCCCCTACAGTATAATTGGTGCAACAAACCCAAATTGCAAGTACCATGCCTTGAACCTGGGTGGGTGGGAAGGCATCAGCCCCTTCACACCACTAGGCTATGCCTTAGTCTGTGATCGACAACGGTGTTGATGACCCCTCCTTCTCGAGTGAGCTTCCAGGCAAGCCCTCCCCTGATCAACCTGATATCGCCTATTCTTCTCTCTACTTCTTGTATTAGCATGGTGTAACATGTTACTGCTTTCCGATAATCCTATTCTAATGCATAGCCTGCCCTTGCTACTACTATTGTTACCTTTACCTGCAATCCTATATGCTTAGTATAGGATGCTAGTATTCCATCAGTGGCCCTACATTCTTGTCCATCTGATATGCTATATTATCGGGTTGTGGTCACTTCGGGAGGTGATCGCGGGTATATACATACTACACTATTATGCATGATACATGGTGGTGACTAAAGTCGGGTCGGATCGTAGAGTACCCGCAGGTGATTCCGATGTGGGGGCTGAAAGGACATGTGGTTCCATCTAGGTAGTGGTGGGTCTGGGTTCCTAACGGCCCCTGACTGTTACTTTGTGGCGGAGCAACATGGCAGGTTGAGACCACATAGGTGAGAGGTGGGCCTGGCCCCTGGTCGGCGTCCGCGATTACTTCTAAATAACACTCTTAACGAGATCTTGGTATTTGATCTGAGTCTCGCCACTGGCCTATATGCACTAACCAACTAAGCGGGAACAGTTATGGACACTCGACGTCGTGCTATCAGTCGAAGCCTTCTTGACGTCAGCGACTGAGCGGCGCGCGCCAGGTTGGACAGCGTAACACAACTTCCTTTGTAATGTAAGTTGTTGTGTCTGCTCACTGGCCGCGTACGTAATGTGCAGGTGTGCAATGGGCGATCGGCTCCAGACCCCTGCGCGCATAGGATTTAGACCAGCATATGTAGTGTACTTCCTTGCTTGCGAGTACTTTGGATGAGTACTCACGGTTGCTTTGCTTCCCCCCTTTTCCCCTTTCTATACCCGGTTGTTGCGACCAGATGTTGGACCCCAGGAGCCAGACGCCACCGACGACGACTCCTACTACATCGGAGGTGCCTACTACTACGTGCAGGCCGCCGCCGACGACCAGGAGTAGTTTAGGAGGATCCCAAGCAGGAGGCATGCGCCTCTTTCGATCTGTATCCCAGTTTGTGCTAGCCATCTTATGGCAACTTGTTTAATTTATGTATGTACTCAGATATTGTTGCTTTCGCTGACTCGTCTATGATCGAGCTCTTGTATTCGAGCCCTCGAGGCCCCTGGCTTGTAATATGATGCTTGTATGACTTATTTTATTTTTAGAGTTGTGTTGTGATATCTTCCCGTGAATCCCTGATCTTGATCGTACACGTTTGCGTGTATGATTGAATGGGGGGTGTCACAAGTTGGTATCAGAGCCGACTGCCTGTAGGAATCCCCCTTCCAAACTCCTTGGCTGAAGTCGAGTCTTGTCATTGCAGAACTTTTACTAACTTGGCTGTGTGGCTTATGGGCCCATGTCGCCATTGGATGGTATTAGGATCTTTTATTCCTCATCTATACTCTGGAACTCTGATCTCTCTTCTATTCGGGTTAAATGATTTTACTAACTCTGACTCTACGATCTCGTAACTACTTCCTCCCGGAGAGCCCCTCACTCCAGATGATCGCTTGGTTCGCCGAAGGATTCCGAAGATACTCTCCGATGTTTTCCCGAGACCCTTGCGCCCTTCTCCATTGCAATCCCTACCACTGATATATCCTTATGGATAATTTATTACACTGCCATTCTTACATTCAATCCTAGTTGATCTTGTTATTACAAGATACCCCGAAATTATCTCTATTGTTCCGAGGATACTCTGTGCCTACTACCTTGCAGTTCTTTACCGCATGAATACCCCTACGGATAATGCCTCACACTTACTGAGTATCTGCTCATCCCCAGTTGTTCATGTGTTTCACAAAGGTCTTCGAAATACTACTCGATCTCCCAGAAATCCTCATCAGCATATTTCTCTTGAATTCTTGCTTGCTTACATTATGGTTAACCCCATAAGTATAGTAATCTTATTGGCATCCTTTGTCTCTATCATTTTGAGTCCACTGATTCAATAAGTTGTGAATGCTCGCAATCCTCAATCAGATCCAAGAATTCATCCTTCCAACTCAGGCGTCATTTTGAACATGAGCTGGTCCTCGACCAATCAAGTTGTCATCGAATGTACCCCTAAGTTTATTCAACTTATCCATTATTAATCAGAGCATTTGCTTTTGATCCCTTGATTTGGAAATCATAATTCATTTGCGTTTGAGCTTTGAATTAGTCAGTGGTTTCTATAATCTGATACCTTTGCATTTTTTTCCTTCTGATTGAGTACCGATACTCACATCAGGTTCCTTGTGGTCCGCAAGATCAATTGCTTGGTTATTATCCGACAATGTCCTTCATATCCAATAACCTTGAGAGTTTCTCCCCTGATACATAATGCCTTTGGTAAATTGTGTCTTCTGCCTTTGGCAAGTTATATCCTATGCCTTTGTCAACCATACTCTGCTTTGAGCATGTGTTAATTGATCCTAAATTCATGGTATATGTTCTAAGATGCCCCGATGGGTTGAACCTATGCCTTCCTTAATCTGTGTGAATCCAGAAGTTTTCACGGGTCATACTCCTCTGGTAATTCACCAGGTAGGTTTTGACACTGAAATCATTTTTATTTAGAGCAGTGAATGAATGGTCATGCATTGGAGAAGTGGGAGTCGACCTTGAACTTGTGTTCATGCCCATGGAAACAATGTATATCTTATCATTAAATCTTCTCTTAAATTAATTATTCCTTTGGTATAAGTTCATCTTATATCTGGTATCTGGCCTTTTGCAATCGTGGTTCCAACCATGTTTTCCTTTAAATGCCATTTCTCGAACAAATTAAAGTACTTGTCTTCTTGCAGATCAATACGCCTGTCCAACCCCCTATTTTGATCTACCTTCGAGTATTACCCCCTGGTATCTCGAGGATATCATGCTATTTCCCTACCGCTTATGAATTTCTGATGAAGTAGTACCCTGTCGTAGTCAGTCCACGGGTTCTGGGTTGTCGTCAACCGAGAACACCGATTAGTGAATCGAATCAAGACTTTGGTTTAGTACTCCTAGTATGTTGTTGTTGAGAAGTTTAATACTCCATCATGTCATTCCTAGCTTGATCGGCTACATCAATACCGTGCTAATTTTAACTTTGCTACCTGGTCCTTCTTAGAGCACAAATTTCGACAATGAGCTATCTTACATCGATCTTCCTCGTCATATCAATTCTCCTTGAATAGAAAACTTGATTTTGAGTTTGTGTCGTACCCGTAGTTCCAATAACCTTTCGCTTCATCATTCCTTTGACTTGATGTCATTGCCAATTGATTACATCTTCATGAAATCTCTCGACAAATTTGTCATGATCATCATCAACATTATGGGTTCTTCCGAGAAATCTATCGAATTCTTGATGAGAAATACCATCCTTTCCCCTCGATGATTTTTATTAACATCGACAACATTCTTTCATTCCCCCCAAACACAAACTTGTTCATGTTTTGTGTTGTATCTTATTTCCTTACTATCTAGCTTATATTATGTTCTACCATGAAGTATTACTGTCTATTATGTCAAGGATGTTGTGAGGATTGCTCCAGCTCTTAAGAATTCTTGGTATAGTGATACTTCTCACCATCACCATTCTTTCTTAGTTTCTGTGTTGATTATAACCGGGGTACCAACAAGTGAACGGTGCTATTTGGATTCTGTATTTCTAGCAACCCAAGTGCTTTGAAGTTAATGATCGATAGTTCATTCTTAGACTATTGGTTATTGGATCACCACTCTTACAGTTGATCAGGCTACCTATGCCCATATTTCAGGTGCACCTGTCAACCAATGTTTAGTCAATATGTTTTCCTCGAGCATACCGCATTATATCATTGATCTGACAAATGTTATCTCCTTGTTCTCATAATTGTGGAAATCCATCTTTTGGAAATCTCGGTGAGTTGTCGATGAGTTCATCAGCTACCTCCTCATCCTCTCATTGGTTTAATGAGGAACTCTTGTTTCGGAACTCGCCTCCATAGTTCATTTCCCGAGAAACTTACTAGGTCATCTTGTTAAATTGTGTTGCACCTTTTCTTCTTAGGCATCCTGAGTCTGAGGTTTCCTGACACCAATCAGATCTAAAACTCGGTCAGATGTGATGGTTGGAACATTTTCCAAGAGTTATAACATTGGTCTCTACATAACCCGGTAAGGTGGTGTCTTTGCTTAGCACCCCTGGCCAGAGGACCTATTGTTATAGTATATGCATCCTTTTATCAAGGTTAGCCATTATTCCATGAGGAAAATGTAAGACTTATTCTATAAGTTGTTCCTGATGGATCCTTTGTGAATCCAAAGTCTGATCTTTACGAAATGACCATGTCAATGCTATCTCGAAGCATGTCGGTGGTACTCCGATTTTTCAATAAGAACATTTGAAGCACAATGCTAAATTTTCTTTGTCATTTATCCTAACACCGTTGTATTGGTAATGTCATGAAATTTCTCTCCCTTCACCTAACAGGTTTTCTACTTAATATCCTGTCATGGTTATCATGCTCTGCTTGTCCTTGGGAAGGATATACCCCTGAAATATGTGTTTAAACACATTTTCCTTTCCATTGTTCTGTTTAATCTGATAATCATATTTTCCTTTCCATTGGTTGGTTTAACCATTCTTGTGATCTATATGATCCAAGCAGTAATATTCTTCTGCTTATGTAAACACCTTGGTGTACAACTCTGGAAGTAAGACCCTGTTACTATTGTTGATGACATCCCGGTAACCACCGATGGACGAGAACTTTGCCTACTGGTCCGCCTCGTTTCAACGAGCAGGAAAATGGTTCTCTTCGTCCCTCGCCCTTGGTACCGACGTTGTTGCCAACATAACTGATAGGCTATCCTCTGGCATGTCTTGCCTACATGATCGTACAAGACGTCACCGCCCTTCCTACCTTTAACTCACATGGTGGGCCCATAACCCACAGTCCCACAGGATCGAAACCTGACTCTCCTGTACACCCCCTATTCCCAAAGTTATTCCTCGTGTGTGGCTTTGTATGTAATTCACGAGCCAGATTCTAAGAGATCATCAATTATGGTATCTGTCGGCGTTCTGGGAATGGGGGTCCCTAGACTTGCCTGCCTGCGGCCTATGGCGTGGCTCCTCTAGCGGCCCGGTACGGCCCATATTCACCAGCAAACACTCAAGACCCTCGCGAGGCGGATGACACAAAACCTCCTCAGGGGCAGCCTCACTAGGCTGGCTCACGAGGAGTAGAGAGATCAAGGAGAGGGGCACCTCATGAGGTTTCCGTGAGGTAAGCCATGACGACCAAGGCCAGGCGGGCACCAGCGGGCGCAGAGTACTGGTTTCCTCTTTTGTGCTAAAGGAGCAGGCATAGGCGAGGAGTCCCGAGGCATCAGGCAAAGGTTTCCATATTGGTGCAACAAGACCAAGACCAGCAGGAAGGTAGGACGGAGGTCATCGCGGAGCCCACGACGGCGTCACCACGAGAGCCTTTGGCAGGCGAAGACCACCTTTTGTCAGGGTAGCTTGTACTAGCTGTCCCCCTTCAAATTGGTCATTGTGGGGTCCCTTCCCGCCTAATATTTGGGAAGAGGACCAGGGCCTCCATAAATAGGACTAGCCACCACCATAGGAAGGGGACGGATCATTCAGATCATCCTGAAGCACACAAGCTCACCGAGATCAAGAACACCTCTCCTCAGGAGGTAGTTCTTCCCTTGTACTTGTTCATCCTCATCCTACAAGGTAATCCACCACACCACACTAGAGTAGGGTATTACACCACATCGGTGGCCCGAACCAATATAAACTCTTGTGTCCCTTGTTCTTCGAGTTCGACGAGCTGAGCTTTGAGATCGTGGTGACTGAGTGAGCTAGGGGGACGGAGAGATCTTTGTGCACACCCTAGAGTTCGAACCTTAAGGGTTTTGCTGGAACCCGAAATCTGACATTTGGCGCGCCAGGTAGGGGGTGCACCGAAGCTTTCCTTCTGTCGATCCACGCTCCACCGCCTTGTCCCCATGGCAGGCGTTGCTCCTCCGGCTAGGGCAACAGGCACCCACGAAGGCGCTAGGGGGCTCAGAGCTTTCAGATCATCCTGAAGCACACAAGCTCACCGAGATCAAGAACACCTCTCCTCAGGAGGTAGTTCTTCCCTTGTACTTGTTCATCCTCATCCTACAAGGTAATCCACCACACCACACTAGAGTAGGGTATTACACCACATCGGTGGCCCGAACCAATATAAACTCTTGTGTCCCTTGTTCTTCGAGTTCGACGAGCTGAGCTTTGAGATCGTGGTGACTGAGTGAGCTAGGGGGACGGAGAGATCTTTGTGCACACCCTAGAGTTCGAACCTTAAGGGTTTTGCTGGAACCCGAAATCTGACATTTGGCGCGCCAGGTAGGGGGTGCACCGAAGCTTTCCTTCTGTCGATCCACGCTCCACCGCCTTGTCCCCATGGCAGGCGTTGCTCCTCCGGCTAGGGCAACAGGCACCCACGAAGGCGCTAGGGGGCTCAGAGCTTTCACCCCGGCCTTGCGGCGGGTGCAGTGGCCGCGCAAGTTCAAGCCAGAGATGCCGCCTCGCTACGACGGTGCGGCGGACCCATCGGCCTTCCTGCTAACATACGAGGAGGCCGTCCTGGAAGCTGGAGGCGACGACAAGGTCATGGCCAACTGGTTCCCCATGGCCCTCGCTGGCATGCCGTGCGCTTGGCTGCTCACCCTCCCAGAATCCTCAGTGGCATCTTGGGAGGAGCTGCGCGGCCTCTTCGTTGCACGCTTTGCGGCACCAGTGCCCATCACCGTCGCAGCCCTCCTCGGCGGCTCACAAGCACCTCCCTCGGACCGCCACACCAAGCAGTTCTTCTGCCAGATCGGCGCCGCCTCCATGCAGCAAGGAGCTCCCCTAGGTTGGGCGGCGCCAAAGGCCGACCTCACCTTCGACTCGAGGTACCACCCCGTCGTCACCACTAGCTCAGGCGTGCTCTCAATGCTCTGCACGCCCACCATCTGCAACGTAGCCGTCACCAAGACCCTCATCGATGGCGGGGCCGGCCTTAATGTGCTCTCCGTGGAAACTTTTGTCTTGCTTCATGTGCCGCATGAACGGCTTCACCCCACCAAGTACTTCTCCGGGGTCGGCGGCGGCTCCACCAGCGCCCTAGGGCAGATCCACCTTCCTGTGACCTTCGGCACCCGCAACAACTACCACACCGAGCTTATCGACTTCGACATCGCCCGCATCGGCCTCCCATACAATGCCATCCTCGGGTACCCGGCCTTGGCCTAGTTCATGGCGGCTACCCATCCTGCTTATAACCTCATGAAGATGCCAGGGAGCAATGGCGTCCTCACCGTGGCTGGAGACACCAAGGAGGCTCTGATGGCACTCAAGCTTGCCTTCAGGGCCGTCGCGGCAGCACACCCGGCCAATGAGGCCACTCCCGGAGCCAAGGAGGCCGCGCAAACAAAGAAGAAGCAGTTGTTCACTCAAGATCGGGCCGAGACGAAGCAAGTACCGGTCGAGGAAGGTGGACCCTCGGTAGCCACCTTCACCATAGGCGCCAACCTCGACCTGGATCAAGAGGAGGCATTGGTGAGGTTCCTACGCGCAAACAAGGAGGTGTTCGCCTGGGAACCCAAGCAGCTGGTAGGGTCCCCGAGGGGGTGATCGAGCATCACCTAAGGGTATGCCCCAATGTGCGCCCTGTGAAGCGGAAGGCGCGACGGCAGTCCATGGAGAAGCAGTCCTTCATCGTCCAGGAGACGCGCAAGCTGGAAGCAGCAGGCGTCATTCGCGAGGTCCGATACCCGGAGAGGCTGGCGAACCCCGTCGCCGTGCCAAAGAAAGGCGGAAAGGAGCGTGTGTCGACTTCACCAACCTCAACAAAGCCTGCCCCCAATACCCGTTCCCGCTTCCGCGCATCGACCAGATTGTCGACTCCACCGCCGAGTGCGACCTGCTGTGTTTCCTGGACGCATTCTCGGGCTACCACCAGATCAAGATGGCAGTGGAGGATGTGGAGAAGACAGCCTTCCTGACCCCATGCGGGGCGTACTGCTACACTTGCATGTCGTTCGAGCTGCGTAACACAGGTGCGACCTTCCAACGGCTGATGCACATCACCCTAGGTCAGCAACTCGGGAGAAACGCTGAAGCCTACATCGACGATATCGTGGTAAAATCTCGGGAGGCAAGAACTTTGATTCAGGATCTGTAGGAGACCTTCGCAAGCCTGCGCCAGGTGGACATGTGGCTCAACCCGGAGAAGTGTGTGTTCGGTGTACCCTCCGGCAAACTGTTGGGCTTCCTCGTGTCCCACAGGGGGATCGAGGCTAACCCGGAGAAGGTCAAGGCGATAGAAGACATGAGCCCACCGCAAACTCTCAAGGAAATGCAGAAGCTTGCGGGTTGTGCGACCTCGCTAGGGCGCTTCATCTCCAACATGGGGGAGCGCACCTTGCCGTTCTTCAAGCTGATGAAGAAGAAGGGCCCATTCGAGTGCACCCCAGAGGCCGACCTGGCGTTTCAAGACCTCAAGAGATACCTAACCAGCCCTCCGGTGATGGCGGCGCCTCGTCCCCTCGAGCCCCTGGTGCTTTACCTTGCCGCCACTCCCTACTCTGCCAGCACGGCACTAGTGGCGGTCCAGGAAGAGCGCCAGGCCAAGGGCCTGCTGCGCCGTGCCGCACCTCCAGCCGGGGCGATACGACACCATGAGGATACCATAGAGGCTGCGACAACGTCAACAAATGATCAGGCCCGACAGGGTGGCGTCCTCGAGCCTGCAGAGGCCCCAATGGATGACTAGGCTCCTAAGGTCCCATCACCTCAGGAAACGCCCCGACCTCCAGGAAACATGGGCTCCATCGATGCTCCCGCCCTCGTCGAGCACCCAGTGTACTTCGTCAGCACGGTGCTGCGGGATGCGAGGGCGTGATACCCCATGCCACAAAAGCTTCTGCTCGCGCTCCTGGTGGCCTCACATAAGCTGCATCATTACTTCCAAGGCCACCCAATCAAAGTCGTCTCGGCTTACCCAATGGAGAGGGTGCTCCGGATCCCTAATGCCACGGGAAGGGTCGCCGAGTGGAATATCGAACTTCAGGCATTTCAGCTCGAGTTCAGCACAACCAGGGTCATCAAGGGGGGCGCCCTAGCTGACTTTGTGGCCGAATGGACCGACGTCCCGGAACCTGAAGATGGTAGGAGCCCATCTCTCTCGTTAGGAAGTGAAGCACCAAATGGTTGGGTCATGTACTTCGACGGCGCCTTCGCGCGCCAAGGCGCGGGGGCTGGAACCGTGCTCATCTCGCCCACCCAAGATAAGTTCTACTACACCGTGCAGCTCTGCTAGCGGGGCGAGAAGGTCTCCAACAACATTGCGGAGTACGAGGGGTTGATCGTCGGTCTCAAGGCAGTGGCAGCCTTGGGAGTGAAGCGGCTCACCATCGAGGGTGATTCCCAGCTCCTCGTCAACTTCTCCAACAAGGTGTATGAACCAAGGGACGAGCACATGGAAGCGTACCTCGCAGAGGTGCGTAAGATGGAGAAGCAATTCTTGGGCCTAGAACTGCAGCACGTCCCACGCGGCACCAACAAGGAGGCTGATGAGATTGCCAAGAGGGCGTCAAATCGCCAGCCCCAAGAACCCGATGTCTTCGAGGAGCGACTCTTCAAGCCTTCAGCGGCCCCCCCGGCCACGGATGCCGCGCCTTCTCGAGAGGAACTCCCCCAACCACCGACCTCAGGAGCCCCCGCTTGCGGTCCGACCTCAGGAGCACGTCCGCTCCTAGCGCTCGAGCCTTAGGAGGGGTGCTGGACCGAGGAGTTCAAGGTGTACCTAGGTCAGGGGACACTGCCGGAGAAGGAGGAGGATGCAGAGCGTGTGGCCCGACAAGCCACGGCATACTGCATCCAAGATGGTGAGCTTTACAGAAAACGGCCGAATGATGGTTCCTTGCGATGCATCTCCAGGTAGCAGGGGAACGAGTTGCTAGCTGACATACATGGCGGAGACTGCAGGCACCACTCATCGTCACGTACCCTGGTCGGCAAGGCGTTCCGCAACGGGTTCTACTGACCCACGACACTCAATGACGTGACCGAGCTAGTGAGGTCCTGTGAGGCCTGCCAATTCCACACCAAGCAGATCCATCAGCTAGCTCAGGGCCTCCAGACCATCCCGCTCTCGTGGCCATTCGCAGTCTGGGGGTTGGATATCCTAGGCCCGTTCCCTCGAGCGCCTGGGGGCTACCGCTAACTCTACGTTGCCATCTACAAGTTCACCAAATGGGCAGAGGTGGAGGCCGTCCGCACCATCCCGGCCGGGTCCGTAGTTAAGTCCATCAAGGGCCTCGTGAACCAGTTCAGGGTCCCTAACCGCATCATCACTGACAATGGTTTGCAGTTCACTAGCAATCTCTTCAAGACCTATTGTGCTAACCTTGGAACGTAGATCTGCTACGCTTCAGTGGCACACCCCAGGAGCAATGGCCAAGCCGAACGCGTCAACGTGGAGGTCCTGATAGGCCTCGAGACCAGGACCTTCAAGAAGAAGCTCGAGGCCTGCGGCAGGGGCTGGCACGACGAGCTCTAGTCCGTGTTGTGGTCCATCCGCACCACCGACACCAAGCCAACAGGCGAGACCCCGTTCTTCCTCGTCTACGAAGCAGAAGCGGTTCTCCCTCACGAGATCAGGCATCGCTCCACGCGGGTCTTGGTGTTTGATGAGATGCAGCAGGACGCCATGCGGGGGATGGACCTTGTGTTGGGGGAGGAACGCCGCCGTGAAGCCTCGCTCCGAGCGGCAATATACCAGCAGGCGCTGCGACGGTACCACTGTCGCAGCGTCCGCTCAAGGACGCTCGAGGTAAGAAGGAAGCTGCCAGGAGGTCCCTCGACTGCAAGAAAACGCTCCTGTGCTCCCTGCACCACCACGTCAAGACCGCGCGCCGCATGCGGTGGTGGTGCGTGGGTACCAAGACCAGGCTCCGCCGCCACGACGGGCTCCGGTGACCACAGCAGGCTGCTGAGCCTTCACTCCCGAGCTGCGCACCGTCGTTTGGCCACGCAATTTCAAGCCGGATCTGCCCCCGTGCTACGATGGCACCCTCGACCCTATGGAGTTCCTACAGCTCTACGAGCTAAGCATCGAGGCAGCCAACGGAGATGAGAAGGTCATGGCGAACTGGTTCCCCATGGCTCTCAAGGATGGCGCTCGCTCGTGGCTCCTGAACCTGCCCGCGGGATCGATCTCCTCCTGGGGCGAGATGCGCGAGCATTTTGTCGCCAACTTCCAGGGCACTCGCGACCGCCCTCTGGCCGCGGGTGACCTGCACCACATTAAGCAATAGCCGGGAGAGACCCTGCAGAAGTACATCCAGTGCTTCAACAGCGTTCGCCTCAAGATCCCCAAGGTGACGGACGAGGCCATCATCTCAGCGTTCTTCGATGGCGTCCGCGACGTCAAGATGAAGGAGGAGCTCGCCATCCATGAGGAGCTATGCACGGCTCTGGAGATGTTCAACATGGCAACCAAGTGCGCAAGAGCTGAGGAAGGGCGCCTCTCCCTCCTCGAGCTCCCTGCTGCCGACCTAGAAGAGAAGAAAGCCAAGGCCAAGGACATGAAGCACAAGGGAGTAGCCGTGCTCGCGGCGGAGCCAGACACGAAGCGTGGCCGGGACCACCCCAAGTCATCCAAGAGCAGCCGTCCGTTCTACGCCTTCCACAACGTACACAGCCACAACACTAATGATTGTCAAGAGCTCAAGGCCATCCGAGACGGACGCTTCGGTCGACGCCCCGAGCGCAACGACCGGGGCTATGGCCAAGGAGGAGGACGAAGTGGAGGACGCTAGGACAACCGCGGCCCCTGCCAGGAGTGGCGCGACCGGCCTCGTGAGGACCACTGGTAGGAACAGCCTCGTGAGGGCGCCTGGCGGGACCAGCCTGGCAAGGACCGCCCTCAGGCCAATCCTGGCCTCCCTCTGCTGCCGCCACCACCAAGAAGGAACGATGACCACCATCAGGACGAGGGGGCTGGGGGCTTCCAGGAGCCGTGCGCTATTGCCTGCATCTTGGGCGGTGCTCAGGCCCCAGCTTCCCAGCGCATCTTCAAGCAGTTTGCTCGCGAGGTGAATGTGGCCCTCCCCAGGCTCGAGGCCACGTGCCTGCTCAGGTGGTCCAAGTACGCCATCACTTTTAGCTCGGCGGACCAGCTCAAGTGTGCGGCAACCGCCGGCGTCCTCCCGATGCTCTGCTCACCCGTCATCAGCAACGTCCAAGTCACCAAGACCATCATCGACGGAGTCGCGGGGCTCAATGTCCTGTCCGTCGAGACGTTCGACAGCCTCCCAATACCATATGACCAGCTGCAGCCTACCAAACCTTTCTATGGAGTGACCGACGGCTCCACCACCCCGATAGGGCAGGTCCGCCTCCCTGTCACCTTCGGCCAACGCAAAAACTACCGCACCGAGTGCATCGACTTCGACGTCGCCCACATTCGTCTGCCGTACAATGCCATCCTTGGGTATCCAGCATTGGCCAAGTTCATGGCCGTGACCCACCACGACTACAACGTCCTCAAGATGCCAGGAAGTGGCCGAATCATCACAGTACCCTGCAAAGAAAGAGATGTGGTGTGCTCCCTAGAGCGCACCTTCCAAGCCGTAGCAGTCGAAGACCCCGACAGCGAGGGCACCATGGACCCTCCTGAGGCCATCCCCAAGAAGAAGCAACTACTCCGTACAAGGCATCAGGAGAGCGGCATCTCCAGTAGCACCACCTCAGGATCAGTGCCCGAACCTGGGGCGCCTCCCTCCCTCGCATAGGAAGGTGCGCCCGGGCCCTCCTCGGGCAAGGCTCGGGGGCTCTCTTCTGGAGGGCCTCAGACCTGGCCAACATCACGAGGGAGGCACTCAGGCACCACGTGGAGGCGTGCTTCACTGCATGTTTCCCTCAAGAAGGCACAAGGCGAGGAGCGCTAGGTGCTCAGGAGTTCATCACCCAGGCAGTCCAGGGGCTTCAGGAAGCAAGGACCATACGCGGCGACCGCCGCCCACCACCCAATGCAGCTCCCCATACTAGCGAGGACGGCGGGCCGCGCGTCTGCATCGACATTCCAGGGCTCAATAGGGCCGCGTCTCAGGAGTGCTTATGGCCTTCGCGCACTGGCCGGTGTGAGGGTCCACTTCACAGCTACGTTCGCATGTCGTTTGGCCTGCCGAGCGCGGCTGTCACCTACCAGCATCATCTATGGAGCATCCTGGCGGCTCAGGAGGCCACGCACCACGCATTCCTGACGAAAATGGCGACAGTCCTCAAGGAAACACCCGAGCCCCAGAGCCTCCTGAGGCTCAGGGCCCTGGTGGCTCGTGAGGAGCGACTCTTCGGCACGCATCATCAACTACTCGAACACCACTCCGGTAGCGTTATCAGGTGACTCTTTCCAGTTCATTCAGTTGGGGGCGCCCCTCAGGCTGCATTATCCCCAAGTCGTATGGGTCTGCCCCTGCGACGTGTATCCTTCTACACCTTTAGCTTACTCTACTGGGGGCGCCCCTCGGGCTGCATCATCCCCAGGCCGCTCGGGTCTGCCCCAGTGGCGTGTATCGTTTTTACATCTATTTGAACTAGCTTATCTCCTTGCATGGTTCTCTTACGGCTATCGCTTGTTTGATTACATCTCGCGGCATCCCGCATTGCTGACCAATCTCATGTTTACCCTGTGGTGAGAACTCTACATGCTAGCACGACGCTTGTGCTTGGGTCTGTCCCTGCAACGCTGATAAATCTGAGAGGTCCAGCTCTGGCTCGCGGCCTGCTCCGCACACATCACCTCATTAGATCCTCAGTGCCTTCGTCTTGTGGAGCAATCAGTAGTTGGGAAACAGCGCGACCATGGGCTATGCTCCCTCTCCGACTAACCTGCAGGAACCTCCTGAGGATGACAGCGGGTGGTACCACGGGCTCCTTCCTTTCCCATGCAATTCGCTTGCGCGTTAAAGGGGGCACCTGAGCATCACGCCTCGGGATCCCTTACTGACTCTCCAGCCCTCACCCCCTGGCCTTGACCACAGCATCGCGACCTGGCATACCAGCGACGGCTGAGCTCGCTTGAGGGCTGGGGCCCGAGGATGTAGAGCACATGGAAGAGTGTGGTAAAGAAGGGAAAGCTCGCACGGACCTAACCCAGCTACACTATGGCCATTAACGCGCGAGCCTGGCACAGCACAAGGAATCGACTCTGGACCGCTAAGATAAGTTTTCGCACTCGGGTCAGCCAAGCGTTGCGGCATAGGATTCCCATCTCTTGCAACCTTGCTACGGCGACGCCGCTTTCCTTTCCCATCCTTAGGTAGCTGCTTCACGCTAAAGGGGACCTCTTGAGCATCGTGCCTCAGGAGCTCTTACTAGACCTCGGGCCGCTCACCTCCTGGCCTTGACCATGGCATCACGACCTGGCATACCAGCGACGACTACAGCCTGCCTGGGGACCGGGACCTGTCGGCATAGAGCACCAAGCTACCGTGAGGTTGGAAAGGGGGGACTAAGCTGAAGCAGGACATGCAGTCGTACATCTTGATAATAAGGACAATGTTAACCAAAGGGCACTACAGATTCTTTACATGCCCCCATGGGGTTCGTCTCGATTCTCGCAAGGAACAAAAGAAGAAGGTTCCTAGCAGCCCTATCTACAAGCGTCAACGCCACCGAAGCCATCATCAACAGTGGGCCACGGGGGGAGGGGGCGACGCCAACCCCATCCAGATCATCGACGACGATGGGCAGACGCTGCAACCGCGCTCAGGGCACGGCGAGAGCCCGGGGGCACGTAGCTATTGTCGCTCGTCTCCGGAGTCTCGTAGGGCTCGGGAGAGTCGCTGGACTCCCAAGCGCCATCGCTGCTACGGGAGGAACTGATAGCTAGGCCAGCGGCAGGCCTGGCTCCTACCGCTGGCCGTCCCGATGACCCCCTCCAGGGCAGCACTCCAGGCGGCGGCCTTCCTCGTCAAAGACCATGAAGAACATCGTGGAGGCGCCATCGTATTCGAAGTGGATGGCGAGGGCGCCCTCCGCACGGCAAACCCGGGCGACCTCACCCCATCCGCGGGTCATGAAGATCTTACCCGGGGAGACGAGCTCAACCTCCGCCCCCGTCGCCGGGGCATCGCACTAAGCGTGCTGCAGCCATAGCTCGAGGGGACCCCTCGGCAGAGAAGAATGAAGGGAACCAGATCCACGTATGTGGTGGCATCACCGCCCACACCACGAGTTCACGCGAGGAGCCCTCGGCATGGGTTCGCGGGGCGGCGGCACACGCCACCATTGCACGGGCACTGCGGCCGTGGCGCAAGTGGCGTCGGTCCTTGCCCCTTCCTCCGGAGTCCGCTGCCCGGGCGTACAAGGGCAGCGGATAGCCAGGGGGAGGCCGTTCGTGCCAAGGCCTCCACACCTCCGGCCTTGCGATGACTTCGCAAGGGCGGGCAAGCCCCTTCTTCGGCGGAAGAGGGCCAAGATCTTCACGAGGGGCTTTTCCCTTCTCGGTGGCAGAAAATCTCCGTATCGGCGACATGGATGACGCAGCGAGGCAGTGAAGCAAGGGAGAAGAAGCAAGTGGGACGGAGGAAGAGATGGGCGACAAGGGCTCCGTCCCCTTCCCCATTTATAGCGGGAGAAGGCCAACCGACGACCCCCACGATCGCAGGTAATGATGGCTTTTCTGCATGCACCAGGGACTCATCAAGTCGGGCAGTTGCCGAGGCAGCATGGGGAAGTGGAGACGCCCACGTCCCGTCAGTCGCCACACATCAATCGAGGCCGAAGGCTATTAGGGCCCGCGGTGCTCCGCACTTGCCCATTGGCTTCGCCTCGAGGCCAAGTCCGAGCGCGCCTTGGGCCCGGGGGCTACTGTCGGCGTTCTGGGAACAGGGGTCCCCAGACTTTCCTGCCTGCGGCCCATGGCGTGGCTCCTCCAGTGGCATGGTACAGCCCATCTTCACCAGCAAACACTCAAGACCCTCGCGAGGCGGATGACACAAGACCTTCTCAGGGGCAGCCCTGCTAGGCTGGCTCGCGAGGAGCGGAGAGATCAAGGCGAGGGGCACCTCGTTAGGTTCCCATGACATGAGCCGTGACGACCAAGGCCAGGCGGGTGCCAGGCAGGCGCCAGCGGGCGCAGAGCACCAATTGCCTCTTTGGTGCTAAAGGAGCAGGCGCAGGCGAGGAGTCCCGAGGCATCCGGCAAAGGTTTCCATATCGGTTGAACAAGACCAAGACCAGCAGGACGGAGGTCATCGTGGAGACCATGACGGCGTCACCACCAGAGCCTTTGGCAGGCGAAGACCACGTTTTGTCAGGATAGCTTGTACTAGCTGTCCCCCTTCAAATTGGCCGTTGTGGGATTCCTTCCCGCCTAATATTTGGGAATAGGACCAGGGCCTCTATAAATAGGACTAGCCATCACCATAGGAAGGGGATCGGATCCATTCCACCCTCATACGCACTAGCTCACCAAGCTCAAGAACACTCCCCTCAGGAGGCTGTTCTTCCCTTGTACTTGTTCATCCTCAGCCTACAAGGCAATCCACCACACCACACTGGAGTAGGATATTACACCACATCGGTGGCCCGAACCAGTATAAACTCTTGTGTCCCTTGTTCTTCGAGTTCGGTGAGCTAGGTTCTTAGATCATTGCGAGAGCGTGAGGGGGGAGGAAAGATCGTTGTGCGCCCCTAGTGTTCGAACCTTGAGGGTTTTGCTGGAACCCAAAATCCGACATAACCCTTTACGACGAACTCTTTATCACCTCCATAACCGAGAAATATTTCCTTAGTTCTCTTAGGTTACTAAGGATAATTTTGACCGTTGTCCAGTGATCTACACCTGGATCACTATTGTACCCCCTTGCCAAACTCATGGCAAGGCACATAGAAGGTCTGGTACACAACATGGCATACTTTATAGAACCTATGACTGAGGCATAGGGAATGACTTTCATTCTCTATCTGTCTTCTATCATGGTTGGGCTTTGACTCTTACTGAACTTCACAACTTGCAACACAGGCAAGAACCCTTTCTTTGACTTACCCATTTTGAACTTCTTCAAAAACATTGTCAAGGTATGTTTTTGTGAAAGTCCTATTAGGCGTCTCGATCTATCCTTATAGATCTTGATGCCCAATATGTAAGTAGCTTCACCGAGGTTTTTCATTGAAAAATTCTTATTCAAGTATCCTTTTATGCTATCCAGAAATTCTATATCATTTCCAATCAACAATTATCTACATATAATATTAGAAATGCTACAGAGCTCCCACTCACTTTCTTGTAAATACAAGCTTCACTGTAAGTCTGTATAAAACCATATGCTTTGATCACCTCAACAAAGCGTATATTCCAACTCCGAGATGCTTGTGCTAGTCGATAGATGGATTGTTGTAGCTTGCAAACTTTGTTAGCACCTTTAGGATCGACAAAAGCTTTTGGTTGCATCATGTACAACTCTTCTTTAAGAAATCCATTAAGGAATGCAGTTTTGACATCCATTTGCCAGATTTCATAATCATAAAATGGGGCAATTGCTAACATGATTCGGATAGACTTAAGGATCACTACGGGTGAGAGAGTCTCATCGTAGTCCACTCCTTGAACTTGTCGAAAACCTTTTGCGACAAGTCGAGCTTTGTAGATAGTAACATCACCATCAGCGCCAGTCTTCTTCTTGAAGATCCATTTATTTTCTATGGCTTGCCGATCATCGGGCAAGTCCACCAAAGTCCATACTTTGTTCTCATACATGGATCCTATCTCAGATTTCATGACCTCAAGCCATTTATCGGAATCTAGGCTCATCATAGCTTCTTCATAGTTCGCAGGTTCGCCATGGTCTAATAACATGACTTCCAGGATAGGATTACCGTACCACTCTGGTGCGGAATGTGCTTTGTTCAACCTATGAGGTCCAGTAGTAACTTGATCCGAAGTTTCATGATCATCATCATTAGCTTCCTCTCTAGTTTGTGTACGCATCACGGGACCAGATTTCTCTGATGTGCTACTTTCCAATTTGAGAGAAGGTAAAATTACCTCATTAAGTTCTACTTTCCTTCCACTCACTTTTTTCGAGAAACTCCTTCTCTAGAAAGGATCCATTCTTAGCAACAAAGATCTTGCCTTCGGATCTGTGGTAGAAGGTGTACCCAATAGATTCTTTAGGGTATCCTATGAAGACACACTTCTCCGATTTGGGTTCGAGCTTATTAGGCTGAAGCCTTTTGACATAAGTGTCGCAACCCCAAACTTTAAGAAATGACATCTCAGGTTTCTTGCCAAACCATAGTGTCAGGGATATAACCCGCGGTATGACTCGGCCGGAGATATGACCCGGCTAGGACTTAGTGTTTCATTGGAGACCCAGCAGATTGTAAGCCGACAGATGTTTAAGCCAGATGTTTAAGCCGGCAGATGTTTAAGGCAGATGTTTAAGCCAGATGTTTAAGCCGGCAGATGTTTAAGATTTTTAAGCCGCCAGATGTTAAGTCAGATTGTAACAGAGTCGTATGGGGTTAATAAGCCCAAAATGTTAAGAATCCCAAGACGTTAAGAAGCCCATGGAGAGAAGCCCGTGATGAGAAGTCGGAATAGTTGAAGTCTTAATCCGAGTTGGACTCTACATGTAACCCGCCCCTTCAACTTATATAAGGAGGGGCAGGGCACCCCAAGGAGAGAGGTTGAATAATCGTCAAGTATAGACACAACTAGGAGAGCCAGAGATATGGCGACTCCCTCGTGATGATAATGAGACCTAGCCACAAACAACATGTAGGGTTGTTACCGGATGATGTTTCCCGGGGCCCGAAGTTGTCTAAACGCTTGTCTTGTGTTGCGTCTCTCGATTCCGATCAACCCCTCTCAAGTTATCACATACATGCGTTGGCCTCACGACTTAGTCCCCATACTAGACATCTGCCGTGACAATTCCATGACAGTTGGCGCCCATAGTGGGGCCTGCGCACGGTGGTGTTGGGTTCTTGGAGGGATCTTCCCAGGGATCGAGAAGCTTGCAATTTTCCAGATGAAAATTTCACAATCCATGAGATTGATGAAGAAGAGGAAATTTAGGGTTACGCTATGAGCCGCCGCCTGTGCAAGTCGAAACCGAGAGAAGATCAATTTCTGCTACTACTGTCGCACATCGCCGGGACGGACAGGAGTTCCAATGCGTCCAATCACCAGCCGGTCCGCCGAGTTGTCATTTACTGCTTCAAAGGAAATTATATACCTATTGACTATTGTTCGCAAGTTAAATAGCGATGACTGTTGGACAATCAAAAGCAACGCCACTGCAGCGCACACATCAAATCCATTAGAATCATCAAACCGTCTGGATGGAGACCGAGCTAATTAGCTAGTTATCAATTATCAATTGCTGCTAGTTCGAGTCGGGTCACCGGAGGCCACAACTCGTGGCTGGTCTAGACTCCGCTGCCCGCTGGAGTCACTGCCGCGCCGCGCCTCCCGCTTTGAGCCGCCACCGGAGGGCCTCCCCTTGTTGAGCCGCCGCCATGAGCCGCGACACGCCTCTGGGTCTTCCCGAATCCAAGCCGCTGCGGAGACCCACCTGGTTCTGCTTCAGGCCTTGAGGCCTCCTCATCAAGCCGGCCGCTCGACCCGCTAAATCGCCACGGTCGCCTCATTTCCTCGACCACACCTCCGCTGGCCCGGTGACTCGCAACTGAGGCTCCGTTCTGAGCCGCCACTCCGCCTCTTCCACGGGAGAGCCGCCTCCGGCTCCGTCGACTCACTTTTGTGGAAGACTTGCTCTCCGTGTTTGCCATAAATCGCTGCGCCCAGCCGGGTCGCGCCCCGCGCCCCCGCTTTCCTCTGAGCCGCCGGTGCACTTTGCTTCTTATGAATCGCCGTCGTGCCTCACCTCCAACCACTTCAGCACTCGCGTCAGCCATCGAGCCAACCGACAACAAGCAGCTGTATCGCCTCGTCAAGCCGGCCGCGCCTGAGCCGCCGAAGCCCTTCTGCTGCTAAACCACCATGGCCATCGCTGAGAGCCACCGCTTGCTCCAATCATATGCAGACCAGATTGCCCGTGCCGTTTCTGAGCCGCCACTCGAGCGTTGCCTCCGCCGAGAACCGCACAGAGCTGCTGGGATACGATTGGATTTCTGCCCGCTCTGAAGATTCTGAATATGTCAATTAACAAGCTGAAGAACACTGTCATACAGCATCTCAAAGTACAGATTGCGGCCACGTTTCAGGCTGCTGGCTACCTCAACTCAAGATTCCAAGTCAACCTTCGCGAGAAAATTGTTGTTTGCCTAAATTGCTGCTGCCATGGATGTGCATTGGCCCCGATGTGTCGTCATTGAGCCGTCAGCCCTGCGCTCGCCCTTTCTGGCCACGCGCTCTTCGGCCGGGCCGAGTCACCCCCTGCTTCCGGTGCTTCCTGCCCACGAGACGTTACAGCTGTGAGCCACCTCTCACGCGCCTGTCAGCCCCATCCGCTTCCGCCTTAAGACACGCCACCAAGACCCTAGCCCAGCTGGCTCCGCCCGCCGCTCCAACCGCCGCCTCCGCAGGCGATCGCGTCCGAGCCGTCACATCGCCAGCCGTCTCCACTTCCACGGCCCTTTAAGTCGCCACCTCGCGCGGCGGGCCCTCTGCCGCGGCCGCGGGTTTCCCTCACCTGCAGTCTGCCGCCGGGCTCTGCACCCCGCGCGCCGGCTGACCACTGCTATCAACTGTTGTTGCTCGCCTCCGTCGTCTTACGCGCGCTGCTCTGATCACAAGCCATTGATCCGCCAGCACCCCTCCGCGGCTGCGGTTTCGCCATCACCTGAAGCCGCTGGGGCCGTAACCCGCCACCATCTGCGAGTCGGCCCACTTGCCTCGTCCTTGAGCCGCCTGGTCGCCCGGGTCACCGCAACATCCGCTCGCCTCCACCAGCACCTGATTCCAAGTCGCCCACTCCTGTGTGCCCGTGCAGCTGCCTCCGCCTTGCCCGATGTCGACCCACCGCTGCAAAGCCTCGCTGTGAGCCGCGCATCGCGCCTCCGGCCTCTCGTGGCATTGTGCCGGCTTTACCACACGTCCAGGACCTCACCCTCGCGCCCTTGCCTCCTCTATCCATGGAACGACCCCTCATGCAGCTACACCCCATCCACCAGCAGCGCCGGGTTTGGCTCCTGCACCGCTCAGGCCAACCCACCACGTCCTTACTCCGGACCCGTTCCGCCCCTGCTGCCGCGTCGGTGTTGAGTCGTCGGCCCAGCGCCCTTGAGCCGCCTGCTCCGGCATGTCCTCACTACTACGGTCGTCCTGCGCCGTCCCGGGTCTCCTGCTTGCTGGTCCGGTGTCGTTCCCACCTCTGTTGTGGTCGTGGTCTTGCACGGCCGGCGCCCGTCTGGGTCGCCACTCCAGGTTGCCATGACCGCCGCGCCTACTGAGCCGACGTGGTCCGCCCGAGTTCAAACCATGAACCACAGACGATGGTTTCATCTCGAGCTACCACGGGCTGGCCCTGGCCTTGAGCCGTCCTGGCTTCGCTCTGCTTCACCTCCTCCCCCATTAAGCCGGTTCCCCCGCGCGCGTGCATGGCCTTCCTGCCCGTTGGCTCGCGCTGCCCACTGATTCAGGCACAAAAGTATCAGAGGAAAAAGAAGTAGAGACAAAGGTTTGGCTGCCAAGACAAAAGAAATATTGAGTCGGCTACACTCAGGTGCATCAACACGACCTGGAGGGTCTATTCTGAGCGCTCGGCTCTTGTTCTGCTATGGTCGCCCTTCAAGCCGCCGCCTCCGCCGTGGCCTCGGGAGAGTGGCTAAATCACAGTTAAAGTTACTGGAGGTGATCTATGGATGCTATATATGACTCTTTTTTTTCGTCCAGACAAATCAGGTGAAAGTTGTCCAATCAGTTTTTATTAATACATTTTTATTTTCTTTAAGAACAATTACTCTCATTTGTGCAAATTCTTATGCAGAACAATTCATCATTACAAAAGAGGCCATCAAGATATGACCTTGTCAACATTAGACGGGTCAATGGACAGGGTCAATTTTAACCCACCGAGATTCAACATATTCCAGTAGTCTACTGGTCATATCATGGTCAAACATGGAGATTCTCAAGCCAACTCTTCGAGTAGTCTTAAGACTCGGGGGCTACAATGACATGACTGTTGGGGAACTAGTAATTTTAAAAAAAAATCCTACGCACACACAGGATCATTGTGATGCATAGCAACGAGAGGGAGAGTGTTGTCCACGTACCCTCGTAGACCGAAAGCGGAAGTGTTAGCACAACGCGGTTGATGTAGTCGTACCTCTTCATGTTCCGACCGATCCAAGTACCGAACGCACAGCACCTCCGAGCTCAGCACACGTTCAGCTCGATGACGTCCCACGAACTCCGATCCAGCAGAGCTTCAAGGGAGAGTTCCGTCAGCACGACGGCGTGATGACGGTGATGATGATGCTATCGACGCAGGGTTTCGCCTAAGCACCGCTACGATATGATCGAGGTGGATTATGGTGGAGGGGGCACCGCACACGGCTGGGAGAGATCAACAGATCAACTTGTGTGTCTTGGGGTGCCCCCTGCCCCCGTATATAAAAGAGCAAGGGAGGAGGAGGCCGGCCCTAGGAGGGGCGCGCCAAGGGAGTAGGATTCCTACTCCTAATAGGAATAGGTTTCCTCCTTTCCTAGTCCAACTCAGGGGGGAAAGGAGGGGAGTGGAGAAGGAAGGGAGAGGGCGGCGCGCCCCAAACCCTTTGTCCAATTCGGATTGGGCTTGGGAGGGGCACGCGCCACCTCCTGGCTGCTGCCTCTCCTTCCCACTAAGGCCCATTAAGGCCCAATAGTACTTCCATGTATTCTCGTAACTCCCCGGTACTTCAAAAAATACCCGAATCACTCGGAACCTTTTCGATGTATAGTCGTCCAATATATCGATTTTTACGTCTCGACCATTTCGAGACTCCTCGTCATGTCCCCGATCTCATCCGGGACTCTGAACTACCTTTGGTACATAAAATCACATAACTCATAATATAAATCATCACCGAAACTTTAAGCGTGCGGACCCTACGGGTTCGAGAACTATGTAGACATGACCGAGACATGTCTCTGGTCAATAACCAATAGCGGAACCTGGATGCTCATATTGGCTCCCACATATTCTACGAAGATCTTTATCGGTCAAACCACATAACAACATACGTTGTTCCCTTTGTCATCGGTATGTTACGTGCCCGAGATTCGATCATCGGTATCTCAATACCTAGTTCAATCTCATTACTGGCAAGTCTCTTTACTCATTCCGTAACACATTATCCCGCAACTAACTCATTAGTTGCAGTGCTTGCAAGGCTTAAGTGATGTGTATTACCGAGTGGGCCCAGAGATACCTCTCCGACAATTAGAGTGACAAATCCTAATCTCGAAATACGCCAACCCAACAACTACCTTCGGAGACACCTATAGAGCACCTTTATAATCACCCAGTCACGTTGTGCCGTTTGGTAGCACACAAAGTGTTCCTCCGGTAAACGGGAGTTGCATAATCTCATAGTCATAGGAACATGTATAAGTCATGAAAAAAGCAATAGCAACAAACTAAACGATTAAGTGCTAAGCTAACGGAATGGGTCAAGTCAATCACATCATTCTCCTAATGATATGATCCCGTTAATCAAATGACAACTCATGTCCATGGCTAGGAAACTCAACCATCTTCGATTAACGAGCTAGTCAAGTAGAGGCATACTAGTGACACTCTGTTTGTCTATGTATTCACACATGTATTATGTTTCCGGTTAATACAATTCTAGCATGAATAATAAACATTTATCATGAAATAAGGAAATAAATAATAACTTTATTATTGCCTCTAGGGCATATTTCCTTCAGGCTCTCACTTGCACTAGAGTCAATAATCTAGTTCACATCTTTATGTGATTAGTTCACATCTCCATGTGACTAATACCCAAAGGGTTTACTAGAGTCTATAATCTAGTTCACATCGCTATGTGATTAACACCCAAAGAGTGATCATGTTTTGCTTGTGATAGAAGTTTATTCTATGGGTCTGCAACATTCAGATCCGTATGTATTTTGCAAATTTCTATGTCTACAATGCTCTACAAAGAGCTACTCTAGCTAATTGCTCCCACTTTCAATATGTATCCAGATTGAGACCTAGAGTCATCTAGATGTAAAAAGCTTGCATCGACGTAACTCTTTAGGACGAACTCTTTTATCACCTCCATAACCGAGAAATATTTCCTTAGTCCTCTAAGGATAATTTTGACCGTTGTCCAGTGATCTACTCCTAGATCACTATTGTACTCTCTTGCCAGAAAGATGCTAAGGTATACAATAGGACTGGTAAACAGCATAGCATACTTTATAGAACCTATGACTGAGGCATGGGGAATGACTTATCATTCTCTTTCTATTTTCTGTTGTGGTTGGGTTTTGAGTCTTTACTCAACTTCACACCTTGCAACACAGGCAAGAACTCCTTCTTTGATTGTTCCATTTTGAACTACTTCAAAATCTTGTCAAGGTATGTACTCATTGAAATAACTTATCAAGCGTCTTGATCTATGTCTATAGATCTTGATGCTCAATGTGTAAGCAGCTTCATCGAGGTCTTTCTTTGAAAAACTCCTTTCAAATACTCCTTTATGCTTTCCAGAAAATTCTACATTCTTTCCGATCAACAATATGTCATTCACATATACTTATCAGAAATGTTGTAGTGCTCCCACTCACTTTCTTGTAAATACAGGCTTCACCGCAAGTCTGTATAAAACCATATACTTTGATCACTTTATCAAAGCATATATTCCAACTCCGAGATGCTTGCATCAGTCCATAGATGGATCGTTGGAGCTTGCTCACTTTGTTAGCACCTTTAGGGTCGACAAAACCTTCTGGTTGCATCATATACAACTCTTCTTTTTAAGAAATCCATGAAGGAATACAGTTTTGACATCCATTTGCCAGATTTCATAAAATACGGCAACTGCTAACGTGATTCGGACAGACTTTTAAGCATCGATATGGGTGAGAAAATCTAATCGTAGTCAACACCTTGAACTTGTCGAAAACACTTTGCGACAATTCGAGCTTTGTAGATAGTAACACTACTATCAGCGTCCGTCTTCCTCATGAAGATCCATTTATTCATAATGACTCGCCGATCATCGGGCAAGTCAATCAAAGTCCATACCTTGTTCTCATACATGGATCCAATCTCAGATTTCATGGCCTCAAGCCATTTCACGGAATCTGGACTCATCATCGCTTCCTCATAGTTCGTAGGTTTGTCATGGCCAATTAACATGACCTCCAGAACAGGATTACCGTACCACTCTGGTGCGGATCCCACTCTGGTTGACCTACGAGGTTTGGTAGTAACTTGATCTGAAGTTACACGATCATCATCATTAGCTTCCTCACTAATTGGTGTAGGAGTTACAGAAACAGATTTCTGTGATGATCTACTTTCCAATAAGGGAGCAGGTACAGTTACCTCATCAAGTTCTACTTTCCTCCCACTCACTTCTTTCAAGAGAAACTCCTTCTCTATAAAGGATCCATTCTCAGCAACGAATGTCTTGCATTCGGATTTGTGATAGAAGGTGTACCCAACTGACTCCTTTGGGTATCCTATGAAGACACATTTCTCTGATTTGGGTTTGAACTTATCAGGATGAATTTTTGTTTCTTATAAGCATCGTAACCCCAAACTTTAAGAAATGACAACTTTGGTTTCTTGCCAAACCATAGTTCATACGGTGTCGTCTCAATGGATTTAGATGGTGCCCTTTTTAATGTGAATGCAACTGTCTCTAATGCATAACCCCAAAACTATAGTGGTTAATCGATAAGAAACATCATAGATTGCACTATATCCAATAATAGTATGGTTATGAAATTCGGACACACCATTATGCTGTGGTGTTCCAGGTGGCACGATTTTGTGAAACTATTCCACATTGTTTTAATTGAAGACCAAACTTGTAACTCAAATATTTGTCTCTGTGATCAGATCGTAGAAACTTTATTTTCTTGTCACGATGATTTTCCACTTCACTCTGAAGTTCTTTTAACTTTTCAAATGTTTCAGACTTATGTTTCATCAAGTAGATATACCCATATCTGCTCAAATCATCTGTGAAGGTCAAAAAATAACGATACCCGCCGCGAGCCTCAACACTCATCGGACTGCATACATCAGTATGTATTATTTCCAATAAGTCAGTTGCTCGCTCCATTGTTCCAGAGAACGGAGTCTTAGTCATCTTGCCCATGAGGCATGGTTCGCAAGCATCAAAATGATTCATAATCAAGTGATTCCAAAAGCCCATCAGCATGGAGTTTCTTCATGCGCTTTACACCAATATGACATAAATGGCAGTGCCACAAATAAGTTGCACTATCGTTATTAACTTTGCATCTTTTGGCTTCATATTATGAATATGTGTATCACTATGATCGAGATCCAACGAACCATTTTCATTGGGTGTATGACCATAGAAGGTTTTATTCATGTAAACAGAACAACAATTATTCTCTAACTTAAATGAATAACCGTTTTGCAATAAACATGATCAAATCATATTCATGCTCAACACAAACACCAAATAACATTTATTTAGGTTTAACACTAATCCCGAAAGTATAGGGAGTGTGCGATGATGATCATATCAATCTTGGAACCACTTCCAACACACATCGTCTCTTCACCCTTAACTAGTCTCTATTTATTCTGCAACTCCCGTTTCGAGTTACTACTCTTAGCAACTGAACCAGTATCAAATACCGAGGGATTGCTATAAACACTAGTAAAGTACACATCAATAACATGATATCAAATATAGCATTGTTCACTTTGCCATCCTTCTTATCCGCCAAATACTTGGGGCAGTTCCGCTTCCAGTGACCAGTCCCTTTGCAGTAGAAGCACTTAGTCTCAGGCTCAGGTCCAGACTTGGGCTTCTTCACTTGAGCAGCAACTTGCTTGCCGTTCTTCTTGAAGTTCCCTTCCTTTCCCTTTGCCCTTTTCTTGAAACTAGTGGTCTTGTTAATCATCAACACTTGATGCTCTTTCTTGATTTCTACCTTTCTCGATTTCATCATCATGAAAAGCTCGGGAATCGTTTTCGTCATCCCTTGCATACTATAGTTCATCACGAAGTTCTACTAACTTGGTGATGGTGACTAGAGAATTCTGTCAATCACTATTTTATCTGGAAGATTAACTCCCACTTGATTCAAGCGATTGTAGTACCCAGACAATCTGAACACATGCTCACTGCTTGAGATATTCTCCTCCATATTTTAGCTATAGAACTTGTTGGAGACTTCATATCTCTCAACTTGGGTATTTGCTCGAAATATTAACTTCAACTCCTGGAACATCTCATATGATCCATGACGTTCAAAACGTCTTTGAATTCCCGATTCTAAGTTGTTAAGCATGGTGCACTAAACTATCAAGTAGTCATCATATTGAGCTAGCCAAACATTCATGACGTCTGCATCTGCTCCTGCAATAGGTCTGTCACCTAGCGGTGCATCAAGGACATAATTCTTCTATGCAGCAATGAGGATAATCCTCAGATCATGGATCCAATCTGCATCATTGCTACTAACATTTTTCAACTTAGTTTTCTCTAGGAACATATCAAAAATAAAACAGAGGAGCTAAACGCGAGCCATTGATCTACAACATAGATATGCTAATACTACCAGGACTAATTTCATGATAAATTAAAGTTCAATTAATCATACTACTTAAGAACTCCCACTTAGATAGACATCCCTCTCATCCAAGTGATCACGTGATCCAAATCAACTAAACCATAACCGATCATCACGTGAAATGGAGTAGTTTTCAATGGTGAACATCACTATGTTGATCATATCTATTATATGATTCACGCTCGACCTTTCGGTCTTAGTGTTGCGAGGCCATATCTACATTGCTAGGCTCGTCAAGTTTAACCTGAGTATTCTTCGTGTGCAAAACTGGCTTGCACCCGTTGTAGATGGACGCAGAGCTTATCACACCCGATCATCACGTGGTGTCTGGGCACGACGAACTTTGGCAACAGTGCATACTCAGGGAGAACACTTTTATCTTGAAATTTAGTGAGAGATCATCTTATAATGCTACCGTCAATCAAAGCAAGATAAGATGCATAAAAGATAAACATCACATGCAATCAATATAAGTGATATGATATGGCCATCATCATCTTGTGCTTGTGATCTTCATCTCCGATGCACCGTCATGATCACCATTGTCACCGGCGCGACACTTTGATTTCCATCATAGCATCGTTGTCGTCTCGCCAACTTATGCTTCTACGACTATCGCTGCCGCTTAGTGATAAAGTAAAGCATTACAGGGCGATTGCATTGCATACAATAAAGCGACAACCATATGGCTCCTGCCAGTTGCCGATAACTCGGTTGCAAAACATGATCATCTCATACAATAAAATATAGCATCATGCCTTGACCATATCACATCACAACATGCCCTGCAAAAACAAGTTAGACCTCCTCTACTTTGTTGTTGCAAGTTTTACGTGGCTGCTACGGGCTGAGCAAGAACCGTTCTTACCTACGCATCAAAACCACAATGATAGTTCGTCAAGTTGGTGTTGTTTTAACCTTCTCAAGGACCGGGTGTAGCCACACTCGGTTCAACTAAAGTTGGAGAAACTGACACCCGCCAGCCACCTGTGTGGAAAGCACGTCGGTAGAACCAGTCTCGCGTAAGCGTACGCGTAATGTCGGTCCGGGCCGCTTCATCCAACAATACCGCCGAACCAAAGTATGACATGCTAGTAAGCAGTATGACTTGTATCGCCCACAACTCACTTGTGTTCTACTCGTGCATAAAACATCAACGCATAAAACCAGGCTCGGATGCCACTGTTGGGGAATGTAGTAATTTCAAAAAAAAATCCTACGCACACACAGGATCATGGTGATGCATAGCAACGAGAGGGGAGAGTGTTGTCCACGTACCCTCGTAGACCGAAAGCAGAAATGTTAGCACAACGCGGTTGATGTACTCATACGTCTTCACGATTCGACCGATCCAAGTACCGAACGTACGGCACCTCCGAGTTCAGCACACGTTCAGCTCGATGACGTCCCACGAACTCCGATCCAGCAGAACTTCAAGGGAGAGTTCCGTCAGCACGGCGGCGTGATGACGGTGATGATGATGCTACCGATGCAAGGCTTCGCCTAAGCACCGCTACGATATGATCGAGGTGGATTATGGTGGAGAGGGGCACCGCACACGGCTGGGAGAGATCAACAGATCAACTTGTGTGTCTTGGGGTGCCCCCTGCCCCCGTATATAAAGGATCAAGGGAGGAGGAGGCCGTCCCTAGGAGGGGCGCGCCAAGGGAGTAGGATTCCTACTCCTAGTAGGAGTAGGTTTCCTCCTTTCCTAGTCCAACTAGGAGAAGGGGGGAAAGGAGGGGAGTGGAGAAGGAAGGGGGAGGGGGGCGCCCCAAACCCTTTGTCCAATTCGGACTGGGCTTGGGAGGGGCGCGCGCCACCTCCTGGCTGCTGCCTCTACTTCCCACTAAAGCCCATTAAGGCCCAATACTACTTCCACGTATTCCTGTAACTCCTGGTACTCCGAAAAATACCTAAATCACTCGGAACATTTCTGATGTCCGAATATAGTCGTCCAATATATCGATCTTTACGTCTCGACCATTTCGAGACTCCTCGTCATGTCCCTGATCTCATCCGGGACTCCGGAATACCTTTGGTACATCAAATCACATAACTCATAATATAAATCGTCACCGAAACTTTAAGTGTGCGGACCCTATGGGTTCGAGAACTATGTAGACATGACCGAGACATGTCTCTGGGCAATAACCAATATTGGAACCTGGATGCTCATATTGGCTCCCACATATTCTACGAAGATCTTTATTGGTCAAACCTCATAATAATATACGTTGTTCCCTTTGTCATCGGTATGTTACTTGCCCGAGATTCGATCGTCGGTATCTCAATACCTAGTTCAATCTCGTTACTGGCAAGTCTCTTTACTCGTTCCATAACACATTATCCCGCAACTAACTCATTAGTTTCAATGCTTGTAAGGCTTAAGTGATGTGTATTACCGAGTGGGCCCAAAGATACCTCTCCGACAATCGGAGTGAAAAATCCTAATCTCGAAATACGCCAACCCAACAAGTACCTTCGGAAACACCTGTAGAGCACCTTTATAATCACCCAGTTACATTGTGACGTTTGGTAGCACACAAAGTGTTCCTCCGGTAAACGGGAGTTGCATAATCTCATAGTCATAGGAACATGTATAAGTCATGAAGAAAGCAATAGCAACAAACTAAACGATCAAGTGCTAAGCTAACGGAATGGGTCAAGTCAATCACATCATTCTCCTAATGATGTGATCCCGTTAATCAAATGACAACTCATGTCCATGGCTAGGAAACTCAACCATCTTTGATTAACGAGCTAGTCAAGTAGAGGCATACTAGTGACACTCTGTTTGTCTATGTATTCACACATGTATTATGTTTCCGGTTAATACAATTCTAGCATGAATAATAAACATTTATCATGAAATAAGGAAATAAATAATAACTTTATTATTGCCTCTAGGGCATATTTCCTTCAATGACTCGGCGGAATCTTCGAGTATCCTGCCTTACGGCTTATCTTATTATGGTCACTTGGGGGCTTCCTGCTCATCGAGCATAGCTGTCGGTACCCTCTTGATCGGCGCAATGCCAAAGCTTATATGGTCACTTGGGGGCTTCCTGTTCAAACATAGGTGTATTCACCAAAGAGAACATAGTTGTCGGTACCCTCTTGATCGGCTCAATGCCACACTTGTAAGCATGTCACTTGGGGGCTTCCTGTTCAAACATAGGCGTATTCGACCATAGAGAACATAGCGTTACTACCCTCTTGACCAGGTTTGTTCAAACATAGGTGTATTCGACCAAAGAGAACAAACTCTGACCGGGTCATCCTACTTGTACACCAGCTGCTTCAACTCCATCAGGTCATCCTGATTGACCCGCCGAACTCTTAACGATCAGTCTTTACGGCGTATTCGACCAAGATCTGAGCTCGATTAAGGTTCAAATGGCGTCTTGTCATGCGAGAGCACGGTTTACAGATAGTCAGGATGAATCCAAGCTTCATAAGCCGCCTTCCTTGGAATTTGGCTAAATCGGCCCGTGATGTGTGTTGTTACTCTGGCCCCGCGTACTCCTGATAAGTATTTGAGCAAGACCATACTTTATCTAGGGTTCAAATGTCGATTGGGCACACTGTGAGTCAGGCTCACGGAACGCACGAACAATCCAGTGGCTCATGCTAGTTTCATTGAATAAGACACTTTGGCTTGGCAGCCCACAAAAGCCTCGAATTTCTTTTGATTTTTCATTTATATTCAAAGATTTCTTCTTTGACTTCTGGTTTTTTTACAAATTGGGCCCAGCTGCCCTACTTCTGGCTCATATTTGAAGCATCTTTTGGGTTTCTACAACCCGCCAGGATGGCAGACTTTAAATCACCAGTATATGATAATAGCCCAACTTGCCTGGATTTTCATGATGAAATTTAATGATTGAGGTTTTCATACCGGGTTATATTATTCAAATCTTCAATAGCCAACATGACTGGATTTTTATTATGGTTATCGATAACCAGTATTATAATTGAGGTTTTCAAAGTCGCTTTAGCGCAATGGCTACTACTTTATCAATGGATATGATTTATTCTACAAGAAAGGAATAGTCCCGAGTCGCTGCAAGCTTACGACCCCGCACTTGGGGGCTACATTACTCAAATCATGATTACGTCAAATATGCAAGTCCCATGTCACTGCCAGCATGCACCATGGCACTTGGGGGCTAATGCAAAGTCATTTTTTGCTCACCATATTGAAGACCCGACTCATCACATCGTAATGAGCCAACCCTTGGGGGCTACACATTGTTGTTCAAGTCTACATGATCATACCTACAAAGTCCCTGCTCATTATTGCATAATGACCCGGCCCTTGGGGGCTACACCGGTTGAAGTTTTTATGAGCATAAAGCAATTTCAAGTCCCAGGTTGCTGCAAGCATGACAACCCGACACTTGGGGGCTACATATGTGGAATACTCAGTTCTGACTAGTGATTGAGATGGACAACATGGATTTCTTCAAAGTGGTAATATTTATGTTGAAGCAAGTCTTAAGTCATCACTTTGTTCTGCTTAAGACTTGGGGGTTACAGGTAATATGGATATGAGGGAGAGAAATTTTCAAAATTCTCAGTTTTAACCCGGCGTCGGCAACAATTATGACTCGGCATCATCTATTTATAACCCGGCAAGTTTTTTCATCTTTAAGCCGGTTGAGGGTCAGATGAGTATTTAAAGACTAATATTTTTAAGCATTGGGAGCTGAGTCAAATGAATTAGTCTTTACAATTTTTCTCTAGGAGAAACCAACGTCAACAAATTGATTATGAAGTTGGCTTATTGACCGAGATCTCCTAGAAGAACGAAATGACGGGGACTTAAGGATGTTCAGATGTCGGCTTACAAGAATATTTAACCCAGAGCATGACCTGTTAAAATTGTTCTTGTGTTTTTTTACATGATTAGTTTAACATGGATAAATCCAAATTAAACTGGGGGCTAATGTCGGGGATATACCCCGCGGTATGACCCGGCCGGAGATATGACCCGGCTGGGACTTAGTGTTTCATTGGAGACCCGGCAGATTGTAAGCCGGCACATGTTTAAGGTAGATGTTTAAGCCAGATGTTTAAGATGTTTAAGCCGGTAGATGTTTAAGATGTGTAAGCCGGCAGATGTTTAAGCCAGATGTTTAAGCCGGCAGATGTTTAAGATGTTTAAGCCGCCAGATGTTAAGTCGGATTGTAACAGAGTCACCTGGGGTTAATAAGCCCAAAATGTTAAGAAGCCCAAGACATTAAGAAGCCCATGGAGAGAAGCCCGTGATGAGAAGTCAGAATATTTTAAGTCTTAATCCGAGTTGGACTCTACATGTAACCCGCCCCTTCAACTTATATAAGGAGGGATAGGGCACCCCAAGGAGAGAGGTTGAGTAATCGTTAAGTATACACACAACTACGAGAGCCGGAGATATGGTGACTCCCTCGTGATGATAATGAGACCTAGCCACAAACAACATGTAGGGTTTGTTACTAGATGATGTTTCCCGGGGTCCAAAGATGTCTAAACCCTTGTCTTGTGTTGCATCTCTCGATTCCGATCAAGCCCTCTCAAGCTATCACATAGATGCGTTGGCCTCGCGACTAAGTCCCCATACTAGGACATCTGTCATGACAATTCCATGACACATAGTTCATACAGTGTCGTCTCAACGGATTTAGACGGTGCCCTATTTAACGTGAATGCGGCCGTCTCTAATCCATAACCCCAAAACGACAGTGGTAAATCGGTAAGAGACATCATAGAACGCACCATATCCAATAAAGTACGATTACGACATTCGGACACACCATTACACTATGGCGTTCCAGGTGGCGTGAGTTGTGAAACAATTCCACATTGTTTTAAATGAAGGCCAAACTCGTAACTCAAACATTCGCCTCCACGATCAGATCGTAGAAACTTTATTTTCTTGTTACGATAATTCTCCACTTCACTCTGAAATTCTTTGAACTTTTCAAATGTTTCAGACTTGTGTTTCGTCAAGTAGATATACCAATACCTACCCAAATCATCTATGAAGGTCAGAAAATAACGATACCGGCCGCGTGCTTCAATACTCATCGGACCGCATACATCGGTATGTATTATTTCCAATAAGTCATTAGCTTGCTCCATTGTTCCGGAGAACAGAGTTTTAGTCATCTTGCCCATGAGGCATGGTTCGCAAGTATCAAATGATTCATAATAAGTGATTCCAAAAATCCATCTGTATGGAGTTTCTGCATGTGCTTTACACCAATATGACCTAAACGGCAGTGCCACAAGCATGTCGCACACTTGCACTATCATGATCAACTTTGCATCTTTTGGCATCAATATTATGAATATGTGTATCACTACGATCGAGATTCAACAAACCATTCACATTGGGTTTGTGACCATAGAAGGTTTTATTCATGTAAACAGGACAACAATTATTCTCTAACTATGATGAATAACCGTGTTGCAATAAACATGATCTAGTCATATTCATGCTCAACGCAAACACCAAATAACATTTATTTAGGTTCAACACTAATCCTGAAGGTAGAGGGAGTGTGTGATGGTGATTGTATCAACCTTGGAATCACTTCCAACACACATCATCACCTTGCACTTAACTAGTCTCTGTTTATTTTGCAACTCCTATTTCGAGTTACTAACCTTAGCAACTGAACCGGTATCGAATACCCAGGGGCTACTAGGAACACTACTAAGGTACACATCAATAACATGTATATCAAATATACCTTTGTTCACTTTGCCATCCTTCTTATCTGCCAAGTATTTGGGGCAGTTCCGCTTCAAGTGACCATTTCGTTTACAATGGAAGCACTCAGTTTCAAGCTTAGGTCCAGTCTTGGGCTTCTTCATGGGAGCGGCAACTTGCTTTCCATTCTTATTGAAGTTCCCTTTCTTTCCCTTGCCCTTTTTCTTGAAACTAGTGGTATTTCTAGCCATCAACACTTGATGTCATTTCTTAATTTTTACCTCCGCTGATTTCAGCATCGCGAAGAGCTTGGAAATTGTTTTAGTCATTCCTTGCATATTATAGTTCATCACAAAGTTCTAGTAGCTTGGTGATAGTGACTAGAGAACTTTGTCAAACACTATCTTATCTGGAAGATTAACTCGCACTTGATTCAAGCAATTGTAATACCCAGACATTCTGAACACATGCTCATTGGCTGAGCTATTCTCCTCCATCTTGTAGGCAAAGTACTTGTCAGAGGTCTCATACCTCTCAACACGGGCATATGTTTGAAATACCAATTTCAGCTCTTAGAACATCTCATATGTTCCCTGGCATTCAAAATGTCTTTGAAGCCCTGATTCTAAGTCGTAAAGCATGGCGCACTAAACTATCAAGTAGTCGTCATATCAAGCTTGTCAAACATTCATAACATCTGCATTAGCTCCTGCAACAGGTCTGTCACCTAGCGGTGCATCAAGACATAATTCTTTTGTGCAGCAATGAGGATAATCCTTAGATCACGGACTCAGTCCGCATTATTGCTACCATCATCTTTCAACTTAGTTTTCTCTAGGAACATATCAAAAATATAGGGGAGCTATATCGCGAGCTATTGATCTACAACATAGATATGCAAAAACTATTAAGACTAAGTTCGTGATAAATTAAGTTCAATTAATCAAATTACTAATGAACTCCCACTTAAATAAACATCCCCCAAGTTATCTAAATGATACATGATCCAAATCAACTAACCCATGTCCGATCATCACGTGAGATGGGGTAGTCTTCAATGGTGATCATCTCTATGTTGATCATATCTATTATATGACTCACGTTCGACCTTTCGGTCTCTAGTGTTTCGAGACCACCATGTTTGTACATGCTAGGCTCATGTTTAACCCAGATATTCTGCATGTGCAAAGCTGTCTTACACCGTTGTATGTGAACGTAGAGTCTATCACACCCGATCATCACGAGTTGCTTCGAAACGACGAACTTTGGCAATAGTGCATACTCGGGGAGAACACTTTTATCTTGAAATTTAGTGAAGGGATAATCTTATAATGTTACTGTCGTTGTAAGCGAAATAAGATGCATAAAGGATAAACATCACATGCAATCAAAAAATAAGTGACATGATATGGCCATCATCATGTGCTTTTGATCTCCATCTCCAAAGCATCGTCATGATCTCCATCGTCACCGACTCGACACCTTGATCTCCATCGTTGTGCCGGGGTCCTCTCGCCAACTATTGCTTCTACAAATATTGCTTACGCATAGCGATGAAGTAAAGCAATTACATGGCGCTTGCATTTCATACAATAATTAAGAGACAATCCTAAGGCTCCTGTCGGCTGTCGATATTACAAAACATGATCATCTCATACATCAACATATATCACATCATATCTTGACCATATCACATCACAACATGCCCTGCAAAAACAAGTTAGATGTCCTCTACTTTATTGTTGCAAGTTTTACGTGGCTGCTATGGGCTTCTAGCAAGAACCGTTCTTAACTACACAAAAACCACAACGGTGATTTATCAAGTTTGCTGTTTTAACATTCTTCAAGGACCGGTCGTAGTCAAATTTGATTCAACTAAAGTAGGAGAAATGGACACCCGCCATCCACCTTTATGCAAAACTAGTTGCAAGTCAGTCGGTGGAACCGGTCTCATGTGCGTGGACATGTAAGGTTGGTTCGGACCGCTTCATCCCACAATACCGTCGAATCAAAATAACACGTTGGTGGTAAGCAATATGACTATCACCGCCCACAACTCTTTGTGTTCTACTCGTGCATATCATCTACGCATAGACTTCGCTCGGATGCCAGTGTTGGGAAACATTGCATGGAAAACAAAATAAAATCTACGCACATGCAAGAACTATCGATGGAGATGCATAGCAACGAGAGGGGCGAGTGTGTCTACGTACCCTCATAGACCGTAAGCAGAAGCGTTTAGTAACGCAGTTGATGTATTCGAACTTCTTCGCGATCCAACCGATCGAGTACCGAATGTATGGCACCTCCGCGTTCAGCACACGTTCATCTCGGTGACTTCCTCGCCTTTTTGATCCAGCAAACGAGCGAAGTAGTAGATGAGTTCTGGCAGCATGACGGCATGGTGATAGTGGTGATGCAACTATCTCCGCAGGGCTTCACCAAACACTACGAAAATATGACCGAGGACGAACTAGAGGGAGAGGGGCGCCGCGCATGGCTAGGGAACCGTGGTGTCTGTGGCCCCTCTCCATCCTCTCTCTCTCTCTCACACACACACACACACACACATATATATATATAGGTGGAGGGGAGGGGAGACAGCCCCTACGGTTCCCCAAGTGGCCGGCGGCTGCCCTAGGGCGCCTGCCCTGGCCGAACTCCCCCTTCCATATATGTGTAGGGGGGAAGGAAAGGGGGGCTGGCTGCCTTTGGGGCGCCTCCCCTTTCCTTTCCTCCCTCCTTTGGTGCATGGGCAAGGGTGGAGGGGCGCACCAGCCCCCTTGTGGGCTGGTGTGCTTCCCCCCTTCGGCCCATAAGGCCCACCACTTACCAGTGGCCCCCCGGAACCCCTTCCGGCACTCCGATGCATACCCGATACATTCTGAAACCTTTCTGGTGTCCAAATAGCATCGTCCTATATATCAATTTTTATCTCCGGACCATTCTAGAGCTCCTCGTCATGTCTGTGATCTCATCCGGGTCTCCGAACAACATTCAGTCACCAATTCACATAACTCATATAATACTATATCATAAATGAACGTTAAGCGTGCGGACCCTACACGTTCGAGAATGATGTAGACATGACCGAGACACCTCTCCGTTCAATAAACAACAACGGGGCATGGATGCCCATGTTGGTTCATACATATTCTATGAAGATCTTTATCGGTCGAACCTTTATGACAGCATACGTAATTCCCTTTGTCCCTCGGTATGTTACTTGCCCGAGATTCGATCGTCAGTATCTCCATACCTAGTTCAATCTCGTTACTGACAAGTCTCTTTACTCGTTCCATAATACATCATCTCGTAACTAACTCGTTAGTCACTTTTCTTGCAAGCTTCTTATGATGTGTATTACTGAGAGGGCCCAGAGATACCTCTCCAATACATGGAGTGACAAATCCCAATCTCGATCCATGCCAACTCAACAGACACCTTTGGTGATACCCGTAGAGCATATTTATAATCACCAAGTTACATTGTGACGTTTGATAGCACACAAGGCATACCTCTGGTATCCGGGAGTTGCATGATCTCATAGTCGAAGGAATTTATTTGACATTAAGAAAGCAATGGCAATAAACTTGAACCATCATATGCTAAGCTAACAGATGGGTCTTGTCCATCACATCATTCTCCTAATGATGTGATCCCATTATCAAATGACAACACATGTCTATGGTTAGGAAACCTTAACCATCTTTGATCAATGAGCTAGTCTAGTAGAGGCTTACTAGCGACATGGTATTTATTTATGTATTCACACATGTATTTAAGTTTCTGGTCAATACAATTCTAGTATGAATAATAAACCTTTATCATGAATAAGGAAATATAAAATAACAATTTTATTATTGCCTCTAGGACATATTTCCTTCACACGGAGGGGTTCATCATCCTCATTGGTGCTCCTCCGATGATGCGTGAGTAGTTCACCATAGACCTACGGTCCGTAGGCAGTAGCTAGATGGCTTCTTCTCTCTTTTTGATTCTCAATACAATGTTCTCGATGTTCTTGGAGATCTATTTGATGTAATGACTTTTGCGGTGTGTTTGTTGGGATCCAATGAATTGTGAGTTTATGATCAGATCTATGTATGAATATTATTTGAGTCTTCTTTAATATCTTATATGCATGATTGTTATAGCCTCATATTTCTTCTCCGAAACTTTGGTTTGGTTTGGCCAACTAGATTGATTTTTCTTGCAATGGGAAGAGGTGCTTTGTGATGGGTTCGATCTTGGGATGTCCTCACCTAGTGACAGAAGGGGTAGCAAGGCACGCATGTATCATTGTTATTGAGGATAAAAGATGGGGTCTATTCCTACATGAATAGATCTTGTCTACATCATATCATCGTTCTTATTGCATTACTCCGTTTCTCCATGAACTTAATACACTAGATGCATGCTGGATAGCGGTCGATGTGTAGAGTAATAGTAGTAGATCCAGGCAGGAGTCAGTCTACTAATCTTGGACGTGATGCCTATATACATGATCATTGCCTTGGATATCGTCATAATTATTTTCTATTCTATCAATTGCCCAACAGTACTTTGTTTACCCACCGTATGCTATTTTCTCGAGAGAAGCCACTAGTGAAACCTACGGCCACCGGGTCTATCTTCCATCGTATTGTTTTAAGATCTATTATTCCAAAAACCCAAAAATACATTACTGCACCTTTTCTTTATTTATTTATTTTGTCTTTTTGCAAGATCTATTTATTCAATCTACTACAATCTTATCTATCTCAATACCGAGGAGGGATTGACAACCCCTCTTACGCGTTGGGTTGCAAGTATTTGTTCTTTGTGTGTAGGTACTGTTTACATAGTGTTCTTGGTTCTCGTACTGGATTGATAACCTTGATTTCATAACTGAGGGAAATATTTATCGTTGTTGTGCTGCATCATCCTCTCCTCTTCAAGGAAATACCAATGCAGATACAAGCAATCGCTTACTCAAAATGGAGTGGCTATCTTGCAATATGCAGATGACACCATCATTCCCATGCAGGATAGGGTTGAGGACATAAGAAACATGAAGTTGTTGCTATCCTTGTTTGAACAGATATCTGAATTGAATATTAACTTTCAAAAAGTAAAGTGATCATGGTACTACATGATGCTGATAAAAGTAGTATGTATGATATGTTGAATTAACAGAGTGGTTCTTGGCATGTTAAATATTTAGGAGTGCATGTAGCTGGTAGCAGATTGGATGTAGAGGATTGGGTGCTCACTAAGGAATGCATGTACAAAGAGGTTGAATGGCTGGGAGTATGGAACCTTGTATGTCTGTATTCTGTTTCTACATGTATAGATTCCGCAAGACTAATCTAGGGAGAATGGATAAGACTATCATGAAATTATTTTAGCAAGATGACAGCATCAAGAAGAAAATATCATATGATCATATGGCCTCTCATCTGGAGACCAAAAGCGAAAGGGGGCTTAGGGATTAGAGATTTGGAGAAGTCCAACATCAGCTTAGTATGCAAGTGGTGGTGGAATTTGGAGAGCAAAGAGGAATTATGGTAAGAAATTGTCACGAAGAAATACAATATCAGACGTGGGATTCAACAAGTGAAAGTCGCTGCTAGGGAATGGAAGGTAGACTGATTTTTGGAATGATAAATGATCGGCAATGGAACTCTGATCCCCTAGCGCGCGGCTAAGGTTAGTATCCTCTTTGGCGATCTTCCCGCCAGCGAGTCTTAGCCCCACGGTTCGATCCTTCCCTGTCCTAAGGTCCATGCATTCAAGTTTACACCGTTCCCCGTTGCTCCTTGGCGAGATGGCATCGGTGGTTGATGTCCAGTCGGAGACGAGCGGCAGCACAGCCGCCGGGAAAACCAATCTCATTGATTACTTTGAGTAGTTGGATCTCAGCGAGGAGGCCTTCGGTGATGTTCTGATTGATGAGGATGACCCTGAGATCAAGGCAAGCGTGCAATGTCTTGCCCTAGCTATGGTTCATACAAAGAAAACATTCAGTCAAGCAGCATTCTACCCAGATATGCGTGTCGCATGGAATCCGGCGCAAGGAGTCCGCTTTCGTCCGGTTGGGCCAAATTTGTTCGTTGTCCAAGCTTTTGTTTAGGAGACTAGGAGAGTGTTGGGGATATGACTATTGGATATGACCCACCCGGAGGGGCCGGGTTATCCTAATGGCGGTCCATAAACCAAGCCCATGAATCTGTTGAAGATGGCAGTTCATGTAATAGGTTTGTTAAAGGGCCCAAAGCCCAAAGGCGGCTTAATGCCCGTAAGGGTAAACCGCCATGTATACGTGACTTGTATTGTAAGGCATGTAAGATAAGTCACCGGGCCAGACACCTTCTTCAGGAGACACACAACGCTAAAACGCCCCTGTGACACTACAATGATGCAACTCTCTGTTGACAATAGTCATTGACTTGGACCGCCGGATTATCTGCCTGGCCAAAAATTCATCCTCAGGTAACTTGCCCCGGGTCATATACGCCAAATAGGGAACTGTCCAATCCAGGATAACATGAAGAGCTGCCACCAACTGAGCCTCCGGGTCAGGAATAGCCAAATCCTCCTCTATGGGTAACTTGACCGACGGGTTATGAAGGACATCAAGAAAAACATTGGGTGGCACCGGTTTACGTTGAGAACCCAACCGGCTTAAAGCGTCCGCTGCTTCATTCTTTCTCCAGTCCACATGCTCAACCTGATAACCCTTGAAGTGACCAGCAATAACATCCACCTCCCATCGATAAGCCGCCATGAGTGGATCTTTGGCGTCCCAAGTACCTGATACTTGTTGAGCTACCAAATCCGAGTCACCAAAGCACCTAACATGGCTTAAGTTCATTTCCTTAGCCACTCGAAGACCATGGAGTAAGGCCTCATATTCAGCTGCATTGTTAGTGCAAGGAAACATTAAACAGAGAACATAACAAATTTATCACCTCGAGGGGAAGCCAGCACAACTCCAGCCCCCGAGCCCTCCAATTGCCTGGACCCATCAAAGTGAATAGTCCAATATGTGTTATCCGGCTTTTCCTCCGGCGTCTGCAACTCTGTCCAGTCATTGATGAAATCCACAAGTGCCTGGGACTTTATTGCCGTATGAGGCATATACTTTAACCCGTGAGGTCCAAGCTCAATGGCCCACTTAGCAACCCGGCCAGTTGCTTCCATGTTTTGGATTATATCTCCCAAAGGAGCAGAACTGACCACAGTGATGGGATGACCCTGAAAATACTGTTTAAGCTTCCGGCTTGCCATGAGAACTCCATACAGTAGCTTCTACCAATGTGGGTATCTTTGCTTGGACTCAATGAGAACCTCACTGATATAATAAACCGGCCGTTGAACCGGATATTCCTTGCCTACCTCCTTTCGCTCTACCACAATAGCCACACTGACAGCCCTGGCATTGGCAGCCACATATAGCAACAATGGCTCTTTATGAACAGGAGCAGCAAGGATAGGTGGCTCGGCTAACTGCTTTTTCAAGTCTTCAAATGCTGCATCAGCAGCATCACTCCAGAAAAAATTATCTGTCTTTTTCATCATCTGATATAGAGGGATAGCTTTCTCCCCCAACCGGCTGATAAACCGGCTCAACGCTGCAATACGATCCGCTAGACGTTGAACATCATTGATACACGCCGGTTTAGCCAGAGAAGTAATTGCCTTGATCTTTTCTGGGTTAGCCCCAATGCCCTTGTTAGACACCAAAAAACCCAAGAGCTTGTGTGCCGGTACACCAAAGGCACACTTGGTCGGATTAAGCATCATCTTATAAATTCGGAGATTATCAAAAGTTTCCTTCAAATCATCTATCAACGTCTCCTCTTTCCTGGACTTCACAACAATATCATCCACATAAGCATGAACATTGCGCCCAATCTGACTATGAAGACAATTCTGCACACAGCGCTGTTAAGTCGCCTGGGCACTCTTGAGCCCAAAAGGCATAGACACATAGCAGAAGGCTTCAAAGGGAGTTATAGAAGTTGTTTCCTCCCGGTCCTTAACTGCCATCTTGATCTCATGATAACCAGAATAAGCATCTAGAAAACTCAAATGCTCACAACCCACCGTAGCATCGATAATCTGATCAATACGAGGGAGGGTGAAAGGATCAGCCGGACAAGCCTTGTTTAAATCTGTGTAGTCCACACGCATGCGCCAAGTGCCATTCTTCTTAAGTACCAGCACCGGGTTAGCCAACCACTCAGGATGAAACACTTCAATGATAAACCCAGCTGCCAGGAGCTGGGCTACCTCCTCACCAATAGCCTTACGCCTTTCTTCATTGAAGCGGTGAAGAAACTGCTTGACCGGTTTAAACTTAGGATCAATGTTAAGAGTGTGATCAGCGAGTTCCCTCGGTACACCTGGCATGTCAGAAGGCTTCCATGCAAAGATGTCCCTGTTCTCACGGATGAACTCGATGAGCGCGCTTTCCTATTTTGGATCCAAATTAACGCTGATGCTGAACTGCTTGGATGAATCGCCAGGAACAAAGTCAACCAGCTTAGTCTCATCAGCCGATTTACATTTCAGGGCCGGATCATGCTCTGTAGTGGGTTTTTTTCAAAGAAGTCATGTCCGTCGGATCAACATTGTCCTTATAGAACTTCAACTCCTCTGTTGCACAAACTGATTTAGCATAAACCGCATCCCCCTCTTCACACTCCAAAACATAACAGGGTCTTGCCATAAACTTAGCATAAGCCGGTCGTCCAAACAGGGCATGATAAGGGCTCTTGATTTTAACCACTTCAAAGGTCAATGTCTCTGATCTAAGTCATGATCATCTCCAAAAGCCACTTCCGGGGCTATCTTACCAACTGGATACACTGACTTACCAGGCACCACTCCATGGAAAACAGTGTTTGACGGTTTAAGATTTTTATCCGTCAACCCCATACGACGGAAGGTGTCATAATAAAGGATATTGATGCTGCTCCCTCCGTCCATGACTACCTTGGTGAACTTATACCCTCCAACCTGAGGTGCAACCACCAAAGCCAGATGACCCGAATTATCAACCCGGGGCGGATGATCCTCTCGACTCCACACAATGGGCTGCTCAGACCAGCGCAAGTAACGGGGTACTGCCGGTTCAACGGAGTTGACTGCCCTTTTATGAAGCTTCCGACCCCGCTTGCACAAACTCGTGGTGAAGACATGATACTGTCCACTATTCAACTGTTTTGGGTTACTCTGATATCCAAACTGCTGCTGCTGATTCCCCTGATTAGAATGTTGATGGTAACCGCCCTGATTGCCTTGATGACCTTGATGATCTTGATGACCCTGGAAACCAGAGCCTGAACCGCCACCACCGTAACCCAAACCCAGTGAACTGGATCCCGGACTGCCTCCCGGTCCATGGTTGCTTTGAAAAAGATTTGAATTCTTGATCTCCTTCATGACATAACAATCTTTCCAAAGATGAGTAGACGGTCTTTGACGTGTACCATGCTTCGGGCAGGGCTGATTCAACATATGCTCAAGATTAACACCTGATCCTCTGGTTTGCGGGGGTGGTCTGCCCTTACGTCCCTGGCCATTATTCTGTGCACTGGTATTTGCCACAAAGCCTAGGTTGTTATCAGCCTTGCGATTACCATTACCTCCTTGATTCGCCGCCGGGTTATGCTGCTGCCCTTTGGTGCTGCTGCTCTTCTTTCCCTTTCCTGGCTTGTCATCATCAGTCTCGGGGTCTTTGGTACTATCAGAGTCAGCATACTTAACCAGAGAAGCCATAAGCGTCCCCATGTCATTGCAGTGATGTTTGAGCCGCCCTAATTTCTGCTTGAGGGGCGTAAAACGGCAATTTTTCTCCAACGTTAAGACTGCTGAATCGGCATTGATCCAGTCTGACGAGTGCAGTATCGTTGAAACCCGGCGCACCCAATGGGTTGTGATTCACCTTCTTCCTGGACACAGGAGGCCAAATCCACAATTGACATGGGCTTCTTGCATGTGTCCTTGAAATTCTAGATAAACCGGGCTTTTAGCTCGGCCCATGACCCAACGGAGTTAGCCGGTAATCCCTTCAACCAAGTACAAGCCGTTCCTTCCAACATCATGGTGAAATACTTAGCACACGCGGCCTCATCAACATCCAACAGTTCCATCGCCATCTCATAACTCTCAATCCACGCTTCAGGAGGTAAATCGGCCGTGTAGTTGGGTACCTTACGGGGACCTTTGAAATCCTTGGGCAACCGTACGTTAGGCAAAGCTGGGGTCAAACACGACACACCCCAAGACCTGAAAGTTACTCCCGTCTCGACCAAAGTCGTCGGATGAACCGGAGAAGGTTGACGGGTCGCGTACTGCGCCGCTAACTCGGCCTCTCGACGTGCTCTACCTTGGTCCACCATGTTCTGAGCATCGGCACCACCACCTGCCGGGTTATGGCCACGAGGCGGATTACGATTTCGCACACTGCTTGACACGGCCGGCTCATCAATATGTCTGTTGTAACTCCGGCTTGGGCGGGGGGTGGAATGAATCCTCTCATGGCTATACAAATGAGCATGCTGCTGAGCCAAGGCTGTCTGAAGGAGCTCTCTGGCCCGCCGCGTCTCAACTACCACTGGGGACTCACCTTCGACTAGGAGAGCCGCCAATCGTGAAGCGGCGGCGACCATGTTATCCAAGGGGTTAGAGTAATGACCCGGTGGTGTCGGCACATGATGCGGCGTTGATGCATGCTGTGGCGGGTTATTGCCCTGATGAGGCGGGTCCATTGTGCGTGGTTGAACCGGCACCCCTGTTCCTGGTGCTTCAGTTCGGTTTATCACTGGCTGGTTACTGGTCCCTGCTCCAGGCGTGTTGAAGAGGTTTCTCGCTTCGTAAACCAAAGGTAAGTGGGTCTGTTGCCTTCTCCTCATGACATCATTCGACGCGTTCTGATTCAGCATAAGCCGAAAGGACTCCGATTGAACCCGTTGCACCTAAGCCTCTAACTTGGCCCGCATCGTGGCCATCCTTACGTCTTCAGCTGCTAGGTCTTCCTTGGCTTGAGTTATCTGGTCTCTCACCTTGGCGACCACCGCATTATGCTCATCCTGATTTGCTGCATTAACCTTAGTCGTCATCAGCATTGCTAAAGCATCGAGTAAACCGGATAGAACTTGAGCCGGCAGACGCACGGGGTATCCTGCCCCAGCCATCGTTGCCGTTGCTGAACCAGAAATTAACGCCGCCATAGTTGAAGAATTCTGCCCTGGCTGTGTACCGGCCATGAAAATTGCAACTCGGTTCGGCGGTTCGTGGGGATCCGGAATACTGTCACCATCGGTATAGCCCCCAAGCGGGCCGTCTTGCAGCTGGTATAATGACTTGGTTTCTCCAGTAGATGATTCTCCATCAGAGTAAATGACGGTTTCGCCACCAGACACTGATCTATCCTCAGATTCTGCCCCGTGGATGACTCCCACGAAGGCATGCTTCATGGCAGGCTGAATCCGGGCGGGTCTCGCACGCTGAGCCGTTTCGATGATGTCGGTGCAGATGTACGGCTCAGGGCTCGGTTCGCCAATCTTGCCGATGAAGACGTGAATTCCACCAAAGGGGACCCGGTACCCGTACTCAATGGAGTCGGCCTCGGGGCCCCAGCCTGCGTCATCGATGTAGATCTCACCGCGGTGACTCTTGGTCATCCGGCCCACGGCGTATCGCTTGATCCCTTCAAAGCTACCCTTTAAGAACTCGAAACCATCGTGCGATAGCCCCACGGTGGGTGCCAACTATCGTGGAAACGTCACGGCAGATGTCCTAGTGTGAGGCCTTAGTCGTGGAGCCATCGCGTCGAGGTTAGCTTAAAGGGGTTAAACAGGACAAAGGACACGGGAGTTTATACTGGTTCGGCCCCTTACGATGAAGGTAAAAGCCTAGTCCAGTTTGTAATTGGTATTGCTAGGTTTTCGATGAACGAGGGGTGAATACGCTTGACCCGGCTCTCGATCTCTTGTTTCTTGTCCCTAAACCGTCGTCGGGTCATCCCTTTATATGCACAGGTTGACGCCCGGCGGTTTACAGGTTCCCGACCAGCTCATAGACATGTCCGGCTCGGTTTCTACCTTTCTTATCTTACAACACAAGTTATACATCTTATGGCGGTTTACATCTACAGGCCATAATCCGCCTTTGGGCCTTGGGCCTTCTTGTTAACTCTCCTTCGTAAAGCATTGTACTCCTTGTCCTCGTGGGCTTTGATAGGAACAACTTACTATGAGTATAATCCGGCCCCTCCTAGGCGGTTTATACTCAATAGTTATATCCCCAACAGATTTGCTTTATTATACTAACAGATCTCACAAGGTTTTTTGTTAAGTTTTGTATCATAAATATGAAATTATATATGTTTTATATGCTTATACCATGGGGATTAATGACTTCACATATAAGAAGTATAGGTGTTAAAATTTATTGAAAGTTAGCAAACACCGCATTGGTCACTTGAACAATTCATGAAAGAATATTGAAGGAAGAGAGATTTCACATATAAATATATTATCTTGGACATCTTCTATGATTGTGAGCCCCATTAATTATTTTCAAACTTGAGAAAATTAGCTGAAGTTGGATAAGGAAGACAATGTAATGAGTTATGTTTGGGTATATTTGTATAGAAGTTATATTGTTATGGATCCTCCAACATGTGGTGCTTGCTTAGGATCTATTGCTAACCAAAAATTTGTACAAGTATAGATACTACTTGTGCATCCAAAAACCCTTAAACCTCGTTTCTTGCCATGAGTGTCCACCATATCTACCTATGGATTGAATAAGATCCTTCAAGTAAGTTGTCATCGGTGCAAAAAGCAATAAATATTGCTCCTAAATATGTATGATCTTTTATTGTAAGGGAAAATAAGCGTTGTACGAACTTGTGATGGTAAAGAAATAAAAGCGGTGGACTGCATAATAAAGGTTGCTATCACAAAGGGCAATAGAACCTGACATTCCTTCTCATTAAGGGTTGCACATCCAAAAATAAAAGTGCATGACAACCTCTGCTTCCCTCTGCGAAGGGCATATCCTTTACTTTCATGTATTTACTTTTATGCAAGAATCAATAGTATTCCTTCTTAGTTCAACCTCAATTATTATTTAGTTGGCAAGCATCATGTGGTGGGGAAAGATCCAAGCATATATGGCCATTCAGATATATTTGATCATGAATTATTATTGTTGACAATTGTCTATATGATAAATAAGTTGGTAGGCAAAACATTAAGCCCCTATCTTTCTCTGTGTTCGATGGATGCTATTTGTTCTAAAAATATGCTTTGAGTGTTAGCAATCATGGAAGACTATGTGTTAGTTGAGTATGTGGAATTTTCTAAATCAAAGCTCTTACATAGACCCTTCTTGAAAATAAGATGAATTGCAATTGTTTGGTGACTGAAAGCGTAGTTTGTTAGTTTCCAAGAAACTTTATGGTCTATACTTTAACATGTGAATAGCTTGTTACTTGATCATGAGAATTTTTATGAGATGAGTTACTGTTTATGATATATAATGATGCTAGAAAAAGTGTTTGGAACTATCATTGATCAAATTTATGCACGATGCCAGCATTCACACTTCATAAATTATTTCTTTTATCATTTACCTACTCGAGGACGAGCAGGAATTAAGCTTAGGGATGTTGATACGTCTCCAATGTATCTATAATTTATGAAGTATTCATGCCATTTTTTACAACAATTTTATATGGTTTTGGTATGATTTGATTAGAACTAACCGGGACTGGCGTTGTTTTCCGCAGAACTACTGTGATGTCATTTTTTATGCAGAAATAGAAGTTCTCAGAATGGGCTGAAAATACCAAAACAGACCCCCGAAGCACAAGATCTGGGCCATGAAGTGGACGAGGAGGCCACAAGCCCTCTAGGGGCGCCCTACCCCGAGGGAGGGTGCTCCGGGCTTGTGGGCCCCTCGGGCACCCCCTTGACGTGAGACCGATGCCAGAAATTCTTATAAATACCCAAACCTTCGGAAAAAAAACCTAGATCAAAAGTTCCACCGCCGCAAGCCTCTATAGCCACAAAAAATCAATATACACCCTCTCCAGCACTCTGCTAGAAGGGGACTTCATCACCGAAGGCCATGGAGGAGGAATCACAAGGGGGAGACTCTCTTCCCCTCTCTCTCGATGGCGCCGGAGCGCTGCTGGGGAACCATCGCCGCGGTGATCGTCTTCATCACCATCACCATCTTCATCACCTTCCTCGTCTCTTTTAAGCGGTCCACTCTCACACACCCCGCTGGAATCCCCTACTTGAACATGGTGCTTTATGCCACATATTATGGTCCAATGATGTGTTGCCATCCTATGATGTTTTGAGTAGATTTCTTTTGTCTTTTGGGTTGATTGATGATCTAGATTGGTTTGAGTTGTATGTTTTATTTTGGTGTTGTCCTATGGTGCCTTCTATGTCATGCACACGTGAAGGATTCCTGTTGTAGGGTGTTGCAATACATTCATGATTCTCTTATAGTGGGTTGCTAGAGTGACAGAAGCTTAAACCCGAGTAAGTGGGTTATTGCGTATGGGATAAAGGGGACTTGATACTTTAATGCTATGGTTGGGTTTTACCTTAATGATCTTTAGTAGTTGCGGATGCTTGCTAGAGTTCCAATCATAAGTGCATATGATCCAAGTAGAGAAAGTATGTTAGCTTATGCCTCTCCCTCATATAAAATTGCAATAATGCAAGTAGAGAAAGTATGTTAGCTTATGCCTCTCCCTTATATAAAATTGCAATAATGATTATCGATCTTGTTAACAATTGCCTAGGAAAATTCCGCACACTAATCCATCATTATTTCACACTTGCTATTTGCAATATATTGTGATATATTCTAAGTTTATGATAACAGCACCTATTTTTATATTTTAGTTCTCCGTTATCATGCAAAGCTATCCTCTTCATACCCACAACGCAGTTTTATTTCTCGTTTCTAGATGGAAGAAAACGTTCGGTGGACGTATAGTCGTATCAGTGGCAGATAGGACTTGAGAGAAAATTGATCTTACCTTTAGCTCCTTGTGGGTTCTACACTACATACTTATCACTTCTGTCTTTCTAAATTGCTATGATGATTCCTTGCACTTGGGGATTATCAAAGGAGTCGTCGAAATGTACTCTAGGCTTGCTCTCGTCACAAAATGAGATTGTTGTCTTAGGAAGTGAAGATATGACCGACAAATTCATCATCAAGAAGATCCTTAGATCCTTGGATGGAAAATATGATACCGTGTGCACATTGATCCAAATGATGCCCAATTACAAAGATCTCAAGCCCATGGAAGTCATTGGTAGAATTGTTGCTCATGAGATGTCACTCAAGGATAAGGAAGAGCTCCGCAACAAGTCAAGTGGTGCATACAAAGCTTCAAGTGATGATCCTACAACATCAAGTGACAAGCTAGTCTCCAATGAAGAACTGAGCTTAATGGTGAAAACTTCAACAAGTTCTACAAGAGTAGAAGCAAAGAGAGAAGCTCCAAGACAAGGTCCTATAATGACAAAAGATCCTCCAGTCGTGATCGTAATTGCTACAATTGTGGAAGACCCAAACACTACTCCAATGAGTGTACGGCTCCCTACAAGAGAATACTCACCAAAAAGAAGTAGAAGAGATGAATCACCTCCAAGAGAGAGGAGTAGAGATGATCGTTATGAACGAAGACCCTCTCATAGAAGCAAGGATTCGGAAAGGAAGGACAAGTCATCAAAGAGATACACAAGACGAAGACATCAAGCCATCAAAGAGATACTCGTTGGTGAATGGGTATTCGGTTCCGACTCCGACAACTACTCCGAGAGAAGCTATCACTCCGACTCCGAATATACTCAAGATGAAGGTGTTGCCGGTCTTGCACTAGTAGCATCCAACTCCCATGACATATTTGAATCACTAAATGAAGAAACTGGAAGATGCTTCATGGCTAAAGGCCCCAAGGTATCGCAACCTGAGTATCTTGATTTTGATAGTGATGAAGATGATTTGCTAGGTGATGCTGATTTACTTGTTGACAAAACTAGTAATGAAAACTATAATGAAAATATAATGAACTTGCTAGTAATCATGTTAATCAAGATGAAACGAATGATAATGATAAGAAGGAGATTGAGCGTTTAACTAAAGAATTAAACACTCTTAAGTTAGCTCATGAAACAACTCAAGAGGATCATAGAGAGATCCTAAGAACTCATGAGAAGCTACGCTTCGAAAATCTAAATTTAGAGCAAGAGCATGAGTTTCTAAAAGCTATCAATGATGATATTCAAAAGAAGAGTTATTCTACATTCCCAAACGTCTCCTCTTGTCTACTTATATGCCACAAGTAAAATCTAGTAACAAGAGCAAGAAAGATTCTTCCTCTAGTAGTAACAATAACCATGCTAAGTCGAATAGTGTTGCTTCTACTAATTCTCTTGATTCCACTAATGATTCTCTTAGCCAAGTTACACTTGAGCAAGAAAATACTTATTGAAGGGATTATAGAGAAAGGTGTTTACAAGAGTCTTGTCGGGAGTAAGCAATTTGAGGAAATAGTACGCAAGCAAGGAAGACACCGGAAGAATCAAGGTATTGGTTTTGAATGAAAGTTCAATGCCAATGGAGTTGAATGGGAAGAATATCAATACCCTAACACGAAGTTTGTTCCTCAACAAGAGAAGTATGAACCTACTTGTTTTGAGGGAACACAAGCTCAAGATGATCTTCCACCACAAGATCACAAGCTGAAAGGCAAGGAGAAGCTTCAAGAAGAGATTGACTCATTTGAAGAAGCTCCTAAGGCCATGGTCAATGGGTTCCAAAGACTACGTGAAGCTCTACTTAGTCAAGTTCTACTACAACTCCAAGGATTCCCATCAAGGTGATGTAGGTCCCAAAGAAGAAGAACTAGAGTGTTCTTGAGGGTGACTCCGCCAACATACTTCACTCATATTCATTTTGGCAAGTACCTGTGCAATCAACTTTCATATCTTGCACTTGTTCATGGAGTCACAAACCCTATTCTTGGTAAGACAAGGGACAAGGTAACCTAATGCTTTCATGGACATCATCATTTGTGCAATTCACTCTATGTCTATGGATATCCTTGTATGTTCCTTGTGGGACTAACCCATGTAGGTATTGGAAGTGCAACACTCCAAAGGATTGCCCCAAATGATCTGCATCAACAATGAGCATCCACATCTTCACTATCTACATGCAGTCATCATCGACAAAACCCAAGTTTAGTTCATCCCTTTTTGGGGGGATATCACATCTAGGGGAGGTTTGCTCTAAAAATTGAGCTAAAGCAACTCTAATGGTGTGAACACATTAATGCTTTATGTAAAAGTGGTAACCCCACTTGTGCTTAAATGATGAGTATGACCTATGATCAAATGTTCTCATTTGACTCCTAAGTCAATATACTCATATATACATGACCTAGTCAACGAAAATTGCTTGATAGATGCTAGGATTGGTTGTGCATGCTTTGACACATATTTCATTTGCTATCTTATTGTGTGAGCATGTTGGTTGCATATTTTCCCCATTCGAGGACATCCATTTGTTGTTTTGATTGTCTTGGTTTTTGTTGGCCAAGTGGATGTACAAGAATGCCTAAGAACCTCCTCTAGCTATCTACGCTCTTCTTGTCTCAAATTCTTTTCATGCTATATCACAAAAATTGAACAAGTCTTTTTTGGACCTTCCGGGTGAGGAGCACTCGGAGCCACCGACCCATCAAGGGCTGACCTCCAAAACCTTCTTCATGCATTTCGGTCAGACCAACACACTCAAACTCGGTCGAACCGAAATCATAAAGATTGATCTAGGTTTTCATCTCGGTGCTACCAGTTAGACCAACTCGATGCTACCAATTTGTTGTGACTGCACGCAGTTGCACATCTCGGTGCCACCGATTCGTTCCACCCGGTGCCACAGACAGCAGACGGGTATATATATCCAGCGGACCGTACGGTTGAAAATTACTTCAAACATCATGAACCCGCGCCCCGTTGTTGCCGCCCTCTTGGTCTCCGGATCATCGTCGTCATCTCCTATGTGCCTTCATCGCAGGAATCCTCCGCCGTCAATGGAATCTGCTCTGTCGTTGCCGCCATAGAGGATCTCCACCGAGTTAGGGTGAAATTCAATCTCCTCGTGCTTCTTTTCTCTGATTCAATGCACAAGGATATTTCCATGTATCTTGCCATGATTGCAATGCCTCTATCCACCAGATTATTCCTTAGAATAGATTCGAGCAAAGAATTAGGTTGAGGTTTCCGCCGAACGCATCTCGGACCGGTCAAATAGGAATTTTCGGTCCCACCGATTTGGCCCTAGCCATTGCACAAGTACAACTCGGTTTCACCAAAACGTACTAACTGGTGAGACCGAAAGTAAAGTTTCAGTGAAACCCTAGCAACTCGGAGCCACCGAACCACATCTCGGTCCCACTGAAATTGAGTGTTTTGGTTCTGTGAGTGCTTCGGTTTCACCAAAATGACCAACTCGGTAGCTCCGAAATGCATTCCGTGAAAACCTAGAACTAAAGTTTGAAAAACTATCTATTTTTTGTGATAACTCATCTACTCTACCCATACCCATCTATTCACAGGGTCTGTTTGCAAGATGTCAAGTGCAAGTGACAGTCAGAATCAATCAGAGTAGAATGTTGATCTCAGTGAGGGTTCTAGTCCCAATGAAAGCCACTATGAGGGCATTAGGTGTTCTCCAGATCTGCCAAAGGCTGACACCAGAACTAAAAAGAAGAGAATCTCAGATGATGAGGATGAAGACTTTGTGGCTAGTGAGGCCACATCAAAGAAGAAGGCAGTTTTGAGGAAGGAATATGGTACTTCTGCTAGTACTAGGCCAAGTGCCAAGGAAAGGAATGTTGTCAGAAAGTACCGCTGTCAAGGGCAAGCAAAGCCTCAGCTCCAAAGGATACAATGACATTCACACTTGAGGAGCCAAGTGATGAAGGGGCCGATGTCAGCAAGAAGAAGAGGGCTAGAAAGACTAGTGGTGTAGTCATTGGCAAACCTTCCATGAGGAAAGATGATCATGATGATGAGGAAGAACTAGAAGTTGAAGCACCTCTAGCAAAGACACAAAAACTAATGTCAGATGCTATGAAGACAATTGCTCCCTCGTAGCCCAAGGTTTCTGCTCCTAAGAGGTCTACAAGAAATATCTCTGCTGCTGAGAAGAACAAGTGAGGGAGTCCTGGACTAAGGGGTCCTCGGGCGTCCGGCCTATTGGCCATGGGCCAGACTGATGGGCTGTGAAGATACGAAGACCGAAGATTGCACCCGTGTCCGGATGGGATTCTCCTTGGCATGGAAGGCAAGCTTAGCGACCGGATATGTAGATTCCCTTCTTTGTAACCAACCTTGTGTAACCCTAGATCCTCCCGGTGTATATATAAATCGGAGGACTTAGTCCGGATAGGACACTCATTATCATAGCCATACAAGCTAGACCTCTAGGGTTTAGCCATTACGATCTCGAGGTATATCAACTCTTGTAATACTCATATTCATCAATATCAATCAAGAAGGACGTAGGGTATTGCCTCCATAGAGAGGGCCTGAACCTGGGTAAACACCGTGTCCCTTGTCTCCTATTACCATCGACCTTAGACGCACAGTTCGGGACCCCCTACCCGAGATCCGCCGGTTTTGACACCGACATTGGTGCTTTCATTGAGAGTTCAACTATGTTGTGACCAAAAGGTTTGATGGCCCCTTCAATCGTCCATAATGACGATGTCCAAGGAGAAATTTTCCTCCCCGGACAGATCTTCGTGTTTAGTGGCTTCGCACTGCAGGCCAATTCGTTTGGCCATCTGGAGCAGATCAAAAGCTACGCCCCTGGCCATCAGGTCAGATTCAAAAGCTTGAACTACGTCACAGACATCCGTGGAGACTTGATCTTTGCCGGATTCGACACCGCGGTAGCCGCTCCCGGTCACCCCGATGATCATGACCTAAATCTGTCATCAGGCCGCATTCAGAAGATTGCTCCTGTAACCACTCTGGCCCTAGATCCGGAGCAGACTGCGCCATCTGAGGACGGGAGGATCAACCCCACCACGGAGGCCACAGATTCCACGGTGTTGGAGCCGCACATAGACCTAACCTCTCACGACATCTTTGTCACTGAAACTCCGGACTCGTCTCCGGCTGTACGTTCCGAACCACGTGATCCCGCGGATGCCGAAATTGATGGTTTATCGATCTTCAAGTTCAGCGCCGCAGACATCTTCCAGCACTCGCCTTTGGGCGATGTGCTAAACTCATTAAAGAACATGTCCTTGGCAGAGGACTCACAGCCGAACTATATCCGGCTCGAACTAGGGGCTGACGGTGGAGAATTTTGCTTCCCACCCGCCACCCACTTCATAGCCACAGTCAAGGATTTGACCGATGAACTTGATTATGACTCTGAAGACAACGACGGTATGGACGACGATGCCGGAGAAGAAGAGGCCCAGAACCCACCGTTCATCGGACGCTGGATGGCCACTTCCTCGTATGATGTATACATGGTGGATGCACCAAAGGAGAACAGCGGCGAGGACAAGGAAGATCCAGTTGAGGATAAACCTTCTGAAATACAGTCCAAGCGCCGGTGGCAGGGGCGCCGCTCTAAGTCACACCACAGTAAAGACAGCAACACCGGCATGGGAGAAGATAAACACTCCAGAAGGTGCCAAAGACAACGAAGACCCCGTCGATACAGCTAATGAACAAGATGAACGGGAAGGCGGGCAGGTTAGCCCCGGTAAACAGGCCACGCACGAAGATTCGGAGGACGATAATTACCTTCCGCTCTCCGAGGATGAGGTGAGCCTCGGCACCGATGATTTCATCGTGCCTGAGGAACCTTTGGAGCAGGAGCGCTTCAAGCGCCAGCTCATCGCCACGGCAAGGAGCCTCAAAAAGAAGCAGCTTCAAGCTGACCAAGATCTGCTCAATGATAAATGGACGGATGTCCTAGAAGCCAAAGAGTACGGCCTTAAGCGCCCAACCAAAAGCTACCCAAAGTGCAAATTGCTACCTCAGTTCAACGAGGAGGCGCCGAACTACATACCTCCATCGTACAATGCGGCTGACCGACCACCACATGGTCGAGACAAAACGGCAACTCACGCCGAACACCAGCCAGCCCCGCCTCAGCACACAGGTAGAGGTAAATTAGCCCATGGTCATACATATGACCTCCGACAAAACCTGAAAAATAAAGTAGGACATACTAGATCAATCTACGGATCGCGAGGGCGTGCCTCGACACGCGACGACGGCCACCTATTCGGACATGACAAACTTAGTCATGCGCGGGCCGAAAACCGCAGACGGACTCCATCAGAGCTACGTCGCGATACGGCCCGATATAGAGGCGCCGCACACCCTCATTGCTTCATTGATGAGGTCCTGGATCATGAATTCCCAGAAGGGTTCAAACCCGTGAATATAGAATCATACGATGGAACCACGGACCCGCGGTGTGGATCGAAGACTTCATCCTCCACATTCATATGGCCCGCGGCGATGACCTCCACGTCATCAAATACCTCCCTTTAAAACTCAAGGGGCCAGCTCGGCACCGGCTCAACAGTCTGCCAGCAAATTCTATTGGAAGCTGGGAGGACTTGGAAGAGGCCTTCCTCGATAACTTCCAAGGTACATATGTTCGACCTCCGGACGCTGATGAGTTAAGCCATATAGTTCAACAGCCCGGAGAGTCCGCCAGGAAATTCTGGACTAGGTTCTTAACTAAAAAGAACCAAATCGTCGATTGTCCGGATGCCGAAGCCCTAGCAGCCTTCAAACACAGCATCCGCGACGAATGACTCGCTCGCCACCTCGGCCAAGAAAAGCCAAAATCCATGGCAGCCCTCACGGCACTCATGACCCAGTTTTGTGCGGGCGAGAATAGTTGGTTGGCCCGTAGCAAAAATAATGCAAGCGACGCCGGCACCCCTGAAGCTAAAACTAGCAAGGACAAGTCTCGACGCAACAGATACAAGCGCTGAAACAATAGTGATAACACCGAGGACACGGAAGTCAATGCCGGATTCAGGGGCTCTAAATCCGGTCAGCGGAAGAAGCCATTCCAAAAGAACAATTCAGGCTCATCCAGCTTGGACCGCATACTTGATCGTCCGTGCCAGATTCATGGCACCCCAGGCAAACCACCCAATCATACAAATAGAGATTGCTGGGTTTTTAAATAGGCCGGCAAATTAAACACCAAAAACAGGGAAAAGGGATCGCAAAGCGAGGACAATGACGAAGAGCCCCAACAACCAAACACATGGGGACAGAAGAAGTTTCCCCCTCAGGTCAAAAGGGTGAACATGATATACGCTACCCACATCCCCAAGAGGGAGCGCAAGCGTGCGCTCAGGGACGTCTACGCGATAGAGCCAGTCACCCCAAAATTTAATCCATGGTCGTCATGCCCGATCACCTTTGATCGCCAGGATCATTCGACCAGTATCCATCACAGTGGCTCAGCCGCACTAGTCTTAGACCCAATAATTGATGGGTTCCACCTGACTCGCATCCTTATGGATGGAGGTAGTAGCCTTAATCTTCTCTATTAGGATACAGCGCGAAAAATGGGCATTAACCCATCTCAGATCAAGCCCACCGGGACTACCTTCAAAGGAGTCATACCAGGTGTAGAGGCCCGCTCTACGGGCTCAATCAAACTCGAGGTTGTCTTCGGATCTCCGGACAACTTCCGAAGCGAGGAGTTAATCTTTGATATCGTCCCATTCTGCAGCGGCTATCATGCACTGCTCGGATGAACCGCGTTTGCTCGGTTCAACGCAGTACCACACTATGCTTACCTCAAGCTCAAGATGCCCGGTCCGCGCAGTGTCATAACGGTTAATGGAAATACGGAACGCTCCCTCCGTACAGAAGAGCACACAGCTGCCCTAGCAACAAAAGTACAGAGCGGCCTTCTCAAGCAGAACCTTAATCCGGCTGCCGAGCCCACGGACACCGTTAAGAGGATCCGAACTACTCTGCAGCAGGAGAGCTCAGCTAGTCAGGAGCTCGACTAGCAATCCGGCCTCCGTCGCAGTTCCGATCAAGTGGTGGCATTCGTGCCGTGCGTACATAACTACGCGCTCAAAATCCCATGGGCATCGACGGAGGCATAGCTAGCTTGTGGTCCGTATTACGGCTCAACCAACGTCGGATACACATATACTTTCATTTTTACTTGTTTCCTTTTCAGGTCTCAATCCCACAGGCACCATCTGATGGCCTGGTCATCGGTCCTCTTGAAGGATAAACACACCAAGGCGGCAAGAAATGGAGGCATACGGGGGACTTTTTACGTGATTCTGTTAACGATAACTTTACCTATTTTTCAGGACCCACATGCAGCTCTCCCTTGGTTTAGGCATGTCAAATAGCATGTTTCTTATCGCACTACATGTATCAATGCGCCTTAACGTACTAATTAAATTACAATGAGAACCGTTTGCGGCTGGAGCTGTAGGACTCCATCTTTTTCGTACCTTTTCTGTTTTCTTTCTTTTTTTCAGCTCCCCTGTGGTTAATCCTATCAGGTAGCACCCGTACACTTTGGTACGCTCGATGTTTGCCCGGGGCTTCATAGCACCCCACATTATGGCAACAAAAGTCCGAACACTTTTTATAAGTACAGTTCGGCACCCCGAATTTGGCATTATATGCATTGGCTCCGAATCATGTCTTTGGTCAATAGTTGGGTTGCCCGGCTCCTGTGCTTGCTACCTTACGTTCTGTTATATCGGCTAAGGTAGTAAAGGAGAACTACTGCGATTGTGCCTTGGTTTATCCAAAGGAGCACCTCAGTAGAGAAAGCCAAAAACTGACTGTCATGATGCGGCGCGAGCCGGTCAGCTGTTCGGAGGTTGCAAATCATTGGAGATTTCTTCCGCATTACGCAAAGGATTGGTACTTCCCGGTCAGACGCTTATAGCACTCTAGTTTGGATACTATGGGTTGCGCCCATGTTTTTATTGTGGCACTCCTATGGCTAAGTGAGGGCGTTACAGCCGCATAGTCTGGTTGCCTGGTTCGTTGCGCTAAACAACTCCTTCAAGGACCATCTAATTGGATCAAGATTGTTTAGATTCCATCCCGAACACCCCCGTACTACCTACGTGGGGGCAGAAGCCGACGACTGGTTAACCCTCAGATTTTATACAACACGGCCGCACAGGAAGTAAAAAATTTAAAAACATAACAAGCATTATATTGCATAAACATTTTGTTTCATCATACAAGGCAGAGGGATCTCGAATACATTCATTCAAAGATGGTGTCCTTTGCACAATGATCCGCAACAATGCGGGGCCCCTCTAAGACATCATGGAAGTATCGCTCAGGGTGTGCGGTGCTCCTTGCCCTCCGGCGGCCCCCCGGTCGCTAGCTTGACAGCGTCCAGCTTCGCCCACCAGACCTTGCAATAGGAGAAGGCCAGACGCGCGCCCTCGATGCCGATGGACCGCTTGATGACATCCAGCCGAGGACAGGCATCCACCAGCTTCTTCACGAGGCCGAAGTAGCTGCTAGGAATAGCTTTGGCTGGCCACAGCCGGACTATCATATCCTTCATGGCCAGTTCGTTCACCCTGTGCAGCTCGACCAGCTATTTCAGCTGATCATTGAAGGGCACCGGATGTTGTGGCGTGCAATATTGCGACCAGAACAACTTCTCCACGGAGCTCCCTTCTTCGGCTCGGAAGAACTCCGCAGCGTCGGTCACACTGCGTGGCAGATCAGCAAAGGCCCCTGGAGAACTTCGAATCCGGGTTAGTAAACGAAATTTCCTCTTCACACTCCTGCTTTGCATATTGAATGCCTTACCCGCCATGATCTTCCTGGCCTCCTGGATCTCGTGGAAGGCGTCCTAGGCTTCAATCCGGGCCGCCTCCGCACTCTTACGAGCCTCAGCAAGTTTGGCCTCTTGAGCCGACGCATTGTGCTCCAAGGTCTCGCACTTCCTCATCGCGTCCTGGAGCTCCTGTTGAACTTCGTTGATCCGGGCCTTGAGCCTCTTACGGGCGGCCTGCTCCTTGACAGCCTTCCCCTCGGCTTTGACCAGGGCCACTTTCAGGGCCTCGACCTCGGTTGTCGCCTCTGTTCACATTATGGTATTTTGGTCATTACATATCATTTACCCTTCTTCGAATCCACAACAGGTTATTACTTACCTTGTTTTTCCTGGAGCTGCCTCTTCACCTGGCCCAGCTCCTCCTCGGGCTCCGCCAATTTCTGCTTTAGTCTAGAGACTTCGGCAGTATGCGAGGCCGCGGCCAACAGCGACGCATGCGCATACATTTCAAACAAATTTAGTTAGTTTCCTGCAATAGGAGATTGATCCTCTGTCCGGTTTTTTCTTTTCGAACACCGGACAGTGTCTCAGGGGCTACTGTCTATATTAGGATTTTCTCCTTTTTTGTGCTGCTTACCTCAAAACCTGTTAACAGGCTGCTACAGGCTTCGGTTAGTCCGCTCTTGGCGGACTGAACCCTTTCAATTACCGTGCCCATAAGGGCACGGTGCTCATCCATAATGGAAGCGCCTCGCAGCGCTTGCAACAGATTATCCGATGCCCCTGGTTGGACAGGGGTCACCGGGGGAACAGGCATCCCCCCTTCTTCCGAAGGAGGTCGCATGCCGGATTCCGGAGCAGCCTCGGTCTCCAGAATTGAGTCCGGCTGAGGGTCGAACTGAGTCCGGCCCTCCCCACCAGTCTCCATGGGGATTGATTCCCCTTGGTGTCCGGCGGCGGGAATTTTGCCTTCTGGCGCCTCCTGAGCCTTTCCCCCACCTGGAACAGTCCTTTGGGACAGCACCTCCGCATCATCCTTGGCCTTGGGGGAGTGAGCGGCTGGCAGTGAATCGCTGGCCATCGCCTTGGAATCCAGCGAGCCTCCTGACGAGGATCGCGGGGAGCTATTGTGGGCCCGACTACAATAAAACATAACCAATCATCTCAATGCAGTGAGGAGGAGAAAATTTATGGGTGGATACAAGTCTTAGTACTTACGATGCGGCCCGAGGCTTAGCGCGGGGGCATTTCTTTGGACTGTCGTCGACGTGCCATGCGGAGTTATCTGCGAAGGAGCCCTTCCCCTTCTTGGGCGCCTCCGCCTCCAGAGTTGTGGAGGCCGCCCTCTTCTTCCTCCCCCCATCAAGGGGAGAGTCGCTTTCCTCCTCCTCATCCTCACCGTCTTCGGCGGCAGGGGAGCGGGTCTTGTCTTCGGACGTCACGTCCAAAGTACCCTTGCGGCGGGGGCCATTCCGGACCCCCTTGGCCTTTCCTGTGGCCTTCTTTTTTGGTGCCTTGTAAGGTGCCGGCTCTGGCATCTTCGCTAAGCGTGGGATAACTGGTTCTTCAAGCAGGGGAGCCGGACACCGGATCTGCTTCGCCTTCTTCAACCAGTACTGAAAAAGCGATGATAATAAAAGATTAGATATCACCCTTGAAACAAGCAAGTAGGGGATGTGTTGAAAATAATATACCTCATTGGGGAGGTGATTTATGTCATGACCACGGTCCGAACCTGTGGCCGGCGGTATCTCGTTGCCCTTGAAGAGCAACTTCCAGGCATCTTTGTGAGCCGTTTCGAAGAGCCTCTCCAAAGTGTGGTGCTTTTTCGGGTTGAAATCCCATAGAGGGCGGCTTCAGCTCTGGCAGGGGAGGATCCGGCGCACCAGCATCACTTGGATTACGTCGACAAGCTTGATGTCCCTATTAATCATGCTTTGAATGCGCGTTTGCAATGCAATCAGCTCGTCTGACGAACACCAGTTCGGGCTCTTCTCGACCCAGGAGGTGAGTCGGACGGGAGCGCCGGGGTTGAATGCGGAGGCCGCGGCCCAGGTGGCGCCGCGGGGTTCAGTGATGTAGAACCATTGTTTTTGCCATTCCTTGACAGACTCCACGAATGTGCCTTTTGGCCAAGAGACATTGGTGAGCTTTCTCACCATGGCGCCCCCGCACTCTGTGTGCTGTCCATCCACCACCTTGGGCTTCACGTTAAAGGTTTCGAGCCACGGCCCGAAGTGGGGTTGGATGCGGAGGAAGGCCTCGCACACGATGATAAATGCCGAGATATTGAGGAAGGAGTTCGGGGATAGATCGTGGAAGTCTATACCGTAGTAGAACATTATCTCACGGACGAAGGGGTGGATTGGAAACCCCAGCCCGCAGAGGGAATGGGGGAGGAACACTACCCTCTCATCGGGCTTCGGTGTGGGAATGATTTTTCCTTAGGATGGAAGACGGTGGACGATTTCCTTCGCCAGGTACCCGGCCGCCCGAAGCTCGGCAATGTCCTCCTCCTTGACGGAGGAAGCCATCCACTTGCCTTGACCTACGGATCCGGACATGGTTGAGTGCTTTCTCGAGTGGGGAACAGATGAGAACTTGGGCGCTGGAGCTCAAGAGTGGAAAAAGGCAGGAAGAAGGCGTGGGGGAAGAAGGAAGAATCTTATCTCCTTATAAGGGCAGTGAATATTGAACGCCACCCCACTCGCCTCAAGGTTCGCCTGCTCCCAAGGGCTGTATAAACGGCACGGTTGGGTTACCCATGCCCGTATTGATGAGAATCCCGTAATAAGGGGACACGATCTCTGCTTCGACAAGACGAGACAATGACAACCGCGTCTCGAAACATGGAGCGGCAGGCAAAAAAACGATTCGAAATTATGACCGAATGGACGTGATGTCATGTTGTAAAAGTTGTCAGCAGATTGGACTCGTGTAGTATTATATTCTCTCTACGGTTGTGTGTGGTGTGTGTTACAGGTCTGGACACGATCAATTCGTCCGAAGACTATTTTGGAGTTTGGAAGGAGGAACCCGCCTTGCAATGCCGAAGACAGCACTACGCGCAGGATACCTTGTCATTGAAGCCAGGTTCAGGGGCTACTGAGGGAGTCCTGGACTAAGGGGTCCTCGGGCGTCCGGCCTGTTGGCCATGGGCCGGACTGATGGGCTATGAAGATACGAAGACCAAAGACTGCACCCTTGTCCGGATGGGACTCTCCTTGGCGTGGAAGGCAAGCTTGGTGATCGGATATGTAGATTCCCTTCTTTGTAACCGACCTTGTGTAACCCTAGATCATCCCGGTGTCTATATAAACCGGAGGACTTAGTCCGGATAGGACACTCATTATCATAGCCATACAAGCTAGACCTCTAGGGTTTAGCCATTACGATCATGAGGTAGATCAACTCTTGTAATACTCATATTCATCAATATCAATCAAGCAGGACATAGGGTATTACCTCCATAGAGAGGGCCCAAACCTGGGTAAACACCGTGTCCCTTATCTCCTATTACCATCAACCTTAGACGCACAGTTCGGGACCCCCTACCCGAGATCCGCCGGTTTTGACACCGACAACAAGGCCCCAGTGCCCGAGGTTGAGGTTGATGATGAGCCACTAGATAATGACAATGCTCATCATGTAGCTGAGAACATGATGCTCTGGAAGGATAAGGGATTGAGAGAGTGGAGGAAGATTGACCCCTATTCTGTCAGAAGGAGGACTGCTTGCGATTATCGCTTTCACACCAGAGAACAACAAGATTTCTATGAGACTATTTTGCTTGATAAGAAGCCCATCGTCAATGGCATGAAGTGGGTGGACTGGAAATATATTGATGTAAATGAAGACTATTTTCCCCTTGTTCATGAGAGTTTTAGACTTGCAAGTGTTGACAAGTTTGTTGGTCAGAAGCTCACCAAGTGGAATAATGAGATGATCATGCAATTTTACTCCACAACTCATTTCTATCCAGATGTGAGGATTGCATGGATGACTGAGGGTTCAAAGTACCAGTCAACCATTTCTGAGTGGGTTGCACTCCTTGGTGCCCTTGAGGAAGAAGAAAACGACATTGATGTGTACGGGAAGCCTAAGATGGACCACAACTCTATGGAAAATATGTACAAGGAAACCCCTCCCAAGGATCTTGAGAGTCAAAGCTTGGTTCGGTAAAGCACTTGCTAGATGGTTTGGCCACCACAGACACAATCTTGAGGCATACTCCTTTTCCCAAGTCCGGAGATGACAAGATGATACGTGGTCACTCCATCATTTTGCTCCATTTGTTTGACACCCCTCAGAAGTTCAAAGTCATGAGTTTGATTGTTGAGACGGTCAAGAGGACAACTGTTGATCATAAGAGACCTTGTGGATATGATCCACATATTCAGATGCTCATCAACTCCAAAGTCGGAATGAGCACTTATCTACTTGATCGTGAACATCTCCCTCTTCAAGCTTGAGTTTGAAGATAATGTGGTGGTGATGGATCCCTCACAACCTACATCAATTGTGGCTCAAGAGAAGATCCATGCAGCAGCAAGAGCAACTCAAGAGGCCACAGCACCCAATGCTCAAATAGCCAACCTCAAGTCAAAGAATGACCATATGACATATCTGTTGGAGGCAACCCTGAGGATTGAGAGGATTTTGGCCAACATCTCCAAGAACCAGGAGAGTCTAGAGCAGATTGTTGAGACAAAGATACATGATCTTGATGTGAAGATCACAGAGGTTCAGACTATCGTGGAGAAACCTAGAGATGATGCTGACAGTGGAGATGATAGACCTACTACTCAGAGGTTTCAGACTGTACCTAGGGCACCCAGATCTTCAGCCGTGCTAGTTGTAGATACGAGGACAACTCATTCTGCACCTGCCGCTACTGCCACAGTACCACCTCCAGTTTCTACTCCACCAGTCCAGCAGACATCATCAGAAGCATTTGCGGACACACTTATCTCAATGCCATCTACGCACACTGGAGCCATCAGCCAGAAGTCACCTTCATGAGCTCCCGAGGATCGTGCCTAGAAAGACGCATAGCTCTATACCTTTTCGAGCTTTTTGGTACTTGTTGCCAAAGGGGGAGAAATTGTATAGATCATTAGTCTTCGAGAGAGAGAGGGTCTCGCTTTTGCTCCTTGGTTTTTCTCGAGTTCTTTCTACTATGTTCGTATGATTTGTGCTACTTTATCGTTATGCTTGTGAGATAATACGCTTTTAGTCTGTGATTAATCATACCATGCTTCATGTGATGCTTAATGCTTATCTCTATCGCTATTTATGTATGATCATTCACTTATGTCTTTGGTGATGCGTGCATGTTATTTCACTCATATCATTTTGTGCACTCCACTAAGATGTATGTGACTTGGAAGAGTGACCCATGATCCTAATCGATTGTTCATTTCCATTCAAACGCAAATTTTTAATAATGCACAAATTCAGGGGGAGCTCTTCCTTATCACATACTTCTCAAAACGACGATGTATTTAATTCATTTAATCATTTATCGAAGCTTTGATCTATATGTTGTCATCAATTACCAAAAAGGGGGAGATTGGAAGTGCAACTAATCCCCGGGTGGTTTTGGTAATTCATAACAACATATATCTCATTGAAGTAATATCCATTCAAGATAAATATTTCAGGATGTTCAATGATTGGCATGGCATGACATAGAGATGTGGACCCCTCAAAATGATAAGGACAAGGATTGGCAAAAGCTCAAGATTCTACATTTTTGTTTAAGTGATCCAAGGTCACATTGAGTCCATAGGAAAGCCAATACTATTAAAAGGGGATGAGGTGTTGCTTAATGGTATACTTGCTCAAAGTGCTTAGTGATATTGCTCCAAAACCCTCGGCCACTTTGTCTATCCAAATATGTCCAAAACCTAATTCTCAACTTGGTCCCATCGATATTTCCCATCCGGAGGCACCGAGTTCATTTTGACATAGCCACTGCCAAAACCCAAACAATTCTATCACACCAATACGGGTCTTGGTCTCACCGAGATGGCCTTGCCAGCGCCCTGTGATTTGTTCCATTCACTTCGGTCTCATCGAGATGTTGCAATCGGTCCCACCGAGTTGGCTTGACTAATTTGTTGTTGCTCATTAAATTCACTTCGGTCTCATTGAGATGATGCAATTCGTGCCACCGAGATGAAGTTTGCCCTAAGCCCTAGCACATCGGTCCCACCGAGTTGTTCCCATCGGTCCCACCGAGATTCCTAACGTTCATATGTTTGTATAGATCGGTGCTACCGAGTTTACTAATTGGTGCCACCGAGATGGACCAAAAGTGTGTAACGGTTAGATTTTGTGTGGAGACTATATATACCCCTCCACCCCTTCTTCTCATTGAGGAGAGCCATCAGAACGTGCCTACACTTCCATCATTCATTTTCTGAGAGAGAACCACCTACTCGTGTGTTGAGATTAAGAGAATCCAATCCAACCATTTGAACCTTGATTTCTAGCCTCCCCCAAGGTGCTTTCCACTCAAATCCTTCTTCCACCATAGCCAAATCTATGAGAGAGAGAGAGAGTTGAGTGTTGGGGAGACTATCATTTGAAGAACAAGAGCAAGGAGTTCATCATCAACACACCATCCATTACCTTTTGGAGAGTGGTGTCTCCTAGATTGGTTAGGTGTCGCTTGGGAGCCTCTGACATGATGTGGGGTTGAACCAAGAAGTTTGTAAGGGCAAGGAGATCGCCTACTTCGTGAAGATCTACCCGAGTGAGGCAAGTCCTTCGTGGGCGATGGCCATGATGGGATAGACAAGGTTGCTTCTTCATGGCCCCTTCGTGGGTGGAGCCCTCCGTAGACTCGCGCAACCGTTACCCTTCGTGGGTAGAAGTCTCCATCAACATGGACGTACGATAGCACCACATATCGGAACCACGCCAAAAATCTCCGTGTCTCCATTATGTTTGCCTTCTCCAAACCCTTCCCTTTACCTTCATATGCAATGTTTTACTTTCTGCTGCTATACCCTTAGAATTGCATGTGTAGGTTGATTGCTTCACTTGTCATAATTGCTAAAATCTTCCCACGACTAAAATTGGGAAAAGGATAGATTTTTATTTGGTCAAGTAGTCTAATCACCCCCCCCCCCTCTAGACATACTTTCGATCCTACAGCCGTGTGTGCAACCATCGTTCCTCAAGGTACGAGATCATGTGGGAGCGTGACCCGACCTTCCCATCTATCATTGTTGACGCCTTGGTGAGAGTATGCCCGAGGGGAGACCTTGGTTCGGTGGCTAAATCGCTCAAGAGCGTGTTGCTGGATTTGAAGGCATGGAGCTCCAAGAATTTTGGCAATGTACTTCGTGATATAGAGAAATTAAGAGCTAAGCTTGAATCACTTCAATTACTTAATGCTGATCGGGTGAAGATTCGAAGAAAATGAATCAATTGGATGAACTCCTTTACCGCGAGGAGATGATTTGGCTTCAAAGATCACGGATAACCTGGCTAAAGGAAGGGGACAAAATACCTCCACCGTAGATCTGTATGGTGGGCGAGGAGAAATTTTATTCAGAGATTAAGAAAACAAGATGGGACATGGTGTTCAGCTCCCACGGGCATGGAGAGGATGGCGTCTTCTTACTTTCAGGAGGTTTATACTAAAGACCCCACTATTTCTCCAACCGTGATGTTGGATTGTATCGCTTCTAAGGTAACCGCTGATATGGACATTTCATTATATGCCCCATTTAGTGAACAGGAAGTGTTAGATGCATTATTTCTGATCGGGCCCCTAAAAGCACCGGGGGTGGATGGTCTCCCTGCCAAGTTTTATCAGAGAATTTGGACGGTGCTTAAGGTTGAAATTATAGTGGCGGTTTTAAGGTTTTTTTGAAACTGGGTCTATGCCGAAGGGACTGAATGTTACTGCAATTGTCTTAATACCCAAAGTGTAGTACCCAAAAGGGATGAAAGATTTCAGACCAATTAGCCTTTGTAATGTGATTTACAAGATTGTCACGAAGTGTCTAGTAAATCGTCTCAGACCTCACCTGACAGAGTTAATTTCTGAAAATCAAAGTGCTTTCATTCGGAGACTTATTTCAGATAATTCTATAACTGCATTTGAATGCATTCATCATATCCAGACACTAAAGAGAATCTCACCACTGTGTGCATATAAGTTGGATCTGTCGAAGGCCTATGACCGTGTGGATTGGGACTTTCTGGAAGGCGCCCTAATCAAATGGGGTTTTGCACCTGAGTGGATTTATCTTGTCATGGCTTGTGTGAAATTAGTGAAATACTCGGTTAAATTTAATGGGAAGTTGTTGGATTCTTTCATACCCACGAGGGGGCTTCGTCAAGGTGACCCTTTGTCGTCCTTTCTATTCATATTTGTTGTTGACGCCTTGTCTACTTTGGTGCATAAGTCTGTGGTGGAGGAGGGCCTAAGGGGGGTGACTATTTGCCTCAAGGACCCTACTATCACACATCTGTTATTCGCAGACAACTCTCTTTAATTTTCTGAAGAGTCACCACAACAGACAATGTTGGTTAAAGATTTGTTGAGCACTTATCGTCTTCAACGGAGCAACTCATAAACCCCTCAAAGTGTGCCATTGTTTTTTTGGACAAATGTCCTAGTGCAGTGGTGGATGAAGTGGAAGGAGTTTTGGATATCTCTCAACAGGTGTTTGACCCAAAGTATTTGGGTCTGCCGGTGAAAGTGCGTTATATCGACTAGAGGGAGGGTGAATAGGCGATTTTTATGAAAGTCTTCAAAACGTGGAAGTTATGAAGACAAACAGTAGAGATATGCCTATTACTGTGCAGCGGAAGTTAGACTACACTAGGCAAGCCATGGTCAAGTATCAACAGAGTGAAAGCACAGTGACAAATAGCTGTAGTGTAATAAGGATCAGGTAGGAAGATATTATGAAGCCAAACAGATCATACACTCACGTTGTGAAGACAAAAGATAGAACAGACATGCAATGACTTCACAATGAGTGATCAGTAAGTAAAAGGAAGTGAAGATGAAACCAGTGACTCGTTGAAGACAATGATGTGTTGGACCAGTTCTAGTTGCTGTGACAACTGTACGTCTGGTTGGAGCGGCTAGGTATTTAAACCTTAGGACACACAGTCCCGGACACCCAGTCCTGAACACGCAGCTCAGGACACCAAGTCCTCACCGTATTCTCCTTGAGCTAAGGTCACATAGTCCTCGCCCAATTACTCTGGTAAGTCTTCAAGGTAGACTCCCAAACCTTCACAGACTTCGTTCACTGGCAATCCACAATGTCTCTTGGATGCTCTGAACGCGACGCCTAACCGTCTGGAGGATGCACAGTCCTCAAGTGTAATAAGTCTTCAGATCACACAGACAAGAAGACTTAAGTGATGCCCAATTCTCTCTGGCTCTGGTGGTTAGGTCTTTATCCTCGCAAGGAATTCTCTCTCAAAGGTTTCGAGGTGGGTTGCTCTCAAATGACAAAAGCTGTACTCTCAATCTGAGCAGCCAACCGTTTATGGTTGTAGGGGGTGGGCTATTTATAGCCACTTGGCAACCCGACCTGATTTGTCCGAAATGACCCTGGGTCACTAAGGAACTAACACGTGTCTCAACGGTCAGATTTCAAACTCTCATGGCAACTTTACTTGGGCTACAAGCAAAGCTGACTTGTCCGACTCTGGACAAGATTCGCTCTCATTGTCTTCACTCGAAGACATAGGTTTTCGGTTTAGGCATCGCTTCAGTCATTCTGACTAGTTCTCTTAGACCCCACTTAACAGTACGGTGGTTCCTATGACTCAGCACAAAAGAAAAATAACTATGAAAGATCTAAGTCTTCGAGCTCCATAGGCTTCATATCATGTCTTCTTTTGTTATAGTCTTCAATGTGAATATCTTCATATACCACCTTTGACTTCAATGTCTTCATACATTTTTAGGGGTCATCTCTGGTAGTAAAACCGAATCAATGAGGGACTTCTACCTGTGTTATCCTGCAATTCTCACAAACACATTAATCCCTCAACTAGGTTTGTCGTCAATACTCCAAAACCAACTAGGGGTGGCACTAGATGCACTTACAATCTCCCCCTTTTTGGTGATTGATGACAAACTAGTTGAAGTTTTCAACGGGGAATATAATCTGTGAAATTGTAAAGGATAAGGAATTGTCTTCATAAGTTGCAAGGGCTCCCCCTGAAGATGTGCATATAAGTTAATTTGCTTTTGGAATGCAAATGCACATGGCAGGTTGTACTTGTGGAGATCCACTTCAGCTTATGATGACAATCCACTATGCATGTGAAAGTATATGAAGATAATGACATGCATAATGGAAAATGGACGTCTGCAGGATGAGATAGGTGCGGAATTTATCGTTGCACATGCGGAATTTATCTTCGCAAAACAGGGTGGCAAACAAGTAGCAGACGACCATCTGGTTTAAGTGTTACAACTCATAAGAACCAAATGTAGCAAAAACAAGAGTTGTAAGCACGAAGCAAAATATAAGGCACCCGCCCATATGAACCCGCTTGAAGACTATCAATCTCATATGCTTCTCCCCCTTTTGTCAGTAATGACCAAAAAGGTTTGAAGACATAGAGTGTTCTACGCGTTCCCATGAGCAGCAGGGTCGTTGGCGTTGTTTGGCTGTGCAAAAGAGCTTGGAGGTGCTGAAGCAGGTGGCGGTGAGGTAGCATCGTCTTCTTCATCAATGATTCTGGCAGTGACTGTGGCAGCAGATGAAGAAAACTCAGAGTCTTCAAGTGATGGTGTGCTTCGCATCACAGCCCTTCTAGGAGGTGTGGTGTCAAACTTGAATCGCTCAGTGAAGCCATCCTCTTCAAGTTCAGCTTCAGTACACATCATTGATAGCCCTTTCCATGTACGACGACAGGTTTCATGGGTAACGAAAGCATTCTTGGTGGCAAGATTTCGAAGACGATTAACATCCACCAAGAGGCTTTTCATCTGACGCTTTATCCAGTCATGATGCCTATCTTGTTTTTGATGAAGGGCCACAAGAAGCTCTCGGTCATTGAGAACACGAGCGCGCTTCTTGGGTCTTGAAGCAGTTGCACTGTCAGTGGCTTCAGTTGAAGCAGGGTGTGGTGCACGTGTAGTGCCAGCCAAAGGATACACCCTGGAGATGGCTTCAACACATTCAACGTTCTGAGTGAAGCTCTGGTGTTCTGCATTCTGAAGACTCAAAGGTTGCTTGGCAGGCTCAGGATATATAGCTTCGGCAGAGGTATCCACATCTGGCAAGAAGATCCGATGGTTGCGGGCTGAGGGCTGATATGAGATCGCAGAGTGAAGCATGATCAGTCTCATTACCCAAGGAGCATAGAACTTCAAACCAAGTAAATCTGAGCCAGATGCAGCTAGTTGGCGTATGAAGAAGTCCTGTGCGTTGAAGCATTTGCCATGAAGGACACAAAACAGCAGAGTCTTCATTGCACCCTCGACCTTGGCATTGGGAGAGTGCCCTTTGATAGGCCAGAGAGTCCGCCGGATAATGTGATAGATGGTTCTGGGCAGGTACTCAAAGTCTTCAACGAAGAACTCTGTTGGATAAGGAGCATCATGGGGCAATGGCTTCATCATTGAGAGCATCTGACTCATATTCGGTTCAGGCCTCTGGAATATGCTCTCAAGAGCTTCAGTGTGTAGTGGACATCCTTCCTCGAAGAATTCGCCAGGAGTGGGCAGGCTGGTGAGCTCAATGATATCAAATGCATTGGCTTTGTGATGGACATTGCCGATCATCCACTCCAGGGCCCAAGTCTTCGGATCTCTGTTGTATCCTTTGATGTGGAGGGTGGCATAGAATTGCAGCAGAAGCTCTTCATTCCAGTGCTCTTCATCAGTTACAAACTGCAGCAGACCCACTTGCTTGAAGCAATCCAACGCTTCCTCTAAACAGGGCAGACCAGCAATGGCTTCAACATCAAGGCGCTTGTGCGGGAAGATGCGACCTTGGTTGTATAGGATGCATGAATAATAGCTGCGCTGAGGATAGCTCCAGAACCTATCTGATGAAATCCTTTCCCTTGAATAGGGGTTCTTGGAGCTATTGAAGAATGTATTATCTACCTTGAAGCTATTGATGTTAAAGGAGCCAGGTGCTGATGCGGGACCTGGGAACCTCGGCAGCCTTGGGACTGGCTTCTGGACATGAGGCATGTGCTCAACATGGTAATCAAATTGAGGACCTGCAGCAGACTTAGGAACAGAAGTGTCTGGATCAGTAGCTTCGCTATCTTCTGAAGCTTTTGGTGGGGAGGGTTCCACATTGGCTTCAGTATTGGTTGTGGCAGCCTCAATATTTTCAGCCTCCGCTTGACTAGCTGGAGGGTCAGATTTAGGCACGTTCTCCTGGAGAACTGCTTCGTGGTGTAGCGGGGGAGTAGGATCTTGTGGTACTTCTTCATTTTCTTCGGCTGATGCAGCCGGAATGTCTTCAGCATAGACTTGAGGCCTTGGACCTTTGCGAAGCCTGCGGAACGCAGACGACGCCTGTGGGGTTGGAGTGGGCTGGGCCTCAAAGTCTTCTTCCTCTTGAGGGCGATCCGCCCATGACGCATCTTGTGCAATTGGCGTCAGAGGACGACCAATGCTGATGAGTTCGCTGTGTTCATACTGAGGAAGGGCTGCATCATCTTGTACATTGTCCTGATGACCAATGTCTTCAGCAGCGATGGGGTCGGCTGCTGGTATGTCTTCAGCTTCAGGAGCCTCTGTGGAAGCAGGCTCATGAACTGTCAGTTGTCGTTCTGCGTCAGGATAGACGACAGAAAGGGAACCATCAAGGGCTCTGTGGGAGCAGCCTGAGCTTTCTTGATCTTTCGGTTCTTCTGAGTGGGAGCAGAAGCAGAGGCTTCAGTATGTTTCCGCTTCCTAGCTTCAGCCTCTGGAGTTCGCGTCTTCTTGAGCTCTGAAGCGGTTGACCGGCTCTTTGGCTTCGAGCCAGTCGTTGCAGTTGGGAAGACAATTGGAACTGCTTCTTGCCTTGGTGCCTCTGGTTCAGCTGGAACAGTCTTCTTCTTTTTCTTTGCGGCCATCTTGGGGTCGATGCCAGGATGCCCAAGTGCCTTGCGCTTCTCAGCCTCATTGTAGGCTTGCACACATCTGTCAGCCAGAGTCTTCATCCGCTCACGTGAACCCTGAGCTTCTGCACGCTTCTTCAGAAAGTTTTCCTTTAGCTCATGCAACATGATCTTGAAGCTCTTCACTTCTTGCACGCTGAGCTTGGCCATATGCTTCTTGAACTGAGCCTTTTCATGATCAATTTTCTGCTTCAGTTCAACAATGCGCTGGGCAATAGCAAGTTCTGAAGCAATAGCGCCTTGGAAGGTGACGCTGAGGCCAACGGGCAGCTGTAGATCTTCAAAGCTGATGTTTGGTGTGGCAAACCACTCGTCAATGAAGTTGTGGATGATGGCGACATCAAAGAGAGGCGGATTGTTGAAGATTTCTGCTTCTTCTTTGCTCTTGATGAGTTGCTCAAGAGCGTCATCTCCAAGATCTTCATCACTTGACAGATCAATGGCTTCACTGCGCAGGATGGCAGCAGCTGTGAGCTCTTTGCCAATGTGAGACAGAGGCATCTTGGCCTTCTGGTGCCTTGAGATGCGTGATAAGTCTTCAGACTGCACACTGTCTTCAGGAGGTGCAGTCGCCAATGGCTTCGCCTTTGAGATTTTTGGTGAAGGGGCTGGCTTTGAAGCTTTTGGCTTCTTCAACTGCTTTGGCTTCGGCACTGCAGGCGCTTCATCAGACTCAGTATCAGCTGCAGGCTCATTCACCGCAGTCCCTTGAACCAAGATGTAGGTGATGAGGCCTTCAAGGTTGGCATACGGACCGATGACATTTGGTTCTGCTTCGCGTGTGCTATCTGCCCTTGGTGCGGAGGGACCAGGGTTGAAGTCTAACCCCAACTTCTTCTTGTTCAGCTTCGCTGATTGTTGGGCAAAGAAGTTGTGCTTGAACAGATTGTCGTCACGACACCAGAGTAGTGACGACGGATGTGCATCATCAGGCTGTGGCCCACGAACCATGCATGGATAGAAGCTTTGGGCAATAGCTTCATCTCTGGACCTGGGTACAAGGTTCTTTTATAAGATGTCTCCCCACGGTCTTTTGATGGCACTTTTCTCAGCATACTCTTGGGTTGTGAAGCGGTATTTGAACCATTGTTCTGCCCAATAGCGTTGAATCCATTGGATTCGGGTCTTGTGCTGACCATAATTCTCTTCAGGATCTGTTTTGTACATTTCTACCAGTTCATCAGGCAGATCTTTGGATGTTCCTCCACGTCTCTGTCTGCCCCCCTTCCTTGCTGCTGTTTCTGAAGCCATAAGCCTTAACTTGAAAGGCTTCAATATGTTCAAAGGCTTCAAAGGCTTTTTCTTGCTGAACCAACAGGAACTGGCTTCAGGAGAATTTATGTGATGCTGTAAGAATTCTGCAAATGAATGCAGACTATGAGAACCAAAGGATTCTCCCACGGACATGTACCTGTGACAGCATTAAGGTGCGAGGGAAGGGGAAGAGGTCATATGCATTCTCAGAAGATTTTGAAGATAAATCAGTTTAGAAGACATTGACCTCATCGTGCGAAGACATTCACTCATAGAAAAGAAGTTGGTTCCAGATTTGTACGAACCCACAGATCAGTACAAGTGAGGAATCTAACTACTTCATGAAGCACAAGTGAATATACTAGGCATGTTATGAGATGCAGATTGAGAGTGATCTAACTTGTGTGAATAGAAACTTCTTATGGTAGAAAGTGACAGAACCATGGGATCAAAAGGAGCTGTAAAAAGAAGTTTTATTTACCACACTGAGAACTGCTAGACGGAGTGGGAGATGAGGCCGAGCAGTTCACTCGTCCGTGCCCTAACTTGGCGACGGAGGAGACCTACAGCGACGGCGGAGAGGACGATGTCCGCGATCGGCGTGAAGACGGCGTCGGAGAGGTTGCGGCAGCGAAGCGCTTCGTCGCCGGCGTCGTCGAGAGCTAGCGGTGGCGCTAGGGTTCGTGCGAGGGTGGAAGAAGGAGATAATGACCGCGGTAAGTGTGAATTTATAGGCACAAGGGCGGCACTGTGCTATTACACAGGTGCCCCTAGCGATTCGCATCTAAGGAACGCGTGGCCAGTTTGCGGAAGTTTGGGGTTTGTTCCACGTCCCACGCGCGCCTGGATTGTCGGGTGGTCGTTCCTACTTCTCCGGATTTTATGTGGAGGAATGAGCATTGAAAACGGACTTAATGGTTGTCTCTATATCTTCTGCTGGCAAGGACGCAGAGAAGACATTCGACAGTTTCAATAGAATGCATATGACTTGGAGAGATAGAGTTTGAGATAGAAAGCATAGAGAAGTTGGGGTCCGATCACATTCACTTAGTTCAAAAGATTCAACACGAAGACATAGCTATAAGTGAATGCTGTAGAGGACAGAACACTAGCATATATATATATATCTATAATCAACATAGTGAAGATAATCATGGAAATATGTTGAGTTCGAAGCCAAACCAAATGTGAAGACATTGCAAGGTAACACCATGAGAGAAACACTTCAAAATAGAACGTTTGGTGGTGGTGTTACCCACCGTATAGGAAGTATTAGACCCAGACACGGCGCACAATTATCGTGGCGCTCCGAAGTCAAATTCCACATTAATGTATTCACACTTAGAATGTATGTCTTCATTGATTGAAGATATACTTCACTTCGTGTGTTGCACATCTAAGTCATCAATATGCATAAGGGTTAGGATGTGTGCCTGATCACAGGACATTTGAGGATTCCAGGATATTTAGCTCACACCGTAACTTGCAAAACCTCTTCTCATCCAAGGGCTTGGTGAAGATATCTGCCAATTGCTCTTCAGTGTTGACGTGTATGATATCAATGTCTTCCTTCACAACATGATCTCTGAGAAAGTGATGACGAATTTCAATGTGCTTTGTCTTTGAGTGCTGAACTGGGTTGTTGGCAATCTTGATGGCGCTTTCGTTGTCGCAGTAAAGTGGCACTTGCTTCAGATGAATGCCATAGCCCTTGAGTGTTTGCTTCATCCACAAAAGCTGAGCGCAGCAAGATCCAGCAGCAATGTATTCAGATTCAGCAGTGGAGAGAGATACACAGTTCTGCTTCTTTGAAGACCAACATACAAGAGATCGTCCCAGAAAGTGACATGGTGCCTGATGTAGCTTGCGATCAACTTTGTCACCAGCATAATCAGCATCCGAGAATCCAACCAGATCAAACTCTGAGCCCTTTGGATACCATAATCCTAGAGTTGGGGTGTGAGCCAAATATCGAAGAATTCGCTTCACAGCTAAGTGATGCGACTCCTTTGGTGCCGCTTGAATCGAGCACACATGCAAACACTAAGCATAATATCTGGCCTAGATGCACATAGATAAAGTAAAGAACCAATCATGGAGCGGTATACCTTTTGATCGAACTCTTTACCATTGTCGTCAGGACCCAGATGATGTTTGGCTGGCATTGGTGTTGTGAAGCCTTTGCAGTCTTGCATACCGAACTTCTTCAGGCAATCTTTGAGATACTTCTCTTGAGATATGAAGATGCCATTGCGTTGTTGTCGTATTTGAAGACCAAGGAAGAACTTCAGCTCCCCCATCATGGACATCTGATATTGCTCTTGCATCATATATCCAAACTCTTCACTGTACTTCTGATTGGTGCAGCCGAAGATAATGTCATCCACATATATTTGGCACACAAACAGTTCACCATCATATGTCTTCGTGAAAAGAGTGGGATCTAGGGAACCAGGTATGAAGCCTTTGCTCTTCAGGAAGTATTTGAGTGTGTCATACCAGGCCCTAGGGGCTTGTTTGAGGCCATACAGTGCCTTGTTGAGCTTGTATACCATGTCAGGATGTTTTGGATTTTCAAAGCCAGGCGGTTGTGCAACATACACTTCTTCTTCAATCTTGCCATTGAGAAAGGCACTCTTCACATCCATTTGATATAGAAGTATGTTATGATGATTTGCATAGGCCAGCAGTATGCGTATGGCTTCAAGCCTAGCCACAGGAGCAAATGTTTCATCGAAGTCAATGCCTTCCACTTGAGTATATATCCTTGAGCAATGAGACGAGCTTTGTTTCTGACAACTTGACCATGCTCATCTTTCTTGTTGCGATATATCCATTTGGTGCCTATTATGTTGTGCTTCCGTGGATCAGGACGCTTAACTAGTTCCCATACATTATTCAGCTCAAACTGTTGAAGCTCTTCTTGCATAGCTTGAATCCATTCAGGTTCCATGAAGGCTTCTTCAACTTTCTTGGGTTCTGATATTGGGACGAATGCGAAGTGCCCACAGAAATTTGCTAGCTGAGTTGCCCTTGAACGAGTGAGTGGACCAGGTGCATTGATGCTATCAATTATTCTTTCAATTTGCACCTCATTGGCAACGCGAGGATGTACAGGGCGAAGACTTTGCTCTTGCTGTTCATTGTCGTTGTTGGAAGGAATGTCTTCAGGCTGAGCATTGTCTTCATGTTGATCAGGTGCTGAAATGATAAGTTCTTCTTCAGGATGAGCTTCAGAAGGTATAATTTCTCCAGTTCCCATTAACTTGATTGATTCACTGGATGGAACTTCATCTAGCACACTTGGCAGCTGCTCTCTTTGTGATCCGTTGGTCTCATCGAACCGCACATCCACTGTTTCAACCACTTTGTAATGAAAGAGATTGAAGACTCTGTAGGGGTGCGAATCCTTTCCATATCCAAGCATAAAACCCTCATGTGCTTTTGGTGCAAATTTTGAGGTGTGATGTGGGTCCTTGATCCAGCACCTTGCGCCAAATACTCTGAAGTAGCTGACATTTGGATTTTTGCCAGTAAGGAGCTCATAAGATGTCTTGTTCAGTAGCTTGTGAAGATAAACACGATTGATTGTATGACATGCAGTATCAATGGCTTCTGGCCAGAATTTTCTTGGGGTCTTGTATTCATCTAGCATCGTTCTGGCCATCTCAATTAGTGTTCTGTTCTTGCGTTCGACGACGCCATTCTGCTGTGGCGTGTACGGGGCTGAGAATTCATGTGTGATGCCCAAGGTATCAAGATATGTATCAAGGCCAGTGTTCTTGAATTCAGTGCCATTGTCACTTCTGATGTGCTTTATCTTGGCGCCAAAATTATTCATAGCACGATTGGTGAAGCGTCTGAAGACATCCTACACTTCAGTCTTGTAAAGGATTATGTGCACCCAAGTATATCTAGAATAATCATCAACAATAACGAAGCCAACAAGGCAAGCAGTAGTAGTTAGAGTTGAGTAATGAGTGGGACCGAAAAGATCCATATGAAGCAGTTCGAAGGGTTGAGTAGTAGTCATGATTGTCTTCGAGGGATGTTTGGCCCTCGTCATCTTCCCTGCTTCACAGGCACCGCATAAGTGGTCTTTCTTGAACTTGACGCCCTCGATGCCTATGACATGCTTCTTCTTCGCAAGGGTGTGAAGGTTCCACATGCCAGCATGTCCAAGCCTCCGATCCCAGAGCCAGCATTCTGAAGCCTTTGCTAGAAGACATACTGCAAGCTGTGGCCCTGCTGAGAAATCTACCACGTACAAATCATCTTTTCGATACCCTTCAAACACTAGAGACTTGTCAGATTCCATTAGTACAAGGCAACGATATTTTCCAAACATTACGATCATGTTCAAATTGCAAAGCACTGAGACAGACATTAAGTTGAAGCCAAGGGATTCAACAAGCATGACTTTATCCATGTGTTGATCCCTTGAGATTGCAACTCTACCTAGACCCAATACCTTACTTTTACCAGTGTCAGCAAATGTGATGTGGCTCTTGTCGGATGGACGTAAAGTTGAGTCCATAAGAAGACTTCTTTTGCCAGTCATGTGATTTGTGCACCCACTGTCAATAATCCATTCTGAAGACGCTGGTGTCGTACCCTACAGTGCAGTTAGGGGGATAGGCTTCACCAAGAGCATTGTGAAGCAAAAACATTTGACGAACCAGTGGGTTATGAAAGCTTAGATCCAGGTTAGGACTAATAGGGAGTGTAACAAGCGATTCAGGTACGAAGTACATAGTAAGACCATTTGGGCATTTGATCTTGCGCCCTACAAGATGTTTAAGGTCCCCAGTAATAGCGTCAGACAATTTTGGTTTTCTGCTGGAGACCTTTCCCTGCAAAAGAGAGTTAAGCCTTCTTAACCACCCACATATTCAAGGGTGGCTTAGAAGCAATAAGTCTAAGTGCAGCATCTGAGAATTTTGGCTTTGAAGCCTTAGCAAACAATCTTGCAGGTGGACAATAGTACTCATAAGAATAAGCAAAATAGTTCTTGGTCTTATGAACATGGCGGTTTGATGAACCTCTTTCATATTCACATGCCTGAGTATGGTTTCCCTGCAAAACATTTGCGTTAGTGCGACTCAGGTGAGTCCTCTGTTTGTATGAAGCCGTTGGACCGTATGAAGCCTTTGGTCTGAGGTTTGTCTTCTTCAAGTGAGGTGTCATGAAGACATTCACAGGAAGATTTTCCAGACACCTTTTCGGAACCCAGATCTTCTTTATAGGCGGTCCATTCCTGTAGTTAGTACCAATGTACCTGGCAAACACTTCACCATTCTGATTCTTAAACAGTATATAGTTTGCATCAAAGGATTCATCAATGATAATGGGGTTAGCACAAGTGAAGCCAGTTAGATTGGATGGATCTGCTGAAGGTTCCTTTGCAGCAACCCACATGGTTTTGGGGTACTGCTCAGGTTTCCAGTAAGAGCCATCTGCATTCATTTTCCTTACGAACCCTACACCCTCTTTCCTAGGGTTTCAGTTCAGAATCTGCTTTTTCAGGACATCACATAGCGTCTGATGCCCTTTAAGGCTTTTGTACATCCCTGTTTCAAGCAATGTCTTCAACCTAGCATTCTCATCAGCAATAGCGGTGGTATCCTCAATAGAGGGGTTAGTTACCGCATCAACAGTTGAAGATATTACAACAGCAGTAGCAGTAGAACATTTAGCAACAGAAGTAGCATTATCACGCTCAATGCATTTAAGACATGGTGGTTCAAATCCTTCCTGAGCGGGACTGATCTGTTTGGCGCGAAGTGACTCGTTTTCCGTTTGAAGATCTTCATGAACCGCTCTCAATTTCTCAAGATCTTGCTTCCTTTGAAGATAATCATAGGAAAGCTTTTCATGAGTTGTTGAGAGAGTTTCATGACGATTTTCAAGTTCCTGATACTTAACATGAAGATTTTTTATGTCTTCAATTAAGGATTCAGATCGAGTCATTTCAGCACCCAACAGATCATCGCTTCTGTCTAACAGTTTTTGAATATGTTCCATAGCTTTCTGTTGTTCAGTTGCAATTTTAGCAAGTGTTTTGTAGCTAGGTTTTGAAACACAATCAGAGTCATCGTCACTAGATGTTTGATAGTGAGTAGTGCGTGTGTTTACCTTGGCACCACGTGCCATGAAGCAGTAGGTAGAAGCGGAGCAGTCCTTGTCATTTGCATCGGTGTCGGTGATGAAGTCATTGTCTTCAGTGTTGAAGATGGACTTGGCAACGTATGCTGTAGCCAAACCTGCGACGCCTGAGTCGGATTCCTCTTCAGACTCCACCTCCGCCTCCTCAGAAGCAGACTCCTCCTCTGAATCCATTTCCTTGCCAACAAACGCACGTGCCTTGCCAGATGAGCTCTTCTTGTGTGATGAAGACTTTGAGGAAGACTTGGAAGAAGACTTTGAGTATTTCTTCTTCTTCTTCTTGTCGTCAGAGTCATATTCCTTGCTATTCTTCTTCTTTTTGTTCTCATTGTCCCACTGTGGACACTCAGAGATGAAGTGGCCAAGTTTCTTGCACTTGTGACATGTTTTCTTCTTGTAGTCATGAGCAGGAGCTTCATCATTCCTTGAACTTGATCGGGAAGACTTTCTGAAACCTTTCTTCTTCGTGAATTTTTGGAACTTCTTGACAAGCATAGCAAGTTCCCTTCCAATGTCTTTAGGATCATCAGAACTGCTATCAGATTCTTCTTCAGATGAGGAGACAGCTTTTGCCTTCAAGGCACGAGTTCGCCCATAGTTTGGACCGTAGATATCTCTTTTCTCCGAAAGCTGAAACTCATGTGTGTTGAGCCTCTCAAGTATGTCAGACGGATCGAGTGTCTTGAAATCAGGACGTTCTTGGATCATCAGGGCCAGGATGTCAAATGAACTATCAAGTGATCTCAGCAGCGTCTTGACGACTTCGTGTTTGGTACAGTGGCGCCGAGGGCTTGAAGCTCATTTGTGATGTCAGTGAGTCGGTCAAATGTGTGCTGGACATTCTCATTGTCATTTCGCTTGAAGCGGTTGAAGAGGTTGCGAAGGACACTGATTCTTTGATCTCTCTGGGTTGAGATGCCTTCATTGACCTTGGAGAGCCAGTCCCAGACCAGCTTGGATGTCTTCAAACCACTCACACGGCCATACTGTCCTTTGGTCAGATGACCACAGATGATGTTCTCGGCAGTAGAGTCCATTTGAACGAATTTCTTGACATCAGCAGCAGTGACACCTTCTCCAGCCTTGGGAATGCCGTTCTCGACGACATACCATAGGTCGACGTCAATGGCTTCAAGATGCATACGCATCTTATTCTTCCAGTAGGGATATTCAGTTCCATCGAAGACGGGGCATGCAGCGGAGACTTTAATTATCCCTGCAGTCGACATAGCTAAAACTCTAGGTGGTTAAACCGAATCACACAGAACAAGGGAGCACCTTGCTCTGATACCAATTGAAAGTGCGTTATATCGACTAGAGGGGGGTGAATAGGCGATTTTTATGAAAGTCTTCAAAACGTGGAAGTTATGAAGACAAACAACAGAGATATGCCTATTACTGTGCAGCGGAAGTTAGACTACACTAGGCAAGCCATGGTCAAGTATCAACAGAGTGAAAGCACAGTGACAAATAGCTGTAGTGTAATAAGGATCAGGTAGGAAGATATTATGAAGCCAAACAGATCATACACTCACGTTGTGAAGACAAAAGATAGAACAGACATGCAATGACTTCACAATGAGCAGTAAGTAAGTAAGGAAGTGAAGATGAAACCAGTGACTCGTTGAAGACAATGATGTGTTGGACCAGTTCCAGTTGCTGTGACAACTGTACGTCTGGTTGGAGCGGCTAGGTATTTAAACCTTAGGACACACAGTCCCGGACACCCAGTCCTGAACACGCAGCTCAGGACACCAAGTCCTCACCGTATTCTCCTTGAGCTAAGGTCACATAGTCCTCGCCCAATCACTCTGGTAAGTCTTCAAGGTAGACTCCCAAACCTTCACAGACTTCGTTCACTGGCAATCCACAATGTCTCTTGGATGCTCTGAACGCGACGCCTAACCGTCTGGAGGATCACAGTCCTCAAGTGTAATAAGTCTTCAGATCACACAGACAAGAAGACTTAAGTGATGCCCAATTCTCTCTGGCTCTGGGTGGTTAGGGCTTTATCCTCGCAAGGAATTCTCTCTCAAAGGCTTCGAGGTGGGTTGCTCTCAAACGACAAAAGCTGTACTCTCAATCTGAGCAGCCAACCGTTTATGGTTGTAGGGGGTGGGCTATTTATAGCCACTTGGCAACCCGACCTGATTTGTCCGAAATGACCCTGGGTCACTAAGGAACTGACACGTGTCTCAACGGTCAGATTTCAAACTCTCATGGCAACTTTACTTGGGCTACAAGCAAAGCTGACTTGTCCGGCTCTGGACAAGATTCGCTCTCATTGTCTTCACTCGAAGACATAGGTTTTTGTTTTAGGCATCACTTCAGTCATTCTGACTGGTTCTCCTGGACCCCACTTAACAGTACGGTGGTTCCTATGACTCAACACAAAAGAAAAAGAACTACGAAAGATCTAAGTCTTCGAGCTCCATAGGCTTCATATACGTGTCTTCTCTTGTCATAGTCTTCAATGTGAATATCTTCATATACCACCTTTGACTTCAATGTCTTCATACATTTTTAGGGGTCATCTCTGGTAGTAAAACCGAATCAATGAGGGACTTCTACCTGTGTTATCCTGCAATTCTCACAAACACATTAGTCCCTCAACTAGGTTTGTCGTCAATACTCCAAAACCAACTAGGGGTGGCACTAGATGCACTTACAGGGTTCCCGATGGAAGAATGAATAAGGGTATGTCTGAAACAGTGCAGGCCAGCCTCAGTAAAAGGCTTGTTGATTGGAGTGAGCAGTATATGTCTTCTGGTAATAAGGAAATTCTGATAAAAGCAGTTGCCCAAGTAATTCCCACATATGTTATGAGTGTTTTTCGTTTGCCCGCATCGGTTTGTGATGATCTTACTCGTATGATGCGGCAATACTGGCGGGGAGTTGAGAAGGGAAAAAGGAAGATGGCATGGCTGAGTTGGAATAAAATGGTATTACCAAAGTCTAAAGGGGGTATTTGTTTCCGTGATATGTGTGCTTTTAACAAGGCTCTTCTAGCAAAACAAGCATGGAGACTGCTAAACACCCCACAAAGCTTTTGTGCATGTTTATTGCGTGCAAAGTACCCAGAGGGTAATTTGTTGGATACAATGTTTTCTGGGAATTCGTCGGCTGTCTGGAAGGGGATTGAATATGGACTTGAGTTGCTCAAGAAGGGTGTGATTTGGCGAGTTGGTAATGGGCAGTCTGTTAGAACATGGCGGGGCCCTTGGATCCCTAGAGGCCCGTCCTTCAGACCAATTACACCATAGGGCAACTGCAGGCTCAACTATGTTTCACACTTCTTGGATGAACATGGTGTATGGAATTCTAAACTTTTATCACAATTTTTTTGGCCAATGGATGTTAAGGAAATTTTGAAAATCAGGGTGTCACCAAGGCAACGGGAGGATTTTATTGCCCGGCAGCCAGAGCGCACATGCATGTTTACTATTTGTAGTGCTTACCGTCTAGCCATGAGGACCAATTTGGTAATGGAGCCTCTAGCTCCGGTCCTGATGGGTCGAGGAGACTTTGGAATCTAGTCTGGCAAGCTAAAGTTCCACAAAAGATTAACATTATTGCATGGAAGGTGAGTTCCGGAGCATTGGCAACAACAAAAAATAAATCTATCCATCATCTATAGATGTCCGCTATGTGGTATACATGAAGAATCATCTTTCCACGCGTTAGTGACATGTGATCACGCCGCTGGTTTATGGGAGTGCATGCGCCAGTTTTGGCCGTTGCCGCTAAAATGTACACTTTGTGATACGGGCCAGGATTGGCTATTGCTAGTACTTGGTAAGTGCCAGTAGGACACCCGGAGCATGATTTTTTTTATTATGGTGCATATGGCAGGTACAAAACGACATTGTGCATGGGAACGAGGTACCTCCGATTACTACGTCTGTAGAGTGTCTACCCAACTACTGGCAATCTATTAATGCAGCCCAAAGGTACTCCGTGGAAGATATCCTAAAGGGCAAGATGCCACTTGTTATCGAATCAGTTAAGGCCACGCCAAGGATTCCTAATACACTTGCCTAGACGCCTCCTCCGGTGGGTAAGGTGGCGCTCTCGGTCGATGGCGCTTTTTCTGAATCGGATGGCACTGCGGCCTCAGGGATGATCTTACGGCACAACGATGGGGCAGTCATATTTGTTGCATACAGGTATTTGTTCAACTGTAATGATGCACTGGAAGCGGAGATACATGCGATGATGCAAGGCGTGGCTCTTGCACTACAACACACTGAGCTTCTGATCATCGTGCAGTCAGATTCATCTACGGCACTATTTATTTCAAAGGTGAATCTCTTCTTCGGTCACCATATGGTCATCTTGCCCTCGAGATCAATGCCCAGAAAGAGGGCCGGGAGTTTATTCCACAGAAGCTTCACCGTACCCATAATAGAGTTGCAGATTGTTTAGCGAGTCGTATTGAATGTAGCACAGTTGTCTGGCTACAAAGAGGGCCCCCGTGTACCGAGGATTTCTTGCCTCTCAATTGTAACTATCATTTTAGAATAAAACTCTTTTTAGCCCCGCCAAAAAAAAAGCAACGGAACTCTCAGAAATCAGTTTGCTGAACTGCATGAGGTATGCCATGAACAAAAAGTCTTTGTTGGAGAGATGGCTAATAGGAACTGGATTCTCAGTTGTAGGAAATGGCTAATTGCTGATCAAATGATCCAGCTGAACAGAAGGAGAATTCTTCTTCCTGTAGCTATAAGGGATGTGGGTGAAGATATTTCTAGATGGACATGGAATATTAAGAAGAATTTCGCTGTTAAATCTGTCTACAACCATTTGTATGACATGGGTCAGGACAGATCTTTCAAGCATTTGTGGAAAGCTGAGATCCCATTAAAAATAAAAACCTGGTAGTGGCTAATTTGGCATAATGCTATAGCTATCAAGGACAATATGCTGAAAAGAAACTGGGCAGGTGACCCTTTGTGCCGATTCTGCCCAGAGAATGAGGATATTAATCACCTCTTCTTTGGCTGGAACCTGTAGGTCTTTCTGTTTTTGGTTGTTTCTCGTTTTGCATCAAGACGCTTTATATTTGTTCAATTATCTGATGATAGATTGATAGTGGAACCAAATCCAATATGGATTGTATAGAAGAAAAAAATCTCGCTACACATTCTGTCGGTTGCCAAACACACCCATAGTTTTATGTTATTTATTTTCTGGATTTAGGTAGGTTATTTAGTTCATACAAAAAAGTCATTAACTTCCACTTTCAGTGTAGCAAACTACGTACAACATAAGTTCAACACAACAACCATAAGCTAAGCCCATTGCTGAAAACCTGGGAATGCTCATTAAACTAAATGTACCAGAACCAAAGTACTGAGAATGCGTTATATAAACCTATTTCCAGAAACATAATACAGGATAATTACATTGTTTAATTTACAGTTGAAGATCCCTACACATACTCCACAACATGTGCAATGCACTGATTGGGATGAACCCTGCAGATTCAGATGTAGATTAGTTGTTTTTTAGCCAAGCAATGATATAGATCAATTGACAACTCTCTTTTTGATAAATTTAAAGAAAGCTTCGCTTCAGCAACTATTACATCAGATAGCTTCAAGAACTTACACTTCTTCAACAGATCCATCAGTTAATTGCATGAATTCAGTGGAATTCTTTGGGCTTGCTGCTTGAGGTTTTTCCACATTTCATCTGCAGATGCACAACATGGTCAGAAACTCAAATAGTCTTATCAGCTAATATAGATCATCAATGAAATGGACCATTTAGGTCATGGATATTCGAGAATACATAGGAAACAGAAAAGCATATCAAATATTGTGTAGTAAATACAAATATCCTAAACATCATACCTGATTCTCATGCTAAATTTAATAAGAGCACTTCAAAAAGAAAAGATTGTAATAAGATATTATTCTCTTCTTTCTTCCTTGAAATATTAAACAACAAGCTCTCATTAACTAATTGCCATAATCCCAATTGTAAGAACACTAAAAAGCTACTCCATCCCCAAAATGAATGGCACTTTTGGCTTTTCAGTCTTCAATGTATGGCTTTGATTACCGGATATTCAATTCGGTGCCCGGGCTCATCTGCACCCGGTGAACAGTAAATTCAAAAAAATACTAAAAAAATTCAAAAACTTTTGAAAAAAAAATAGGTGAAAGATGTTCCAACGCGTGATGTTCCTGCCAAATTTCAACTAGTTCGGACATCCAAGGAGCTCATAGCAAAAAAGATAAAAAACGGTCAAAACAGTATGAACAGTAGCCTTTCTTACAGCCCTAAATTTTGTCCTTTTTGCTGAGAGCTACTGAAATGTCCAAACTCCATGAAATTTGGCACGGACTTCATGCACATGAGCATCTAGCATCACAAAAAAATCATTTATTTTTTCCACCATTTTAAATGAATTTACTGTTCACCTCTGGTGCAGATGCACCCAAGAACGCCGCGTCCAAATCTCTTATTTTATGTCTACAAAGTTAGTATCAAGACATGGTATTTTGCAAGATAAACACAACAATACCATTCGTATCCGCCTAATCCATATATTTTGGTGTATATCAGTGGTCAAAGTAGTGCATCGAAGACCGCGAACAGTCAAGCATGCCTTACATTTTAGAGGGAGTAATTTAGGTGTGGCATGCAACCACGCATGCCCAAAGTGACATGCAACCACGAATAAGTATTGCGCCTGTTTCAAGATATCTATTTTCAGTCTGCCATGCGCACAGGCCAAGAAAAGAATTCATCAAAAATGATTGTGCATTTATGCATACCTTAGTGAAATGACATGCTGCAACAATTTAACATCTACCAGCACAATTTTCATACAAATCCAAATGGCTTAGTGTGTATTAGTGGTCAGAGTTTTAAAAATTTGACTGCACATTCCATGGCAAGATCTATTAACAACATAGGTAGTATCACAAATAATAAAGTACTACCTCCGTCCCAAAATATAAGACGTGCAAAAAGTCTTATATTTTAGGACGGAGGTAGTATTATGTTGGCAAGGTTTAGTTTGTATTAGTGGTCAGTGTTTTAAAAGTTTGACTGCACATTCCAAGGCGAGATCTATTGGCAATAGAGGTAGTATCACGAATAATAAAGTATCATGTTGGCAAATAGTCAGGGTAAGGTACACTGCAACTATCATTTAATAAATAACATCACAATAAAAGAGTGGAGCGAAACATGCCTTTAAATATGTGCAACAGATGATGTCATTATGTATTAGCCATGGTATATTTCCGAACAAGCTGCTCATATAATGGAAGATGATTCTTAGAAACAAAGACCCTGAACCTGTAAGCAGATGAAAACAAGGTATATCAAAGGTTTGATACTCCCTCTGTCCCAAAATAAGTGACTCAACTTTGTATTAACTTTGTACTAAAGTTAGTACAAAGTTGAGTCACTTAATTTGGGACGGAGGGAGTAGTTAATTGTCTGTTAAGTCCTGAGCACAATAAATAATGAAGATTACAGCACATGTAGTTTTACCCTTCAAGAAGTGTGAGTCGCCCTGGAGAAGAAAACAGTTTCGCTATTGCTTCTAGTGAGTCTTTGATGTGCATGGTTTTCAATTTTAAGGCCTTCATAAATTCAACAAACTCTCCATACTCTGCAGTACTGAGCTTTTCTCGAGCCTAATAGAAACATCCAAAGTTAAGGATTATTATCTCATACATGAGTGCAAAAATAAACACACTAACAAGATAGCAGTTACTCCGCAAAGCGCAAGACAAGATCAAATTACAGAGAACAAGCACAAGCAGCATACCAGCTTCAAGAAGGCCGGTCCAGTAGTAGATTCCTGGCCTCCACATCTTTCTTGAATAGCCTCATTCTTTTCACATGCTTGTTCAATGGTACTTCTTTTTGATGGAGGTGTAGATTGTTGACCTCGGTTTCCAGTCAAAGCTCTCGACTCAACATTATGTTTCAATTGTGAAGAGACATCTGCTATTTTAGCCTTCTTAAGCCTCATAAACTTTAAGGTATGCTCCTTCAATTGTCCATGCATGGTCGCATTATCGATCAAATCAACAACCTGAGAATCCTGAGAAAATTGGCCCCTTGAGGATGCAAGCTGTGAAGTGGAACAGCCATGTTTCATAGGAAGGGTAGTGCGATTGGCAGGAGTGATCTGGGTAAACTTCATATAGTTGTTTTTTCTGGTGGTTGCATTCAATGATACTGTAGTTCCCCGGTGCTCATTTACTGCTGTGGCAGGCTAGCAAGAGATAGAATATCATCTATAAACCGGAAGTACTAAACGGAATACTGATTATCGAAGTGAATGCAAAGTATATAGACATACCGAGTCAGATAGAATCTCCTGCGGCAGACATTTGTCTGCAGGCGGTGAAACGCTATCTGCATGCAACAGCATTTTTGCAATTCTTAAATGGTAACTAAAAAATATCAATAAAGTAAGAAATTAGCATAAACAATGTTGCAGATCAGCCCAAATACAATACTCTCTCCGTTCCAAAATATAAGGTGTAATAAGTTTTTTCAAAAGTCAAACATGCACAGCCCAAATACAACATAGTAGTAATTAAACACAGCAATTCATAGCATATAAACCAGAACAACAAGAAATGTCATGTTGTTCATTTCCATTGTTGTGCTGTACAACATGGACCAACCTATAATCAGCATTCAACAGCCGGTTTAGTCACCATTTAAGCCCATGTTTAGCAAGCTTCAAAGATCAAACCATCAAGAAGCAAACCAGGCAAAAGTTGAAATAACAATCAATTAAATATTTCAGCGGACGTCAACTGGCATTAAAAGAATGACAAAAGCAAACAAAGAGTATCATCTCAAGATTCAAAACAGGGTCCTTACCATTACAGTCCATCTCTTTTGGGTCTACACAAACTTTATCCCGGAAAAATCTTGTCAATGTTTGAACTACTTCCCCATACTTAGTGTAGCACTGCAGGGAAAATATTAGTAGAGATATCTCAAAGAAGCAGGTTAAAATCAATAAGCATACCTTTATACACAAGGAAAATATTAGTAGAGATATCTCAAAGAAGCAGGACAAAATCAACAAGCATACCTTTATATAAGGTTTGAGCCAGTAGGACATCTGGGATTGGTAATTTGGCCACACAAACCTGCAAATCATGTGCAGTGTCGAGAAAGTCACTTAATTCAAAAGGATAGCTCTTAAAAAATTCATTAAAAAGCTTGCTAACCACATGAGATTCAAGATAAAAAGCCATTGGACATAGTGTAACCATGCGATCCTTGGAATTCTATATGTTAAGTTGACCTTAGATAACAGAACCAAACAGGATATCTTGATATTTCAAGGTGATCCTTTTCAACGATTATTGAAAGTGTCTTCTTATGCTAGGTGGATTGTCTCCTTCAAAAGGGACATTTGGCACATTTCTCATTGACTGGTTAAGCTCTTTAACAATGTAAGGGCTAGGGTTGCTGTAGAGGTTTCCCTACTGTTTCCTCATCAAAAATGTATATACTTGCAGAAATGTCATCTGGAATGCTAAAACAGCAGACATGTAAACAGAGGAAACGCACAAAGTAAACGCGGAACACTGAAAACACTTTATTGTGGTGTTATCCCATTGGGAGGTTTAGCAGAAAACTATGCATATACTCCTTGCAAGGAACATTTAACTGGATTTAGACCTTTCGTCACAGTAAATAATTGCTCCATAGTCATGGCGATGTCTGATGACGCGTCCAACAGCCTGATTGACAGCCCTTGCTGCTTGTTGTACATACCACTCCTCTCCTGTCAAAGCCTACAAAATGTTTAAAATTCATTTTAAATTCCAAGTATGTAAGCAGAGGGATGGAATTACATTACAACAACAACAACAACAACTAAGCCTTTAGTACCAAACAAGTTGGGGTAGACTAGAGCTCATGGTTCTGGCACGTGGATAGCTAACTTCCGCACACCCCTGTCCATGGCTAGTTCTTTGGTGATATTCCAGTCCTTCATATCTCTCTTTGCGGACTCCTCCCATATCAAGTTTGGTCTACCCCCGACCTCTCCTGACATTATCAGCACGCTCTACCGTCCGCTATGCATTCGAGCTTCTGAGACGCTTTAACCGTCCGCTATGATTCGAGCTTCTGGAGACGCTTTAACCGTCCGCTATACATTCGAGCTTCCGGAGGCCTATGTTGTATATGCCCAAACCATCTCAGACGATGCTGGACAAGTTTCTCTTCAATCGGTGCTACCCCAACTCTCACGTATATCATCATTCCGGACCCGATCCTTTCTTGTGTGGCCACACATCCATCTGAAAATCGCATCTCCGCTACACCTAACTGTTGAACATGACGCCTTTTAGTCGGCCAACACTCAACGCCATACAACATTACGGGTCGAATCGCCGTCCCATAGAACCTGCCTTTTAGCTTTTGTGGCACTCCAGAAGCTTTGTGCCACTTCATCCATCCGGCTTTGATTCGATGGCTCACGTCTTCATCAATATCACCATCCTTCTGCAGCATTGACCCCAAATATTTAAAGGTGTCCTTCTAAGATACCACCTGCCCATCAAGGCTAACCTCCTCCTGCCTAGTAGTATTGAAACCACACCTCATGCCTAAAACCTTTCAATTCCAAAGTTTCCTCCATAGCTCTAACTTCCTATTAACCCCCGTCCGACTATCGTTGACTAGCACCACATCATCCGCAAAGAGCATGCACCATGGGATATCTCCTTGTATATCCCTTGTGATCTCATCCATCACCAAAGCAAAAAGATAAGGGCTCAAAGCTGACCCTTGGTGCAGTCCTATTTTAATCGAGAAGTCATAAATGCCGCCATCACACCATATGAAGGCCCTTCTTATGCTGAGGGACAACACTCTCTCCAGGTATCACCTTACAATCTCGGAAAGCACACATGTCTCTTTTTAAAGAGGGTGTTAGCTATGATCATGACGTAGGCTACGACTAAGCTTAAGACAGCTTCTCCTTAATTCCTGATGCCTTAGCCAAACCACCATGCACCCCTACGAAACATGTGTTAGATGTACCCACATGGCCATTGAGGTCTCCTCTTGTTAAGAGGTTCTCGCCAATAGGTACGCTCCTAACCTTGTCTTCCACGCATTCCCAAAACTCCCTCTTGGTGTTCTCACTGTGGCCTACTTGCGGGGCATACGCGTTGATAACATTAAGAACTAAGTCCCCAACTACCAGCTTCACAGGGATGGAATTACATTGCATGCATCAAGTACATTTGTTTCAAGTTCCCAATATAAACACATCTAATTGATTAAAGGAACACCAATATGACTAAGGAACTTTTTCGGCGGAGGTTTATTTTTTAAAGCAAGACAGCCTAAATGGCACTTAGACTATTGATCATGTATAAGATTAGGAAGAGTGATAACTTCTACCACAAATTTATTTGAAAGGTTCCTTATCAAAGAAAATATTGCTGGAAGCCCGTCAGACTCCATCTGTCGAGGACTAGACATAGGAAATGCTGAAAATGAACTTGTGCAAGCCCTTGGATATTCTCATGGATGTGAACTGCCTAAAACCTGTAGAGGGTAGTGTTGGACGCTAGTCATTTTACCCCGAGAGCGAGTTACCTTCTTGAACCAGCCATGCTAAAAATGGGGGTATTTGTCAAGGATTCAAGCTCGATGACCCTTGCTTGATTCGAGAAAAAGGGGCCTACCATGCTCTAGAGCTTGTAGAGATTCATGATCAAGGATGGACTTCATCGGCAATGCAGTTCGAATCCAGATTTCAGGCTTCACATCATTTTCAGGGTAAAAAATTGAAACACAATTGGTCTGTATATAATTTTCAGGATGTTATATGGTTCCTGTTGTTTGTGCAGCATAAAAGTTTTGATTTCAATGTGTACTGATCTGCTTATACCTTTGCACGCGCGCGCGCGGGGGGGGGGGGGGGGGGGGGGGGGGGGGGGGGCTAAGGGAGGGCATTTTGATTACATCGACGCGGACCTTGGTTCCACTAACTTCACACATTTAATCATTACTTTGACAGTGACAAAATTACCTTTTTAGATCATTTTGATTATCTATAATCTTGAGGTACACTTCTGACTTTGCCAACATATCCACCTTTCCCAATCACACGTATCCCTGTAGCATGGTAGGAAAAATACATGCAACACATACGTCCTCTTATGTTTTCCGGATCCCCGCAACACGTTAAGGCACAAAAACCGGGAGGGGGGGGGGCACTCATCTTAATTCGCTTGTGTGCCTCCCTCCCACAGTGGAAGAAGTCGGCGGGCGCCATCCTCTAGTTGGCCAATGCTGTCGGAGGTGAACTCCAGGTCATTGTGTCATTCGCTTAAGGTGAAAAATTTGAGATAATCCCATCCTAATGTGTCGTTGATATTCTTTATACTTCTTGTTTGGAGTCTTGTGATCTGATTTTGTGTGTGGTTGTATTGAGATGTACGTTACTTACACATGTGACATTCTCGGGTGACACTATGTGTGTGCATTCTGTGTTGTATGGTACTCCCTCCGTCCAAAAAAGCTTGTCCCTCAAATGGATGTATCTAGCACCAAGTTAGTGCTAGATACATTCATTTCAAGGACAAGTGTTAGCTCTCAGCATATCAATACTTTGGATTGTTTGATTAGCTTGTTCTCTTAAGCTCTTTCATTACGATGTACACATGCTAACTGAACATATTTAAGTTTGAGTACTCACACAATTTACCTCTATCTCTACTTACTTTCGTATATGTCTGCCAGTCGATGAACTTAGTAAAATGTACCAGAACAGAATAATATTTCCAATTAAGTCACGGTGATTCAATGCTTCAAAGGGACCAATTATATAAGATTTTTTTCCTTTTCAGAAAAATCTTCATAAATTTCCTTTCAACTCTGAGGCCTGCGTGGTGAGAAGATGTTTCGATTTGTACACTAGGTAACTTCAGCAATTTCTTCTTTGCGCATTCCCATGAAGTCTTATGCACTTAACAAATCAACCAACGCTCGTCTACTTCCATAAACCAAGTTTGGAATGGTGTGAGTTAAATGCTCACAGCAAGCGCAACACAACAACTCTTCTCAAAAAACAAGCGGAAGGACGAATGATTTGGGATGGCGTGGTGCTTGAGGTGACTGAGAAACACGACAGCCATGGCGGGTGGGGCTAGACAGGACACGAAGGAGAGGATTAAAGAGGGCAAAATAAGCATGAGCTTCACATCATCACACTCACATGGTCAGCACCGGCAGGGGAGCACGGAGACAAGACCTCCATTGTTGGTAGCAATGTAAACGTTGTGAATTACAATGATGTTTGATCCATGTCTCTATATCTGAGTTTATTATTCTCTGGCAATGCATGGGCAGTCAACTAGTATAAGGTAGAGATAGAGATTACTGGTGGCATGAGGGGTAAATTTTAGCAACTCCGCAACTTCGGTGATGGACGAAAAAATAGGGGAGAAACATTCCTCCATGTAATATTACATATAAAATAATATTAAGAGAATCAACCATAGAAAATTCAAAATTTAGTATAGAAAATATTAACCTTTGGGTTTTTGTTAGATGGTTTAGCCTGCTTATCCAAATACTCACGCTTGAGCCGAACCTGAAACAACCACAAAGGGAAAACAGCAAGATTTACTAAAGCAATAAAGGGCAATGAAACTACTTTTTTCGGGTAACACAAACGTATATTTCTGAAACTTGAGAGTTATATGTCTCCCCGAACAGAAAAATGGAGGTTCTCACATCAAGACAGTGTATTTGTAGGCTAGGAGACGAGTAGCTGACAAACAATTCTTTTATTTGTGTACAAGGTGTCAAAAGCTTATGCAGATTCAAAAACTCCGGAACCTAAGATATTTTCTCAGAAAAAAAAGATCAGAAAATATTTCCAGCCTAGCTACAGCACCAATTCAAGTTTTACAAAAAGGAAAATGAAGTACTCCCTCCGTTCCATATAAGTCGTCGTTGATTTAGCACAACTTTGTACTAAAACAGCGACAACAAATATGGAACAGAGGGATTATATTCTGAACTCATGCACCAAACCCAATGTTGAAGGTCACATAGGTAACTCTTCTGGAAGACAATTGCCAGTGGGAAATGAAAAAACCTTCACTGGTTGTAAGATGGAAGAAGTAGGCATCATACCCTTCCAGTAAAATAATGTGGTTAATAGCTTGTCATGCTTTTTCCAACCAATTAGAGTTTCACTAGTAATCCCCTCTTACTATACTATGATAAGGATGGGAATCCACAGAAAAAATGATGGACGGGAAACAAGACAAGGAAGACCTTAGGATCAGTCGGGGTGGAGAAGGGCATTCCAGTAACTATTACAGCTCTCCCAGCACGGTCAGCAAAATCAAGACCCTCACTAACCTGTGAAAGTATAAAATGCATAAATAATGGATGTGCAATCTTTTAATGTCAACTAAACGGCTACAATTTGAAATGTGCACCCCTAACATAACAATAAACCCATCCTTTGAATAACGCTTTAGTTAACTGTAGCACCACAGTCAAACAGCTTCTCTGTTTACTCATACTCATCGTGCCACAAATGAGCACTTAACCATTCTGTTTTAGACTTTTAGTATGACATTACATTGTTCATAAGACAGTCATCCAACAATAATACAGCTTCTATTAGCACTACAGCATTCTTTCTTTAGTCGCTGAAAACTGAAACATTCGTTGTCTTCTGACACATAGAAAATTATTGAAATTAAGAATTGTAAATTTACAATAGATCAAGTAGCACAATTAGACTTGGGAAAGAATGATTTAACAGAAAGAAACGTTAAACTTTTAGCAAAAGAAAACTAAAATCAATATTTCATCAGAAGCTACAATACAAAACAGAAGCTGTAAGAATGAACAAGAACAAACTTTGCCGCGACAAACTGCGAAAAAAATTGCCCCAGAAGTAGAAGGATCGCGTAATTTGGCCGCATAATCCTGCAAATCACATGGTATAGAGTTATCTGAGCTTATGAAAAGTTCAAAGTTCAAGTGAGAACTAATAAATGATCTCAAAACCTCAATTGCATTTGGGAAGTTTGAAGACTGCCTAGGCTCTATAACTGGCTGCTTATGCTTGCACATTCTCTGCCATATTGTGCTATCATCCACTGAATGTTCATGGTTCTGCAAGGGATTCAAAATGCTCAAGGACAAATAGCGCAGACGGTTGGGATTAACTCATGGCAATTACACAGACCCTATTTTTCCAGTAGTCGATACACTTGTCCATCATAGAATATGAAGGAAAGAAAACAAGGAGACCATCTGGCACAATACGAGCAAAATTAACTGCAAAACAAGCACAAACATCAAATGCATACAGCAGCTAATTCGAAATACAAGCAGCTGCATGCTGTTCAAACTTTCAACTGCCTACCTATAACAGTGCCCAATTCTTGTTTGTATTTTACAGTCTCACGTGTCCGATAAGAAGAATTAAGTGGGTGTCCTGATGGCCCCACAGGCACAACTCCAACCCAGATTTGATCTTGAGAAATGACATGAGGATTCTCTAGCCTGACAGGGAACTCACTGGATGCATGAAAACATATTGCATCGACATCAAATAGAGAAATAAACATAAAGGCAAAGGTTCAAGTCGATAAACAAGTAAAGGAGAATTAAACTAGAGTTTTACTTACAGGTTTAATTCCATGGCAAGCGAGTCCAAGGGAGATAAAGTTCCAGAAGTTAAAATAATGGAGCGTACACCCAACTTCAGAAATTCCTCCATAGCAAGCCCTGGGTTAAAACACCACCAACTAAGAGTCCTTGAAGCCTTACCTGCAAATACATGAAAATGTTCATAGCAGACAATACAACCAGTTGATCATTGAAGGAGACTAACTGACGGCAACATATTAATGACTTAAATGTGCCTTTCTATAATTCTATGGTTACAAGGAATTATGAAACTGCCTGGAGTCAATGGAAGTTATGCATGTAACTTAGAATTAATCAAGTGACAGAGAAAGACTAAATGCTCCGTGCTTTAGTACAAATCTTGATGGAGGATTTTGCGGCTCCCACCACCATTATTTAGATAAAGGGATTATAATTATGCTTATGTTACAGATATGATATAAGAAAGGAACAGATAAGTCCTTGAAAAAAAAGGAACAGATAAGTGAGAGCAAAAAAACATTTTAGGTGAACGTATTCAGTACCAGATATGGTTATGAGTCATGGAACCAAATAAAATCAGATAAAAATGAACGCGTGCTGTATAGAATAATAGGTATGCTTTGTATTTACCGAAAACTTGCAATGAGTCACCAGATGTCTGTCGAGATGATTCATTCACATGAAACTGGAAACAAAAGATTTGAGTCTGGTTGTAAGAGCACACAATTGCCAATAAAGTACGCAAGCTTATACTGCAAAGCATAGAAAGAGAACGGATGACAAGACTACGAGTGAAGCCATACTAGAAGTCATGCATATATCATCATCATACATACATGGATGTGTATGATTCATCACCCAATGGTAACAGATGAGAGAAGTAACACTTACACAAGGCAGAGAAACTTACACTATAATACTTCGCATGGTTTTGACCACCACCCTTAAATATTATGTCAAGCATATCTCTAATTGTTTCCAATCTAGAAACAGTAGATTTTGCCTTGACACCAGCTTTAGTTTCACCAGAATTTCCTGAATATGTAGGAATAAAACAACGGAGCTCAGCTACTGCATAAACCATGAAAATCTACAGAAATTTCAATGTGGTCAACTGAAATAACAAAACAAGACTCTGGAAAAAATGGCAGGTTTGGTGTTAACTAACCACAAAGAAAATGAAATGGATTCAAATGGAAAAAGGAATCATACAACAGACAATTACCTTCCTCGAGCAGTAGAGAAGCACTATCGATAGTCTCAATAAGCTTTTTGGATGTTTCAGACGTAATATTCAGTTCAGAGAGGAACTCGTATATGTAACTCCCAGGCTTTGTGTAACCCAGCTCCTTGGAATCAATTACAAGCTCACCGATTTTTTTTTCAAGTGCCATTAAAAGAGCTGGAAAAAGAGTTCCACTATTAACATGAGGAAAACTCACTTTCACAATCATCAAACTGAAAGGTAAATGATGTGAGAACTTTGAGTAACCTTTGAGGATAGCATAGTTTTCTGGGTCAAATTGTTTTTCAGCAGAATTTTCAATGGACCTCTTGAATGAACACAATTGGATGCATTCTTGAGCTTCCGTGATGCAAGAAGTGAGGTTGCTGGTAAGCAAGTCAAAAGAGGCAGCATCTGCACATATACTCTCCTGAATAAAAAAGTGATTGAAAATTCAAAACAAACCACGAGGATATTGCAAGAATATTGTCTCAAAATGGATATCAGGAATATATGTTTTTGCAACTGGGTTATTCAAAATTCAAGGCTAAAGTGCATCAAGAGAGTTCAATTATTAAGTTAAATAACATACTAAGTTTCATGCACCAACCAGTACAACCAAAAGTCCGAACTTACGGAGAAGGTTGGGCAATCCACATATAACACCCCCTCTCATGGGTGGCTTGATAAGGCCTAAACATGGACGGAAGGAGGGCGAGCATTTAAATGAAAAATGCAAAAGCCAAGACTTGAACCCAAGTTATTTTGCTCTGCTTAGGATAGGTGGTTTTAGATGGCACTGGGTTTTCGCCCCATGGTGAGCTGCTCGATGACGAGTGCTTGCAGTGGGTTTCCCAGTGGTGTCTTGAACCCGCTTTCCCCTTTCCAGTTTCCTTAAGACCTGGACTTTGTATTTCCATTATGTCAAAGTAATGGAAAGGGGTAATGCCCGGTTCAAAAAAAAAAGACTTGAACCCAAGACCTCTTGGGTCTGATACCATATTAAGTTTCATACACCAACCAGTAGAACCAAAAGTCCAAACTTATGGAGAAGGTTGAGCAATCCATATATACTTAAACAATTATGTGCATATTTCCTTACCAGATTGTGTGCTTCATCAAATATAAGTACTGCATTGTCCCATGATATGCCAGTTAAGGAACGCCGATTTCCCGGATCAATGAGATAGTTATAAGGAGCAAATAAAATATCAACCGACTTGGAAAGCTCCCGGGAAATGTAATATGGGCAACTACAGCAAAAGGCAACAAATGTTATTTGGAAGAATGCATATGCATGTCTGGTTCAGTGTCTGTGTAGTGTATAGTATGCAAGTTAGGAAGAATAAAATATAAAACTTACGGTCCCTTGGTTCTCCCAATATTAACCAAGTCTTCAATGTCAAAAGGCTCACTCCCAAGCTCGGTGTTGTTTTTCATGTAATCTACAAGAAATGCCATCGTGTGTAATCATATGGTTAATTAACAAACAACATTCATTTTTTAATGGGCCATAACAAATTAAGGTAGCAAGGAGAAGAAAGGGAGATTGCATACAAATATCCAACCAACATAACAAAAAGAACATAGCATCTGTCTTAAAGGGCAGTTACATACATCAGCCTATAGGTTGTAGCAGTTACAGCAACACACCTAGTATAAATTTAAAAACTTGGAAGCAGGGTTGCAAGGTTCCATCACTGCCGCTTATTTTTGTGTAGAGCCAATTTTAAGGACTTGTATACCAAGAAAAGATGTAGTTGCACTTACCAGTGACAATGTTGTTATGACGGCACATGCGCTTCTTGCAGAGGTAGTGGCAACCATTGTTCTGTGCTTTTCCCCGGAGTTTGCTCACTTCTTCATGGATGCACATCTGCTCACGGGAGCCCAGCACTGCCATTTTCGGCCTGTGAAATGTTATGCACCAAAAATCAACCACTGACAGTGAAGGGGCCATGAAATTTAGCCCAAACTAACTGCAGCTCCAGACCTCGACTGACAGGACATTCATGATAAATTACTAAACAGCATACATTTCCACACAATCAGTCCTCCAATAAGAACAAAGTGCAATCACGGACAGAGGGTAATTGCTCAGAAACAGAAACTATGGTATCGACCTGTAGCTGGTGGCCTTGAGCTCCTTGATCACCTGCCGGAGCTGGCTATGCGTCCGGGAGGCATATATAATCACGGGGTACGACGATGACTGGGTCGCGGATGCCCCAGACTGCTGGCTCCCTGATGGCTGGCTGCCTCCCCCGCCCCCACCTCCGCCACCGCCCCGCAGAAACTCCCCGAAGGTGCGCCGCCAGGCGAGCGCGGAGCAGAGCAGGCAGAGCGTCTTCCCCGTCCCCGTCGGGCTCTCGAGCAGCGCGTTATTACCCTGTACATCGGTCCGGAGATGAAGTGAAAACGAGTAAGAAGAAATGGAGGAATGGGAGGCGCGGGGTAGGGTTTGGTGCTGGGGTTTTTGGGATTGGTTGGTCACCTGTTGCAGTGACTGGAGGACGCGGTCCATGTAGGTGATCTGGCAATCGTAGGCATCGTAGGGGAAGTCGACGTCCACGCCGCGGATGCGGTAGACCGGCATTGCGGCGGCCGGAGGGGGAGCTGGAGGAGGGGTCGGGGGTACGAGGGGGAAGCTTGCGGGGGAAGGGGACGAAAACCAAAAGAGAGGATTTGGGGTATTTAGTGCTCCCGGGCTCAAATCAACCTTTTTTTTCCGATCAAATCAGAGAGTTTTTTTTTAACATCAGACACAAGCGCATACAATCATCCCTATGAACGCACGCACGCGCACCCTACCCCTATGAGCACCTGCAAAAGATTGAGCCAGCGTATCATCTTGAAATTTATGAAGTCACCGATGATGCGCATCGCCGGTAATCCTGAAATAATTTCAGAAATAAATGCGAGCATCAGGATTTGAATCCTGATGGGCTGATGATACCACAGTCCCTCTAACCATCCAACCACAGGTTGGTTCACGATCAAATCAGAGAGCTTTATCGTATGAAAGTGTTTCCTGGACAATCAGCCAAGAAGCTGGTTACCAGAAAAGATGGTGTTTTGTCGAGCCAACTTTCGGTCGGTGCAAACTCGTTTTGCACAAAGATGTCGGTAAGTTAGCCGACCGGTTTACATGCTGAATATCAAAGACAGAAAAATTATGAACTAGCTCTTCTATTTTTCTAAGATAGGTGCCATAATTGAACGAAAATTGTGGTGAGTGTTCCAGAGTGTCACCAACTCCAGGTAGTCCACCTCCATGATCACATGCGAAAAACCTCGAACTGTCGCAAACCGAGCTCCTTCTCAGAGTGACAAGGCTTCGACGATCAGTGGGTGTGAGATACCCATGTATGGCTTGCTCCAGGCTCCCAAAAGGGTCGAGGAGGAGCGTGCTACACCGCCCGCACCGCCTCTTCCGTCAGCAAAATTTAGAGCCCCGTCAGTAGTGGTTTTGATGACTCCTAATTCCGGTGGACTCCAGCCATGCCCTGGCAGAACCATGGGAAGGTTCCGAGGGAGTTCGAGGAGTGCCAGAGCCTCCTTGGTATTTCTGAGAGCCGCAGCCAAATCTCTTCCTTCTTCTCCATGCTTGATACGATTGCGAGAGTGCCATATTGTCCACATGATGGTGATTATTTTAGCATGAACTTCCTCTGCAAACCATGTATCACATAGAATATCCCGAGCCCAAGAATCTGAGTGTAGACGCGGCAGTCTGATGCCGAACCAACCCAAGCTTCCTCCTAGAATCGGTGTGCAGGGGAGCATAAAATGAGAGCATGCATGAGGTCTTCCTCCTTTGCTAAGCAAACATTGCATCGGTCCACGACTGCAATATGCCGGTGTTTGAGAGTGCACTCATCTGGAAGGATCTTCCTTAGTACTCTTCACCAGAACACGCGAACTTTTGGGATAACTTTGAGCTTCCACAAAGCATTCCACAACTGTTTTTCATCTCCTTAGGTGTCGGTAGCCGTCCCTTCTCCTAGAGCTTGACGCTCGTTCTGAGTCACTAAGGCACGGTACGCCGATTTAATAGTGTAGTTGCCTGATCTCTCAAAGGCCCAAGCATATGAATCATCTCCATCCCCACGCCTAATAGGTATGTTAAGGATCGCCTCGGCGTCAGGTGTGATGAATGTTGATCGCACAAGATCATGCCGTCATGACCAATTGTCCACATCAATCAAGTCCGGAACAAACTGGACATTGGTGTTCATCGGTTTCAACATAGGGGACATAGAAATAGTTCCAGGAATCCATTTATCCGTCCAGGCATCGATGGAAGTCCCATCACCAACTCTTTTTATTAGACCAGCAACCAAAGCTTCCCTACCTGCTATAATAGCTCTCCAAGTTGCAGAAGCAGATTTAGGAACAGTTGCATGCATGAAATCTGTATCAGGGAAGTAACGCCCTTTTAATACTCTCGCACATAGAGAATCTGGGTTCGTTAAGAACCTCCAGCCGTATTTCCCTAATAGTGCAAGATTAAAATGATGGGGTTCTCGAAAACACATACCTCCTTTGCACTTTGGTGTAGCAAGGTTTTTCCATGAAACCCGGTGCATAACATTCTTGTCAAGAGAACTGCTCCAGAAATTTTTTGCCATGGGGGAAGTCAGGCTCTTACAAACTTTCTTGGTGAGCAGAAAAGTACTCATCGAGTACATGGGAATTGCCTGTACCACTGATTTAAGCACTGTTTTACGTCTTGCACAAGCCAGGAGCTTCTCAGACCATCCATGCATTTTACCACGAGCCCTCTCTCCGATGTGAGCAAAAGTGTTGGGGATCGTAGCAGAAATTTAAAATTTTCTACGCATCACCAAGATCAATCTATGGAGTAATCTAGCAACGAGGGGAAGGGGAGTGCATCTACATACCCTTGTAGATCGCTAAGCGGAAGCGTTGCAAGAACGCGGATGAAGGAGTCGTACTCGTAGCGATTCAGATCGCGGTTGATTCTGATCTAAGCGTCGAACAACGGCGCCTCCGCGTTCAACACACGTGCAGCCCGGTGACGTCTCCCACGCCTTGATCCAGCAAGGGGAGAAGGAGAGGTTGGGGAAGACTCCATCCAGCAGCAACACGACGGCGTGGTGGTGAAGGAGGAGCGTGGCAATCCTGCAGGGCTTCGCCAAGCACGGCGGGAGAAGAGGAGGACTTTGGAGAGGGGGAGGGCTGCGCCAGAACTTGGGTGCGGCTGCCCTTCCACCCCCCACATATATATAGGGGCAAGGGAGAGGGGGGCCGGACCCCTCAGATCCAATCTGAGGAGGGGGCGGCGGCCAGGGGGGTTGCCTTGCCCCCCAAGGCAAGGGGGGCCCCCTTTAGGGTTCCCCCAAACCCTAGCGTCATCGAACCTTAAGTGTGTAGACCCTACAGACTCGGGAGTCATGCAGACATGGTCGAGACAACTCTTTGATCAATAACCAACAGCGGGATCTGGATACCCATGTTGGCTCCCACATGCTCCACGATGATCTCATCGGATGAACCACGATGTCAAGGATTCAATCAATCCCATATACAATTCCCTTTGTCTATCGGTACGATACTTGCCCGAGATTCGATCGTCGGTATCCCGATACCTTGTTCAATCTCATTACCGGCAAGTCTATTTACTCGTTCCGTAACACATCATCCCGTGATCAACTCCTTGATCACATTGTGCACATTATGATGATGTCCTACCGAGTGGGCCCAGAGATACCTCTCTGTTTACACGAAGTGACAAATCCCAGTCTCGATTCGTGCCAACCCAACAGACACTTTCGGAGATACCCGTAGTGCACCTTTATAGCCACCCAGTTACGTTGTGACGTTTGGCACACCCAAAGCACTCCTACGGTATCCGGGAGTTGCACAATCTCATGGTCTAAGGAAATGATACTTGACATTAGAAAAGCTTTAGCATACGAACTACACGATCTTGTGCTAGGCTTAGGATTGGGTCTTGTCCATCACATCATTCTCCTAATGATGTGATCCCGTTATCAACGACATCCAAAGTCCATGGTTAGGAAACAGTAACCATCTATTGATCAATGAGCTAGTCAACTAGAGGCTTACTAGGGACATGGTGTTGTCTATGTATCCACACATGTATCTGAGTTTCCTATCAATACAATTCTAGCATGGATAATAAACGATTATCATGAACAAGGAAATATAATAATAACCAATTTATTATTGCCTCTAGGGCATATTTCCAACAGTCTCCCACTTGCACTAGAGTCAATAATCTAGTTCACATCGCCATGTGATTAACACTCATAGGTTACATCGCCATGTGACCAACATCCAAAGAGTTTACTAGAGTCACTAATCTAGTTCACATCACTATGTGATTAACACTCAATGAGTTCTGGGTTTGATCATGTTATGCTTGTGAGAGAGGTTGTAGTCAACGGGTCTGCAATATTCAGATCCCTATGTATTTCGCAAAACTTTATATCATATCGTAGATGCTGCTACCACGTTCCACTTGGAGCTATTTCAAATTGTTGCTCCATTATACGTATCCGATATCTCTACTCAGAGCTATTTGGATAGGTGTTAAGCTTGCATCGACGTAACTCTTTACGTCGAACTCTTTATCACTTCCATAACCGAGAAACATTTCCTTATTCCTCTAAGGATAATTTTGACCGCTATCTGGTGATCCACTCCTAGATCACCTTTGTACCCTCTTGCCAGACATGTGGCAAGGCACACATCTGGTGCGGTACTCAACATGACATACCGTATAGAGCCTATGACAAAAGCATAGGGGACGACCTTCGTCCTTCCTCTTTCTTCTGCCGTGGT